>NC_135888.1:0-527500 GCF_964194155.1 Cetorhinus maximus
TTAACCATTTGTATTTGAAGGACGTGACTCAAGAAATGGATGAAAGTTTTAAGATACTTCGAAGATTGATCTATAAATGGGCCAATTTTAATGAATAACATGTACAGCTATTCTGATTTAGCAAGAATTTTTAAAAACTCTTTATTCTTTGTGGAAAATTCATCAGTATTGCCCCAATTTTATTTACTCTGGATGAGGCATTTGGCACATGAAAAAGTTTTGAAGTAACAAGTGGTTTTCCTAAGAAGAACAATTTATTTTTATATTTCTTCCAGACATTTTGTCCCAATATGCATTTTGTTCTTTCAGAAGATCGGAGCTGACATAACTCTATGACCATTGTGTCTATTGTTGCTGGCAGCAAGAGCGTCACTGAGATTATTTCCATCCCACGATGAGATCGTGGGGTAGAAATTCATCCGGGGATGAAGGAGCAAAATGGGTGGAATTGGAACAGCCGCCCATTATATGCAACGTCTAATATTCAGGTCCACTGCAATTAATGGGATTAAATACCAAACACTGCATATAATGGGCAGTTGATCTGATACAAAAATAAAAGCAAATGAAGGGTCATGAGGACTCAAAACGTCAACTGTGCTCTCCTCCGCCGATGCTGCCAGACCTGCTGAGTTTTTCCAGGTATTTCTGTTTCTGTTTTTGAGTTGATCTCATACCGCCTGCTTTTTGGCCACTGCCTGAGAACAATCTCTGCCCCAGTGTGTTTTCATGAAACATCTTACCTAGTGGCCCAAAATAAAACGAGCAGTCATCAGTGTGGCTGGCAAATCCAGATGTCAGGTGTTTTTTTTAAAGTATTCTCCATACAGCAATGGCACTAATCAGATTTGCATACACGTGCTGAGCAGCTTCTATTGAGGTCAGTTGGCCAATCTGAAAATGGGAAACACGTGAATGAAATTTTCCCCTTGTATTAAGAATGAAAGCTTCAGTCCAACTCAACTGCTGCACTTGTTGAAAGTCTAAACCAGGGTGGATTGCAGCTCTGTTCATTTTCCTTAGCAGAAATGTTTAGAACATAGCATCAAACGATTCTCGGATGCAGACTTGAGTCCACAGTGAAGTGAGGTTAGATTGTAACTTCACAGAGAGCCAGCCAGCTTAGTTGTTAAGAATCAAACTTTCTGTCCAAGCCGACAACAAGGACGTTTTAGTTTCAATTGCAGCAAAAGTAAACACTTTTTAAAATTATTACTGACAAATGCTTATTTACATATTGATGAGATGTTATATTCACAGATATTCACTGATGGACCAGCATCCCTTTTCCTGGCAATATACAAGAAGAGATTCATATATATCAATACATCACAGATATACAAGAAACTGTGATTATTCAGCATTTAGATTAATAGTTATTGGGAGTATGTTGGTTACAGAATGGTGTCTCTTTAAGAAGTTTTCATAGTCTTTAGTAGGTTAACTGTAAGTATTTATTAACATGTGGAACTGTTTATACATGTACAGTAAAGGGTACAGGCTAGGAGCTATCTCCATGCTTTCCCCATCTCTTTTTTTTTGAAAAATATACTTTATTCATAAAATATCTGGAAGAACATTACAAAACATTTCTAAATCGCCATCACAAAAAGTGCAATCAGATTCAACTTTTACACATGGATCACAATACAATCATTAAATATTATAGTCATTTCAATATGGTCATTACAGACAGTCAGATAGTGCAATGGTATTGGAGTTATCAACAAACATCATGTTGCACACTGAGGTGCTTCAATACAATTATAATACAATTAGTATTCAATGCAGACATTCATGCTTTTCCCATCTCTGCTCAGCAACACAATGACCCCTGGGTCTAGGCCATGTGCCTTACATCACTGTGCGGGCAGTACTGTACTCGGTCCCACATTAGTCCTGTATGTGCCAGACTCTTATACTACACCTCCCCAGTCTTTATCCAAGGTTTCTGCAGCTACACTAGTTTAGTGCACGTTGTTATCAGTCTCAAACATTTACACTGTTGTTGACACATTATTGCTATTACTGTATTAGCATTATTCCAACATTCTCACTACACCATCTCCCCCGTCAAGTCCTTGAATTTACAGGTTCAGGTGATCTGAGGCCTTATAACCTTTCCATGGTGAATCTCAGTCACCACTCTGTCAGAGGAATGGTAAGCTCTGTTGTTTCCCGTTCTTCCTGTTGGCTTGAGGTTGGACTGGCATTTGGGTGTCTTCTTTGATAGTTTTCCACTGTGCAATGGGAGTGGCCGGTCTAGGGATAGGGCGGAGGCTCCTCCTGTTTCTTCTGACCCTGCCCTCTGCCATGCCAATCTGGTATCACAGAATCAAAAGAATCACAGAATCACACAGTGCAGAAGAGGCCCTTCGGCCCATCGAGTCTGCACTGACACGTGAGAAACACCTGACCTACCTACCTAATCCCATTTACAGCACTTGGCCCATAGCCTTGAATGTTATGATGTGCCAAGTGCTCATCCAGGTACTTTTTAAAGGATGTGAGGCAACCCGCCTCTACAACCCTCCCAGGCAGCGCATTCCAGACCATCACCATTCTCTGGGTAAAAAGGTTTTTCCTCACATCCCCCCTAAACCTCCTGCCCCTCACCTTGAACTTATGCCCCCTTGTGACTGACCCTTCAACTAAGGGGAACAGCTGCTCCCTATCCACCCTGTCCATGCCCCTCATAATCTTGTACACCTCGATCAGGTCACCCCTCAGTCTTCTCGGCTCCAACAAAAACAGCCCAAGTCTATCCAACCTCTCTTCATAACTTAAATGTTTCATCCCCATCAACATCCTGGTGAATCTCCTCTGCACCCCCTCCAGTGCAATCACATCCTTCCTATAATGTGGCGACCAGAACTGCACACAGTACTCCAGCTGTGGCCTCACCAAGGTTCTATACAACTCCAACATGATCTCCCTACTTTTGTAATCTATGTCTCAATTGATGAAGGCAAGTGTCCCATATGCCTTTTCCACCACCCCACTAACATGCCCCTCCGCCTTCAGAGATCTATGGACACACAGGCCAAGGTCCCTTTGTTCCTCAGAACTTCCTAGTGTCATGCCGTTCATTGAATACTTCCTTGTCAAATTACTCCTTACAAAGTGTATCACCTCACACTTTTCAGGGTTAAATTCCATCTGCCACTTATCTGCCCATTTGACCATCCCGTCTATATCTTCCTGTAGCCCAAGACATTCAACCTCACCGTTAACCACCTGGCCAATCTTTGTGTCATCCGCAAACTTACTAATCCTGACCCTCACATAGTCATCTATGTCGTTTATATAAATGATGAATAATAGGGGACCCAGCACAGATCCCTGTGGTATGCCACTGGACACTGGCTTCCAGTCACTAAAGCATTCTTCTGTCATCACCCTGTAGCCTACAACTAAGCCAATTTTGAATCCACCTTATCAAATTACCCTGTATCCCATGTGCCTTTGCTTTCTTTATAAGTCTCCCATGTGGGACCTTGTCAAAGGCTTTGCTGAAATCCATATAAACTACATCAACTACACGACCCTCATCTACACACCTGGTCACCTCCTCAAAAAATTCAATCAAATTTGTTAGGCATTTCCTCCCTCTGACAAAGTCATGCTGACTATCCCTGATCAAACCTTGCTTCTCCAAGTGGAGATAGATTCTGTCCTTCAGAATTTTCTCTAATAGTTTCCCTACCACTGACGTGAGACTCACTGGCCTGTAATTCCCTGGCTTATCTCTACAACCCTTCTTAAATAGCAGAACCACATTAGCTGTTCTCCAGTCCTCTGGCACCTCCCCCGTAGCCTGAGAGGAATTAAAAATTTGGGTCAGAGCCCTGGTGATCTCCTCCCTTGCCTCCATCAGCAGTCTGGGACACAAATCATCTGGACCTAGAGATTTGTCCACTTTTAAGCCTACCAACACCTCCAATACCTTGTCACTCCCTATATCAATTTGCTTAAGAACCTTGCAGTCTCTCTCCCCGAGTCCGATACCTTCATTCTCATTCTCTTGGGTGAAGACGGATGTGAAGTATTCGTTCAACACTTTAGCGATGTCCTTTGGCTCCACCCATAGATTTCCCCCTTGGTCCCTAATGGGCCCTACTCTTTCCCTGCTTATCCTCTTCCCATTATTATACTTATAGAATATCTTGGGATTTTCCCTACTTTTACCAGCCAGAGCTTTCTCATATCCCCTCTTTGCTCTCCTAATTGCTTTCTTAAGCTCCACCCTGCACTTTCTGTACTCCACTAATGCCTCCACTGATTTGCTTCCCTTGTACCTGCTAAAAGCCTCTCTTTTCCTTCTCATTGTAACCTGAATATCACTGGTCATCCATGGTTCTCTGGGCTTGTTACTCCTTCCTATCACCCTAGAGGGAGCCTGTACCCTCCCCATTTCCTTTTTGAACACCCCCCACTGTTCCTCTGTAGATTTCCCCACAAGTAGCTGTTCCCAATCTACCTTGGCCAGATCCTGCCTTATTTTACTAAAATCCACTCTCCCCCAATCCAAAACATTTTTTTGCAACTTGTCTATTTCTTTGTCCATAACAAACTTAAACTGTACCATGTTGTGGTCACTATCACTAAAATGCTCGCCCACCACTACCTCAGCCACTTGTCCGGCTTCATTCCCCAGAATTAGGTCCAGCAATGCACCGTCCCTTGTTGGACCCTCTACAAATTGAGCAAAAAAGTTCTCCTTTACACATTTCAAGAAATCCACTCCATCCAAGCTCTTAACACTATGTCTATCCCAATTAATGTTGGGAAAGTTGAAATCACCTAATATAATTACCCTATTGTTATTGTTTTTAAACACCTCAGCAAATTGTGCACATATTTGCTCCTCAATTTCCCGCTGACTATCTGGGGATCTATAATAAACACCTAACAATGTGGCTGCCCCTTTTTTATTCCTAAACTCTACCCACAAAGCTTCATTCGATGCCCCCTCCAAGATATCATCTCTCCTTACTGCAGTAACTGACTCCGTAACTAATAATGCAACCCCTCCTCCTCTTTTACCCCCTCCTCTGTCTCGCCTGAAGATTGTATATCCCAGAATGTTGAGCTGCCAATCCTGCCCCTCCCTCAACCATGTCTCAGTGATGGCTACTACATCACAATTCCACATGTCAACTCTCACCCTTAATTCATCCGTTTTACCTGTAATACTCCTGGCATTAAACTAGAGGCCATCCAGCCTTGCCTTACTCCCTTGAAACTTAATGCAGCTGTGCTCCCTCTGACTTGATTGTTTTACTGTATTATGATGTGTCGCTATTCTGCTAACATTCTGTGTCCCCTCCCCCTGCCGAATTAGTTTAAACTCCTCCCAACAGCACTAGCAAACCCGCCCGTAAGGATGTTAGTCCCGCTCTGGTTCAGATGTAGACCATCCCGCTTGTACAGGTCCCACCTTCCCCAGAAACGGTCCCAGTGATCCAGGAATCTAAACCTCTCCCTCCTGCACCAACTCTTAAGCCACGTATTCATCTGCACTATTCTCCTATTTCTGAGCTCGCTAGCACGTGGCACTGGGAGTAACCCAGAAATTACAACCCGAGAGGTTTTGCTTTTTAGTCTACTGCCTAACTCCCTGAATTCTTGATGCAAGACCTCATCCCTCTTTCTACCTATGTCATTGGTACCAGCATGTACCATGACCTCTGACTTATCACCCTCCCCCTTCAGGATGCCCTGCAGCCCTTCAGTGATATCCCGGACCCTGGCACCAGGGAGGCAGCACACCATCCTGGAGTCACGTTGACGGCTACAGTAGCGCCTATCTGTTCCCCTGACTATAGAATCCCCTATTACTATTGCTCTTCCTCCCCTCTTGTACAGACAGGCTGCTTGTGGTGTGAGAAGCTTGGCTCTGTCCGCACTCCCTGGAGGAACCAGCACCCTCATCAGCCTCCAAAATGGAATACCGATTTACAAGCGGGACCCCAGGGGACTCCTGAACTACCTGCCTGTTTCTCTTGGACTGCCTGGTGGTCACCCATTCCCTTCCTTCCTCAAGTCCCTTCATCTGCAGTGTGACCACCTCTCTAAACGTGCTATCCATGATGCTCTCAGACTCACGGCTGCTCCACAGTGTCCCCAGCCACCGTTCCAGCTCTGAAACCCGAGCTTCCAGGAGCTGCAGCTGGACACACTTCCTGCACACATGCTGGTCCCGGGCACTGGGAATGTCCCCGGCTTCCCACATGGAGCACGAGGAGCACACCATGACTTTGAGCTCTCCTGCCATGACTTATCCCCTTAAATTAAACCTTTTAAATCAATTACTCTAGGGCCCTTCTTCCTGATCCTCGTTACTATAGAATATACAAACAATAAACCACAAAAAGACCTTAAACTTTAAGCGATTAAAGTAGTAAATACTTACCCGACATTACCCACTACTTACCAGTCATTCCTTTCCCTTGTGGCCTCTACTGCTGCAGCAGGGCAAGACCACTCTCTGAAGATTTAAGAAGTTGGATAGCAAGGAAAAAAATGCAAAGAGCACCTCTTCCCCTGTGCACCGAATTCCCACTGTGCACCAAATTGCTAACACCCACTCTGGCTGTGTCTCACCCAGGATGAGCTCTCTCCCCTGTTCGTGTGCAAGCACACTGTAAACTCTTTCGAGTTATCAACAGTCACAGATTGCAACTCTTTTGAGTACAATCACAGTTCTTGGTTTTCCGGGAGTGGGACATGAACCCACAACCCTCTGATTCAAAGGCGAGGGTAATGTGCTTCTAAATAGTCCCTTTCTTAAATAGAGCTGAGGTGACTCACACTAGTTGAGCTTCAAATAGTAATTAACACTTATTCAGGCCCTAATCAAGCTTCAGGTGATTGACAGTTAACTGTCGCACAGTCAGCTGAGTCATCTACCTTACTAACCTTTTAACTAGACTACTGAACTTACAAAAATTAAAGAGAAATTAAAGAGAAAGACTTACCAGTTCAATTCCTACTGTGCACCAAATTGCCAATACCCACTCTGGCTGTGTCTCACTCAGGATGAGCTCTCTCCCCTGTTCGTGTGAAATCCTTTGCACAGAAACTCTAAGTCAGTAAACTCGACTCACATTTATTTTAGGAACAGTATGTAAGACAAAATCAATGCGCTGATCTGACATAATCAAATTTCTGATTTAATTTTGTCAGACTTTGGTAATTTCTGATCACAACTGTTTGCATTCTCCATATGGTATGAATGTACGATCATGAAGAAGGTTCTGAGCCATGGCCAATAGTATCGTCCACAGGAGATGAGGATGAAGCATCACCGTGTTGACATGTGTAGCTGCTGGAAGGTTGTTCCAAAATTACATTTGGAGAAGGCTTAATAGGTTACCAACCTACCCTCATCCTCGCAGATGATGCGCAGGCTGGGAAACCAGTGATAGAAAAAATACCCTTCTACAATAGAGAGTCTTAACCTATGAAATAGTGTGCTTTAACCATTGGGAAAAAAGTAATAGCTGAAAACTTTACACATTTGAATTGTTTTTGTTTTAAATAGCCAGTTTGAAAAGGCATAATTTCAATATTTGTTGAAGATTCTTCTTAATTCATGAGCGGTTGATAAATTTTGTAAATATTTAACTAAATTTCAAGCAGTCTTCAACTGCCCTGGGAGTCTTTTCCATTCTTCTTAATCTATTTCCTGTGCTCAATGATGTACCGAAGTGGACGTGGTTGTCACTGAGATCTTTTTGTTTTCAATGGTCCTCACCTGCTTCTCTTGCTCCTATAAAAACATGGTGACATCTTCAAAAGAGCTATTTAAAAGATAAATGCTGTAAATGTGCCCTTGCCCATAATCAGCCCTTTCAAACTGTAAGAATGGCTCCTGTGGCTATCATTAGAACAACTCTGGGTTGTCAAGGCTATCACAGAATTGTTACAACACAGGAGGCCATTCGGTCCATCATGTCTGTGCCGGCTCTCCATTTTGTCCCAGATTCTGAATTTTCCATTTATGTTTTACTTGACTATAAAGCCATGATGCTAAATTCACTGTGCAGCAGAAAGCTTAGGTTTCATTTCAAGAAGCTTAAACACAAGGCTATCTATCGATCTTAAATGGAACATACATTTAAAAGAGGTGAGGTAGCATACTAGATTTCTCCACTGGCCCTTCACTTGTCAATTCATAGGACAGGAGCAGGCCATTCAGCCACTCAAGTATGTTCTGCAATTCAATTAGATGATCGCTGATAAACTTCATTTATTTGCTTTTAATCCATATCCATTAATACCCATACCTAATTTTAAAAAATCTGTTGATTTCAGTCTTGAAAATTTCAATTGACCAAATATTCATCACCTTTGGGAGAAAGAATTTCAGATATTCATTGCCCTTTGTATGAAAAAGTGCTTCCTAGTTTCATTCTTGAATTGCCTAGCTCTGATAAAACTCTGTCCCTTTCTGGACTACCAATCAGAGAAAATAGTTTCACTGCATTTACATTTATGAATACATATATCATTTTAAATAATTCAGTTGGACCACCCCACAGCCTCCCAAATCCAAGGAAAATTGCATTCTTTCGGTGAATCTGTGTTATATCCCCATAGGAACCCAATTTATCCTTCCTGAGGTGTGGTGCCCAAAACTGAATGCAGTATTCCAGATAGTGTACAACTGGAGAACAACTTTCTACTCTTTATCTTCCAAGCCTCCTTGAGATAAGACCAATATTCCATTCATTCTTTTTACTTATTTTATGTAAACAGGCATTATATTACAGTGTTTCCAGTATCTGGATTTACTAATTACGGCATTAAGAAAATATTCAGATTTTTCTTTCTTGGATCCAAAGTGGATGAGCTCACATTTCCCCACAATGATGTCTGCCATAGTTTTGCCCACTCACTTAATCTGTCTCTGTACCTTTGTAGCTTCCTGCTCCCATTCACACAACTTACTGTACCTCCTAATTGAATGTCATCTGCAAACGCTTTCATACAAGTCATTGATATACTTGATGAAAAACAGGCTCCAGTCTCAAGTACAGCTCTCTGGGAGTACCATTTGTCATTTCCCGCCAATCAAACTATACTCCTTTTACTCTGACTGTTTGTCTCTTACCTCCAAACAATTTACCATCTCCTGTCATAAAGTTACCTCCAATGTCATGTACTTTCCTTTTTCTATTCCTTCATTTGTGAAACCTTATCAAATGCCTTCTGAAAATCCATATGGGTAAAATCCATAGGCACTCCCTTTTCACCATTTTAATGACCTAAAAAATTTCAACTTGATTAGTCAGTTTTGACTCATCTTTCATATATCCATTATCACAATCTCAATCAGAGTGGTTGAATATCTGACTAATGTAAATATACTATATGAAATTATTTTGGGCAGCTTCAACTCCATTCCAATTAGGCGTGAGCCCATAGCGCATAATAAATTATAATCTTGCACTGAAGTGCAATTTTCCCTCATGCCAATCATAAACACAGTTTATGTAGGAACTGAAAATAACACACTGTAAAGAAATCATTTTTTGAACTTGATGTAGAAACAGTATCGAAGGAATAGAGTAAGCTTTACTGTCCATTTAGCTTGTACTATACCTATCTTGGGAGCTCTTGGGCACAAATATTAAAACATATTTTATTCCCTTCACTCTCACTTGAATGATCTGATTTTCTCCTCCTCCTTCCCAAACAATCTTTAAAACAAATATTCACCATAGTAAAAAAAAGTGACTTACTAAAGCTATGATTTTTAAAGCTCACATCATGTTATATCACATCAGGCAAAATTATTTTTGTCATAAGCCAAATTTCACCAGTTGTCCCACTAAATATCATTAATTAGCATGCAGAATCAGACAAACTGAAAGTACTATACAGGGAATAACTACATTTCACTTCACGTCAGGGAATACTTATGATACTTCGATTGTAAAATCAGACAAAACTATTTCCAAAACATTGTCAAAATCACATCTATTTATTTTCCTAACTTAACATTTGAAAAAGCTGTGGTAATGGACATTAGGGATTGGGTATTGGGGCTGATCCTTTACAATGCACTGAATTTTTAAAAAAATACAACTTTAAATCATATAAGATAAAACATTGAATCAATAAGATTAAATCATATAAGATTAAACCAAATAAGATAAACATGACACTACATGACCACCAAGATAATCTTTTATTGAAGGATGGAATTCTACTTCTTAATTAAACAGTCCCTAAAAGAGAGAGATTTCCTGGGGAAGAATTTTATTAGATTTGAAAAATTAATAGCAGAAAATATCTAATCCTTAATGGCAGCACCACAGCTTATCTTGTCCTGATTTGGTCTTGGGCTATTTTAGGGATGAATGGCACAATTCCAATTCCATTCACTAGCTACATACATTTACTAAGTCTTGCTCAGGCCATTTTTTTTTAGACTATAGGAAAGATTTTGATTTTCACATTATTTCCAAAACAAATAGCTAATTGTATTGAACAAACCTACAGTACAAATCTAAGTTCCGAGGGCAAAATAATGGAAAGGTGATATTTGGGCCAAGAGTTTCCATTTGAAGTGCAGTGATTTGGGTACATATTGCTATCCAAATTTTGCAAGTTTACAAGAACTTCTTTTTTTCAAGTGTCCGCTCAAACATATTTGCATATCACTGAATGTAAAATCTACCATGAAATGCTGCACAATTGGACAGCATCAATTTTGTCTTTAAATTTGCGCTGGTTTGATCAATTTTGGACGAGTCACACTGAAAAAAACCCACAGCCTGATGCAAATTCCTACCCTTGGGTGCACAATTTTGTAACTTGGAAGGTAAAAAAAAAACAAATAAATGTAAGGTTCTGAAGTTAGAAACACATGGGACAATAAAGAGAATTGAGGTATGGCAGCAAATTTAAAGGTAAAATTACCATCAAAAGAACATGACCAAAATTTCAAGACTGAATTAGTATTTTAAACTTACTATCAGGCATTGGTTATTCTTTAAAAAGTCAAAAATGTTCTTAAATGTTTTTGATTTATTTAAGATGCTATTATACAGCAGCTTCAATAATTCCACTGGAAATGTGATGACCTACTTGACAGGGTAACAGTGATTTAAGAGCTGTAGATGTATGCCATCATGGGACTGGAGTTATTGCATAGCAATATCAGCGTTCCTTTCATTTTGCTTTGGCTCCAGAAGAGGCTAATTATTTTATGGGGAACAGCCCTAACTCTCCTGTACCTCATCTGTGTAGTTATTCTTCAATTCTAAACCTATGCAGGGTGTTACTTAAAGCAGAGAACATGCTGCTGAGCTCAGGTTGTGTGAGGTGACCTTCCCCAGGGATCGCACTTTGTGTGTTCCTGAGTCACAGCAAAGGCCTGAGGCCAGGTCGTGTCAAAGACACATATGGAACGTGACCAACAGGGAAGCGGCAGGTACAACACTACCTTCAACTGCAGTTTCACTTAATAGTCAGGGCACATATTTCACAGTGTTTGACAAGCCTTTTGTGTTTACTTACTAAACATTCCAGCTGAATGACAATCATGTCACAAAACATATCCTTGTATCAAAAAAAATGTCACTGTAGCAAAAAATTGGCTCCACAGACGTTCCGCCTCCACGGGCATAAACAAGTGTTTGGTGAAATGCAATTAATTTATTCATTGTATATTTATAGATATGAATCATCTCCATATGTCAGTTCGCCCTATTGAACCCTAAGTATGTCAAATGTAATAAATCTTCATTCTGAGCTACATTGGATGTATTTGTGCGAGTGAGACGCACATGGACACCCCAGATCACCTCAGCTGAGAGTGGTTGTGTGGAGGAGGGAGTGATGGAGGGCAGGAAGAAGAGAAACAAGAGATAGATATAAAATATATAGAGAAAGCTATTCTTCAAGGGCAATGCACAGCGCTTGCCTACGCCTTACTCTCAATTCCCATTGCTTTGAACAGAGTTAGGAATCTAAATGTATAAGTACTGACCGCGCCAGACCACTGAATTGCTCAACCCTATCGATACCATTGAATAAGAACAGCGAAAAGCGTGCAAATATTGTTGATCATACTGTGTATTTTCTATCCACTTGCATTGTCAGCCAGGGAAGCTACATTACCAATTCAAATCTCTGTGTTGCCGATACTTGCCGGTGTAAACCGAAACCTTATCAACCTTGGACATACCGCCTGTCAACCCTCTGAATTAGCCACTCACACTATGATCAGGTTACTACCAGCACCACACACAAAAAAACAGGGGGGGAGAGGATCAGATTTTGTTACGGGGGTTGGGGGGGGGCCAACTTACCTTGTAATTTGCCCCATTCCCGGTCGGTGGGAGGGGTAATGGTAGTGGACGGTGTTGTTACAATAGTAGAAGGTGCTGTTGATGTCATAAAGGAGATTTCGGTAGCAGTTGGAATCTCCTCCTGAAAGCTGGTGTTATTGAGGAAGTCTAGCCGGGTATTGTATCCCTCTGTAATATTCCATCTACAGGTCTAGCAGGGTCTTGTATCCCTCTGTAATATTCCATCTACAGGTCTAGCCGGGTATTGTATCCCTCTGTAATATTCCATCTACAGGTCTAGCCGGGTCTTGTATCCCTCTGTAATATTCCATCTACAGGTCTAGCCGGGTATTGTATCCCTCTGTAATATTCCATCTACAGGTCTAGCCGGGTATTGTATCCCTCTGTAATATTCCATCTACAGGTCTAGCCGGGTATTGTATCCCTCTGTAATATTCCATCTACAGGTCTAGCCGGGTCTTGTATCCCTCTGTAATATTCCATCTACAGGTCTAGCCGGGTCTTGTATCCCTCTGTAATATTCCATCTACAGGTCTAGCCGGGTCTTGTATCCCTCTGTAATATTTCTTCTACAGGTCTAGCCGGGTATTGTATCCCTCTGTAATATTTCATCTACAGGTCTAGCCGGGTCTTGTATACCTCTGTAATATTCCATCTACAGGTCTAGCCTGGTATTGTATCGCTCTGTAATATTCCATCTACAGGTCTAGCCGGGTCTTGTATCCCTCTGTAATATTCCATCTACAGGTCTAGCCGGGTCTTGTATCCCGCTGTAATATTCCATCTACAGGTCTAGCCTGGTATTGTATCCCTCTGCAATATTCCATCTACAGGTCTAGCCGGGTCTTGTATCCCTCTGTAATATTCCATCTATAGGTCTAGCCGGGTATTGTTATTGAGGAAGTCTAGCCGGGTCTTGTATCCCTCTGTAATATTCCATCTACAGGTCTAGCCGGGTATTGTTATTGAGGAAGTCTAGCCGGGTCTTGCATCCCTCTGTAATATTCCATCTACAGGTCTAGCCGGGTCTTGTTATTGAGGAAGTCTAGCCGGGTCTTGTATCCCTCTGTAATATTCCATCTACAGGTCTAGCCGGGTCTTGTATCCCTCTGTAATATTCCATCTACAGGTCTAGCCGGGTCTTGTATCCCTCTGTAATATTCCATCTACAGGTCTAGCCGGGTCTTGTATCCCTCTGTAATATTCCATCTACAGGTCTAGCCGGGTCTTGTATCCCTCAGTAATATTCCATCTATAGGTCTAGCCAGGTATAGTATCCCTCTGTAATATTCCATCTACAGGTATAGCCGGGTCTTGTGTCCCTCTGTAATATTCCATCTATAGGTCTAGCCAGGTATTGTATCCCTCTGTAATATTCCATCTACAGGTCTAGCCGGGTCTTGTATCCCTCTGTAATATTCCATCTATAGGTCTAGCCAGGTATTGTATCCCTCTGTAATATTCCATCTACAGATCTAGCCGGGTCTTGTATCCCTCTGTAATATTCCATCTACAGGTCTAGCCGGGTCTTGTATCCCTCTGTAATATTCCATCTACAGGTCTAGCCGGGTATTGTATCCCTCTGTAATATTCCATCTACAGGTCTAGCCGGGTATTGTATCCCTCTGTAATATTCCATCTACAGGTCTAGCCGGGTCTTGTATCCCTCTGTAATATTCCATCTACAGGTCTAGCCGGGTCTTGTATCCCTCTGTAATATTCCATCTACAGGTCTAGCCGGGTCTTGTATCCCTCTGTAATATTTCTTCTACAGGTCTAGCCGGGTATTGTATCCCTCTGTAATATTTCATCTACAGGTCTAGCCGGGTCTTGTATCCCTCTGTAATATTCCATCTACAGGTCTAGCCTGGTATTGTATCGCTCTGTAATATTCCATCTACAGGTCTAGCCGGGTCTTGTATCCCTCTGTAATATTCCATCTACAGGTCTAGCCGGGTCTTGTATCCCGCTGTAATATTCCATCTACAGGTCTAGCCTGGTATTGTATCCCTCTGCAATATTCCATCTACAGGTCTAGCCGGGTCTTGTATCCCTCTGTAATATTCCATCTATAGGTCTAGCCGGGTATTGTTATTGAGGAAGTCTAGCCGGGTCTTGTATCCCTCTGTAATATTCCATCTACAGGTCTAGCCGGGTATTGTTATTGAGGAAGTCTAGCCGGGTCTTGCATCCCTCTGTAATATTCCATCTACAGGTCTAGCCGGGTCTTGTTATTGAGGAAGTCTAGCCGGGTCTTGTATCCCTCTGTAATATTCCATCTACAGGTCTAGCCGGGTCTTGTATCCCTCTGTAATATTCCATCTACAGGTCTAGCCGGGTCTTGTATCCTTCTGTAATATTCCATCTACAGGTCTAGCCGGGTCTTGTATCCCTCTGTAATATTCCATCTACAGGTCTAGCCGGGTCTTGTATCCCTCAGTAATATTCCATCTATAGGTCTAGCCAGGTATAGTATCCCTCTGTAATATTCCATCTACAGGTATAGCCGGGTCTTGTGTCCCTCTGTAATATTCCATCTATAGGTCTAGCCAGGTATTGTATCCCTCTGTAATATTCCATCTACAGGTCTAGCCGGGTCTTGTATCCCTCTGTAATATTCCATCTATAGGTCTAGCCAGGTATTGTATCCCTCTGTAATATTCCATCTACAGATCTAGCCGGGTCTTGTATCCCTCTGTAATATTCCATCTACAGGTCTAGCCGGGTCTTGTATCCCTCTATAATATTCCATCTACAGGTCTAGCCGGGTCTTGTATCCCTCTGTAATATTCCATCTACAGGTCTAGCCGGGTCTTGTATCCCTCTGTAATATTCCATCTACAGGTCTAGCCGGGTCTTGTATCCCTCTGTAATATTCCATCTACAAGTCTAGCCGGGTCTTGTATCCCTCTGTAATATTCCATCTACAGGTCTAGCCGGGTCTTGTATCCCTCTGTAATATTCCATCTACAGGTCTAGCCTGGTATTGTATCCCTCTGTAATATTCCATCTACAGGTCTAGCCGGGTCTTGTATCGCTCTGTAATATTCCATCTATAGGTCTAGCCTGGTATTGTATCCCTCTGTAATATTCCATCTACAGGTCTAGCCGGGTCTTGTATCCCTCTGTAATATTCCATCTACAGGTCTAGCCTGGTATTGTATCCCTCTGTAATATTCCATCTACAGGTCTAGCCGGGTCTTGTATCCCTCTGTAATATTCCATCTACAGTTCTAGCCTGGTATTGTATCCCTCTGTAATATTCCATCTACAGGTCTAGCCGGGTCTTGTATCCCTCTGTAATATTCCATCTACAGGTCTAGCCGGGTCTTGTATCCCTCTGTAATATTCCATCTACGGGTCTAGCCTGGTATTGTATCCCTCTGTAATATTCCATCTACAGGTCTAGCCGGGTCTTGTATCCCTCTGTAATATTCCATCTATAGGTCTAGCCGGGTATTGTTATTGAGGAAGTCTAGCCGGGTCTTGTATCCCTCTGTAATATTCCATCTACAGGTCTAGCCGGGTATTGTTATTGAGGAAGTCTAGCCAGGTCTTGTATCCCTCTGTAATATTCCATCTACAGGTCTAGCCGGGTCTTGTTATTGAGGAAGTCTAGCCGGGTCTTGTATCCCTCTGTAATATTCCATCTACAGGTCTAGCCGGGTCTTGTATCCCTCTGTAATATTCCATCTACAGGTCTAGCCGGGTCTTGTATCCCTCTGTAATATTCCATCTACAAGTCTAGCTGGGTCTTGTATCCCTCTGTAATATTCCATCTACAGGTCTAGCCGGGTCTTGTATCCCTCTGTAATATTCCATCTATAGGTCTAGCCTGGTATAGTATCCCTCTGTAATATTCCATCTACAGGTCTAGCCGGGTCTTGTATCCCTCTGTAATATTCCATCTATAGGTCTAGCCAGGTATTGTATCCCTCTGTAATATTCCATCTACAGGTCTAGCCGGGTCTTGTATCCCTCTGTAATATTCCATCTATAGGTCTAGCCAGGTATTGTATCCCTCTGTAATATTCCATCTACAGGTCTAGCCGGGTCTTGTATCCCTCTGTAATATTCCATCTACAGGTCTAGCCGGGTATTGTATCCCTCTGTAATATTCCATCTACAGGTCTTGCCGGGTCTTGTATCCCTCTGTCATATTCCATCTACAGGTCTAGCCGGGTCTTGTATCCCTCTGTAATATTCCATCTACAGGTCTAGCCGGGTCTTGTATCCCTCTGTAATATTCCATCTACAAGTCTAGCCGGGTCTTGTATCCCTCTGTAATATTCCATCTACAGGTCTAGCTGGGTCTTGTATCCCTCTGTAATATTCCATCTACAGCTCTAGCCTGGTATTGTATCCCTCTGTAATATTCCATCTACAGGTCTAGCCGGGTCTTGTATCCCTCTGTAATATTCCATCTACAGGTCTAGCCTGGTATTGTATCCCTCTGTAATATTCCATCTACAGGTCTAGCCGGGTCTTGTATCCCTCTGTAATATTCCATCTACAGGTCTAGCCTGGTATTGTAGCCCTCTGTAATATTCCATCTACAGGTCTAGCCGGGTCTTGTATCCCTCTGTAATATTCCATCTACAGGTCTACCCTGGTATTGTATCCCTCTGTAATATTCCATCTACAGGTCTAGCCGGGTCTTGTATCCCTCTGTAATATTCCATCTACAGGTCTAGCCGGGTCTTGTATCCCTCTGTAATATTCCATCTACAGGTCTAGCCGGGTATTGTTATTGAGGAAGTCTAGCCGGGTCTTGTATCCCTCTGTAATATTCCATCTACAGGTCTAGCCGGGTCTTGTATCCCTCTGTAATATTCCATCTACAGGTCTAGCCGGGTCTTGTATCCCTCTGTAATATTCCATCTACAAGTCTAGCCGGGTCTTGTATCCCTCTGTAATATTCCATCTACAGGTCTAGCCGGGTCTTGTATCCCTCTGTAATATTCCATCTATAGGTCTAGCCAGGTATAGTATCCCTCTGTAATATTCCATCTACAGGTCTAGCCGGGTCTTGTATCCCTCTGTAATATTCCATCTATAGGTCTAGCCAGGTATTGTATCCCTCTGTAATATTCCATCTACAGGTCTAGCCGGGTCTTGTATCCCTCTGTAATATTCCATCTATAGGTCTAGCCAGGTATTGTATCCCTCTGTAATATTCCATCTACAGGTCTAGCCGGGTCTTGTATCCCTCTGTAATATTCCATCTACAGGTCTAGCCGGGTCTTGTATCCCTCTGTAATATTCCATCTACAAGTCTAGCCGGGTCTTGTATCCCTCTGTAATATTCCATCTACAGGTCTAGCCGGGTCTTGTATCCCTCTTTAATATTCCATCTACAGGTCTAGCCTGGTATTGTATCCCTCTGTAATATTCCATCTACAGGTCTAGCCGGGTCTTGTATCCCTCTGTAATATTCCATCTACAGGTCTAGCCTGGTATTGTATCCCTCTGTAATATTCCATCTACAGGTCTAGCCGGGTCTTGTATCCCTCTGTAATATTCCATCTACAGGTCTAGCCTGGTATTGTATCCCTCTGTAATATTCCATCTACAGGTCTAGCCGGGTCTTGTATCCCTCTGTAATATTCCATCTACAGGTCTAGCCTGGTATTGTATCCCTCTGTAATATTCCATCTACAGGTCTAGCCGGGTCTTGTATCCCTCTGTAATATTCCATCTACAGGTCTAGCCGGGTCTTGTATCCCTCTGTAATATTCCATCTACAGGTCTAGCCTGGTATTGTATCCCTCTGTAATATTCCACCTACAGGTCTAGCCGGGTCTTGTATCCCTCTGTAATATTCCATCTATAGGTCTAGCCGGGTATTGTTATTGAGGAAGTCTAGCCGGGTCTTGTATCCCTCTGTAATATTCCATCTACAGGTCTAGCCGGGTATTGTTATTGAGGAAGTCTAGCCGGGTCTTGTATCCCTCTGTAATATTCCATCTACAGGTCTAGCCGGGTCTTGTATCCCTCTGTAATATTCCATCTACAGGTCTAGCCGGGTCTTGTATCCCTCTGTAATATTCCATCTACAGGTCTAGCCGGGTCTTGTATCCCTCTGTAATATTCCATCTATAGGTCTAGCCAGGTATTGTATCCCTCTGTAATATTCCATCTACAGGTCTAGCCGGGTCTTGTATCCCTCTGTAATATTCCATCTACAGGTCTAGCCGGGTCTTGTATCCCTCTGTAATATTCCATCTACAGGTCTAGCCGGGTCTTGTATCCCTCTGTAATATTCCATCTACAGGTCTAGCCGGGTCTTGTATCCCTCTGTAATATTCCATCTACAGGTCTAGCCGGGTCTTGTATCCTTCTGTAATATTCCATCTACAGGTCTAGCCGGGTATTGTATCCCTCTGTAATATTCCATCTAGAAGCGCCGGCAACGCCGAGCTCATCATTATTAACGCCAATTTCCCTACCATCGGCAACATCGCAGTTCCGAACTCAGCTTTTAATTCCTGGAAGCAGTAGCTTATTTCTGGTCAAGCAGGGACAATGTGTGGTCAGAATTGCCCCTGTCCGGTAAGCAGCGGGTCTCCCGCTTCTCGGACAGCGCGTCCGCTGCTCCCGGAGACTCAGTGTCATCGCCACCAGATCGAGAAGTCGGCGGAGCGGCCCTCCCGCCTTTCCGCCTTGATTGGCGCCGCTGCTCCGCCAACCAAGCGCCAGCGAATAGTTCATAAATATCCAATTGGGTTTATAAATAGGAACAAAAATTGCTGGAAAAACTCAGCACATCTGACAGCATCTGTGGAAAGGAAGACAGAGTTAATGTCCGTCTGACTCTTCATCAGAACTAAAGAGGAATAAGCAATGTGCTGAAATATAAGCTGTTTAAGGCGGGAGGGGGGAGGGGAACAGGTGGAGCTGGATAGGGGGCCAGTGATAGGTGGAGGCCAAGAAGAGACTGCCAAAGATGTCATAGACAAAAGGACAAAGGGGTGTTGACGGTGGTGATATTAAATTAAATTAAAAAGCTGATCTAAAGGATGAGCTAATGAAGGCATTAAGGGTAGAAAGCAGGAGGAACAAGGTACAGATAGCCCTAGTGGGGGGGGGGGGGGAAGGGACCGAAATAGGCTAAAAGGCAGAGATAAAAGAATGGATGGAAATAAATTTAAAAATAATAATAGAAATAGGTGGGAAAAGAAAAATATATATATATATAAAAAATATATAATAATTATTAGTAAAAAGGGGATCAAAAAGGGGGTGGGGATGGAGGAGAGAGTTCATGATCTAAAGTTGTTGAACTCAATATTCAGCCCGGAAGGCTGTAAAGTGCCTAGTCTGAAGATGAGGTGCTGTTCCTCCAGTTTGCGTTGAGCTTCACTGGAGCAATGCAGCAAGCCAAGGATGGACATGTGGGCAAGAGAGCAGGGTGGAGTGTTAAAATGGCAAGCGACAGGGAGGTCTGGGTAATGCTTGCGGACAGACCGAAGGTGTTCTGCAAAGCGGTCACCGTTTGGTCTCTCCAGTGTAGAGGAAACCGCATTGGGAGCAGTGAATGCAGTAGACTAAGTTGAGGGAAGTGCAAGTGAAACGCTGCTTCACTTGAAAGGAGTGTTTGGGCCCTTGGACGGTGAGGAAAGGGGCAGGTGTTGCACCTTCTGCGGTTGCATGGGAAGGTGCCGTGGGAGGGGGTTGAGGTGTAGGGGGTGATGGAGGAGTGGACCAGGGTGTCACGGAGGAACGATCCCTGCGGAATGCCGACGGGGGGGGTGAAGGGAAGATGTGTTTGGTGGTGGCATCATGCTGGAGTTGGCGGAAATGGCGGAGGATGATCCTTTGAACGCGGAGGCTGGTGGGGTGATAAGTAAGGACAAGGGGGACCCTATCATGGTTCTGGGAGGGAGAGGAGGGTGTGAGGGCGGATGTGCGGGAGATGGGCCGGACACGGTTGAGGGCCCTGTCAACCACCGTGGGTGGAAAACCTTGCTTAAGGAAGAAGGAGGACATGTCAGAGGAACTGTTTTTGAAAGTGGCATCATCAGAACAGATGCGACAGAGGCGAAGGAACTGAGAAAATGGGATGGAGTCCTTACAGGAAGCGGGGTGTGAGGAGCTGAAGTCGAGGTAGCTGTGGGAGTCGGTAGGCTTGTAATGAATATTGGTGGACAGCCTATCACCAGAAATTGAGACAGAGAGGTCAAGGAAGGGAAGGGAAGTGTCAGTGATGGACCATGAGAAAATGATGGAGGGGTGGTAATTGGAAGCAAAATTAATAAATTTTTCCAGGTCCAGACGAGAGCATGAAGCAGCACCGAAGCAATCATCGATGTACCGGAGAAAGAGTTGTGGGAGGGGGCCGGAGTAGGACTGGAACAAGGAAGGTTCCACATACCCCATAAAGAGACAGGCATAACTGGGGCCCATAGCCACACCTTTTATCTGGAGGAAGTGAGAGGAGTTAAAGGAGAAATTGTTCAGTGTGAGAATAAGTTCAGCCAGACGGAGGAGAGTAGTGGTGGATGGGGATTGTTCAGGCCTCTGTTCAAGGAAGAAGCGGAGAGCCCTCAGACCATCCCAGTGGGGGATGGAGGTGTAGAGGGATTGGACGTCCATGGTGAAGAGGAGGCGGTTGGGGCCAGGGAACTGGAAATTGTTGATATGATGTAGGTCATCAGAGGAATCACGGATGTCGGTGGGAAGAGACTGGACAAGGGGAGAGAGAAGGGAGTCAAGATAGCAAGAAATGAGTTCCGTGGGGCGGGAACAGGTTGACACGATCGGTCTGCCGGGACAGTTCTGTTTGTGGATTTTGGGTAGGAGGTAGAAGCGGGCCGTCCGAGGTTGGGAGACTATCAGGTTGGAAGCTGTGGGAGGAAGATCTACAGAGGAGATGAGGTCAGTGACAGTCCTGAAAACAATGGCTTGATGTTCAGTGGTGGAGTCACGGTCCAGGGGGAGGTAGGAGGAAGTGTCTGCGAGTTGGCGCTCAGCCTCTGCGAGGTAGAGGTCAGTGTGCCAGACAACAACAGCACCACCCTTGTCAGCAGGTTTGATGACGATGTCAGGGTTAGACCTGAGAGAACGGAGTGCAGCAAGTTCAGAGAGAGACAGGTTAGAATGGGTGAGAGGAGCAGAGAAATTGAGATGACTGATGTCACGCCAACAGTTCTCAATGAAAAGATCAAGAGAAGGTAAGAATCCAGAGGGAGGTGTCCAGGTGGAGGGAGAATATTGGAGGTGGGTAAAAGGATCCATTGAACGGGGAGAGGACTCCTGCCCAAAGAAGTGAGCACGGAGACGAAGGCGGCGGAAGAAGAGTTCAGCATCGTGCCGAGCCCTAATTTCATTGAGACGAGGGCGCAAGGGTATGAAACTGAGTCCTTTGCTGAGCACTGAATGTTCAGTAACGGAGAGGGGAAGGTCAGGGGGTATGGTGAATACACGGCCGGGGCTGGGATTGGAAGACAGGATGGGGTCAGAGGGACAGGCAGGGGTGGAGGGTCCTGGGTGGGTGTTGGTGTCGATGAGTTGTTGGAGCTTGCGTTCCTTTGCACCTGAAAGAAAGAGACAAAGTTTCTTGTTAAGGCTTAACAAGAAATGTGATGGAATTTATGGATCTATATGGAATTTATAAATTTATAAATTCCATATAAGTTTCATCACATTTCTACTCTTTAGTTCTGAAGAAGTCATACTCGAAACGTTAACTCTGCTCCACTCTCCACAGACGCTGTCAGACCTGCTGAGTTTTTCCAGCATTTTCTGTTTTTATTACTCTTATTGTCCAGTTCAGATGTGAAATTCGCCAATACATCACATTCGTTTCTAACGGGGACGTTTTTTTTGTTTTTTTTGTCCGATTTTGTAGCGAGTGAAAAAATCGGACGGAAATGATATTTATTTGTTAATCATATAAACAACAGTGAACATTAATAGGGAAACTCACTTCAGGTCACTCAGCATCAGGGTAGAGAACAGATAAATTCTGCTTTTACATTTACACCCGTCTCAGATTTTCAGCAACTATGTTTTAAGCTATTTGAAAATTAATGTGTCAATTACAAGGATATGAGATTGAAAGGCAATGGTTATACAAATTCAAAAATATCCTGAATCATAGATTAATACAGCACAGACAGGGATTCAGTCCATTGTGCCTGTGCCTCTTTGAAAGAGCTATTCAATTATAGCCCGAATCTCCTCTTTCCCCATCGTTGTACAATTGTTTCCTCTTTAAGTACTGATCCAATTTACTTTTGAAAATTATTATTGAATCAGTTCTGGACCTCAGGGAGCTTTACCTGCGTGACCTTGCGTGCTTGTCCTCCTCTCTCCCCACCCCAGGCAGTGCTGAGCGCTGCAGCATGCGTTTCATGCTGGGCGAGCCTTAATTGGGCCACCAGCGTGAAATCGTGGTCCGGCCCCAATCGCAGGCGGTGGTCGGCTTCCTGACCGGTCCCACCCTCCCCCGCCGAGCCCGGCCGACAAGGGCAAAATTGGGCCCCATGTCTTTTCTTTATAAAAACAAAAAGCTAAAAGCTACTGCGGATGCTGGAAATCCAAAACAAAAAACAGAATTACCTGGAAAAACTCAGCAGGTCTGGCAGCATCGGCGGAGAAGAAATCAGTCAACGTTTCGAGCCTTCATGGCCCTTCGGCAGAACTGAAGCATAGTTAGAAGAAGGGAGAAATATAAATTGGTTTAAGGTGGGTGGGGGGAGGGGGGGGGCGGAGAGACACATTGAGGGTGTGGTGATTGTGGAGATGAGCAGATAATCAAAAGATGTCACAGACAAAAGGGTCAAAGAGGTGTCGAAGGTGGTGACATTTGTCTGAGAAAAGTGCTAATTAAGAATGGAAGACAGGATATTCAAAGTACAGCTCTAGTGGGGGTGGGGTGGAAAGGCTAACAAGGTTTTAGTTTAGATTTAAAAATAATGGAAATAGGTGGGGAAAGAAGAATCTATATAAAGTATTGAAAAAAGGGAGGGGGGTGAAGAAACGGGGCGGGGATGGGGGGAGGGGGAGTTTAAGATCTAAAGTTGTTGAATTCAATATTCAGCCCAGAAGGCTGTAAAGTGCCTAGTCGGAAGATGAGGTGCTGTTCCTCCAGTTTGCGTTGGGCTTCACTGGAACAATGCAGCAAGCCAAGGACAGACATGTGGGCAAGAGAACAGGGTGGAGTGTTAAAATGGCAAGCGACAGGGAAGTTTGGGTCTTTCTTGCGGACAGACCGCAGGTGTTCCGCAAAACGGTCGCCCAGTTTGCGTTTGGTCTCTCCAATGTAGAGGAGACCGCATTGGGAGCAACGAATGCAGTAGACTAAGTTAGGGGAAACGCAAGTGAAATGCTGCTTCACTTGAAAGGAGTGTTTGGGCCCTTGGACGGTGAGGAGAGAGGAAGTGAAGGGGCAGGTGTTGCATCTTCTGCGTGGGCATGGGGAGGTGCCATAAATGGGGGTTGAGGAGTAGGGGGTGATGGAGGAGTGGACCAGGGTGTCCCGGAGGGAACGATCCCTACGGAATGCCGTCAGGGGGGGTGAAGGGAAGATGTGTTTGGTGGTGGCATCATGCTGGAGTTGGCGGAAATGGCGGAGGATGATCCTTTGAATGCGGAGGCTGGTGGGGTGATGTGAGGACAAGGGGGACCCTATCATGTTTCTGGGAAGGAGGAGAAGGCGTGAGGGAGGATGCGCGGGATATGGGCCGGACACGGTTGAGGGCCTTGTCAACGACCGTGGATGGAAAACCTCGGTTAAGGAAGAAGGAGGACATGTCAGAGGAGCTGTTTTTGAAGGTAGCGTCATCAGAACAGTTGCGACGGAGGCGAAGGAACTGAGAGAATGGGATGGAGTCTTTACAAGAAGCGGGGTGTGAGGAGCTGTAGTCGAGGTAGCTGTGGGAGTCGGTAGGCTTGTAATGGATATTGGTGGACAGTCTATCATCAGAAATTGAGACAGAGAGGTCAAGGAAGGGAAGAGAAGTGTCAGAGATGGACCATTTGAAGATGATGAAGGGGTGGAGACTGGAAGCAAAATTAATAAATTTTTCCAGGTCCCGACGAGAGCATGAAGCAGCACCGAAGTAATCATCGATGTACCGGAGAAAGAGTTGTGGGAGGGGGCCGGAGTAGGACTGGAACAAGGAATGTTCCACATACCCCATAAAGAGACAGGCATAGCTGGGGCCCATAGCCACACCTTTTACTTGGAGGAAGTGAGAGGTGTTAAAGGAGAAATTGTTCAGTGTGAGAACAAGTTCAGCCAGACGGAGGAGAGTAGTGGTGGATGGGGATTGTTGGGGCCTCTGTTCAAGGAAGAAGCTAAGGGCCCTCAGACCATCCTGGTGGGGGATGGAGGTGTAGAGGGATTGGACATCCATGGTGAAGAGGAAGCGGTTGGGGCCAGGGAACTGGAAATTGTTGATGTGACGTAAGGTGTCAGAGAAATCACGGATGTAGGTGGGAAGGGACTGGACAAGGGGAGAGAGAAGGGAGTCAAGATAACGAGAAATGAGTTCCGTGGGGCAGGAACAGGCTGACACGATCGGTCTGCCAGGACAGTTCTGTTTGTGGATTTTGGGTAGGAGGTAAACTCCCCCTCCCCCCATCCCCACCCCGTTTCTTCCCCCTCCCTTTTTTTTCAATAATTTATATAGATTCTTCTTTCCCCACCTATTTCCATTATTTTTAAATCTAAACTAAAACCTTTAGTCTTTCCACCCCACCCCCACTAGAGCTGTACTTTGAATATCCTGTCTTCCATTCTTAATTAGCACTTTTCTCAGACAAATGTCACCACCTTCGACACCTCTTTGACCCTTTTGTCTGTGACATCTTTTGATTACCTGCTCATCTCCACAGTCACCACACCCTCAATGTGTCTCTCTCCACCCCCCCCGCCCCCACCCACCTTAAACCAATTTATATTTCTCCCTTCTTCTAACTATGCTTCAGTTCTGCCGAAGGGCCATGAAGGCTCGAAACGTTGACTGATTTCTTCTCCGCCGATGCTGCCAGACCTGCTGAGTTTTTCCAGGTAATTCTGTTTTTTCTTTTCTTTATAATCTTATTAGTTAACATCCAACTTTACACACAGTTCCCAAACAGCTGGCCTACTGAGCTAACAATCCACTTTTCATGTCGATATAAGTACTGCTCATCTGCCTGTTTGGGAGTGTGATAGTTAGCTGAATTGGAGGGTGCTGAAAATAATCCATAATTCATCACTGTAAACAAAGGTATGAGTTGCAGAGCTCATGTGTTTAATGCCATAGTGATCACCCATTTCCAATGGGTGATATGTCTCAGCTTTTTACTTGATCACTTTATTTCATTAATTTACCTAAGCCTCCAACATATCTCTCCCCACTCTTTCTCATTCTATACTTTGCCATCATTGCACTGATCAGGTTACACTTACATTATTGCTGCATTATTGTTTAATTTCACCTAAAGTTGTTTTAAATGTGCTATTTATGTCTGTCATAATTTTATTGTCCTTCAGATATTAAGGTATTAATATAATATGCAAGATGGGGTTGAAGTAGAGTAAACATCTGACAAGTAAAGATTTCACCATAACCAGCAATGATAAGTTATTCCTTGGATTCAATTCATGTAAGTTCTTTAAATGAAGGTCTCATCCCGTGTTAGCACATGAGGTTTTTATGATATCTGTAGACACACCAGAATATCCATTTTTAAAAGTCAGGCAACATAATTGCCAATTATCTGCTCTCCAGAAGGATGACTCAGTATTTTATCCCCCATTTGTATTTGTGTGAGGTCCAGAAACCATCTTATTTTGGCTTGCTCAAATCTAACAATAACAGCAGTGAATCACTGGTGAAGTTTGCAGTAAAACTCATGTCTGGATTTTTACATTAATCAATGTCAGAAAAAGAAAGCTGGAATAACTATTTCTAAAAAGGCCACTGTTTCCTTTCTGGAGTTTATTGAGTTTGTGTTAATCTGCTGACCCAGACTCATACGATTATTCATTGCGATAAAAACAAAAAACTGCGGATGCTGGAAATCCAAAACAAAAACAAAAATACCTGGAAAAGCTCAGCAGGTCTGGCAGCATCTGCGGAGAGGAACACAGTTAACGTTTCGAGTCCGAATGACCCTTGATTATTCATTGCTCAAGGTTCAGGCCAGTTTTGCAAATGGATTCTACAGTGGTATCCTGGGGTTCTACTACTCAGCTGCCAATGCTCCCACTTCTTGTTTATTCGCAGTCATTCCATGTTTATGTGAGGGTGTCTGGCTTTCCCAGTAGCCAGCATGATGACCTCATCTAAGATATTTTAGTTTTAACACTTTTCTCTTTATTCCTGCTCCTGTCACTCTCTGTCCCTCCTATTCTCTCTGTCTATCCTGATTATTTTCTATGGTTGTCCCCATTGTTCTCTGTGTCAGTGCCTGCCATTCTCTACCTACCTTTGTTCTGTCATTTTATCTTGGTCAATACTTCTCTCATTCTCTATTTATCTGTCTTCTCTTTGTTTCTACCTCAGTTTTCTGCTCTCTCATAGTTACTTTCATTATCTATGCCTATATTAGTTCATGTCATTACCTGTGCCTGTGTCTACCACAGTTCCTGTTGCTCTCTTTACATTGGTTATTATATGGTCTGTTTCTCTTCCTGGCACATTTTGAAACAATAATGTTGTGGAAATCTAACAGAATAATTTCATGAAAGAGAGAAACATTCTTTGTTGGAGCTTTTTACCTGGCACTCGCAAGAAAATGCCAATGTCAGGGGAAGCAACATATTTATACTTTTTGAGAAGAGAGTGCTGATTGGGTGGCAAGTGGACTTTGATTGGTAGAGGTGTTGCCATGGAGAATGCACCAGTTGATGGTGTCTGACAGTTAACTGCCAAGCATTGTTTGACATTTAAACTAGGCAGCTTGACTCTGCTTGGTCAAGACATTTCCCTGAGGAATGAATCAGTGAATAGCTGTCACTTATTTGTTTAGCTGAAACAGGCACAATGTGTGTACATGTTCTTTCTCTCTGTAAACAACAGGGCCCTGTGTATTAATATATGTAGCTTCCAGTATATGTAAATGCACCACACTGCAAGTCTGACTGACAATCTTAAATTGGCTGTCAATGTAATTCTTAGCACACAACTAATTTAATTGGTGCATTCACCATGGCAACGTCTCTACCAGAGTCCACTTGCCAACCAATCAGCACTCCCTTCTCATATAATATAAATATGTTGTTTCCCCCTGACATTGGCATTTTCTTGCGAATTGTCCTGATGAGTGCAAGACAAAGTTTTGATAAAAATGTTTCTTTTTTCTGCAACACTCAAGTTCTGTACTACCAAACAAATATTAGAATAATTTTCTTTAACCTATTAATTAACCTTGAAGCAATGGACTTGATCATGGATCTTTCAGTTGCATGTTTATTTTGGAGTTGACAGCTGTTTTGGGGGCATTGTCAGCTTTCTTAAGTTTTTTGCTTTGGCATGTCTATTATCATTCCCCAACTTAATGCTAGGATTCAAAGAGTTTAGAACATAATAGTTAAAATAGCACAAATTTCCTGATCCTGGCAAGGCTCAGTGCTGCCCATTTTGGGAACTCCTGTAAATCCTAGGACTATATGGTGGTAGGGACAGCATTCGCTTTGCGGAGCCCATTAAAATGTTCAATAATAGCACAAGAATAAATAGCATCGAACCATTATAAAGTTGTTGAAACATTGTTATTTTTCAGTACAGAAGCTATATAATTAGTCAGAAAGTAAATTTTTTGCTTTAGCTGGGGTGCAATATAATATTTGAGTAGTCAAGTGACTCTTATTGATCTTAGGGACTGAATTTTGTCTTATCCTCTTCCCATGGTATGTTGAGTAGCATAGATAACAGTAAGCATTGAGGTCAGAACCCACTACAGGCTGCTGCATGTTCCTGACTGCTAATCTTAAATCAGGGGAGCTCAATCTTCTGCTCATCCTTCTCTTCTCTCAGTAAAAGAAATATGCTCCTATTGTTGAATTATTTGCATAAGCTGTAAAAATAGTCCTTTTTCACACTTGACAGTGAGAAAGACGTTGATGTTCAGGGATCTTAGCCTCCATACTAACGTATATATCGTGTAAATTCTTTTTTTGGGTGTAAATCTTCTTGTACAAAACTTTACCATGTTCTAATATTTGGGACATTTAAAGCATCGAATTTCATCTCATGGACAGCCATCTTTCACCTTCATTAAATATAACTCTAATGTGATTTCTGGTATTAAGCAATATTGCCGTTCATGGACATTTTCCAACCTTTGTTTTTCCCAATATAAAGAGAAAGAGGAAGAAAAATTTGGAATTCTCTTCCTGAAAATACTATGGATGCTGAGCACATTGAATGTTTCATGGTTGAGATCAATGGACTTTTGTTGGGTAAAGATATCAAAGGAGATGAAACAAAGGCGGGTAAATCAAGTTGAGACAAAGATCAGCCATGATCTATTTGAATGGTGGGGCAGGCTTGAGGGGCTGAAAGGCCAGTCCTGTTTCCATGGTTCTGTGTTCCTATGAACTCATGTTAAAATGCCACAGTGATATCTATATTTTCTAACAAATAGGGTGAACTGAGCAGCTGCATATTAATCAGACTGACTGATAGTTGCAGCTTATTTTCTTAAAATGGATCTGAGATGTAGTTTTACAGGTTTACATTTTTCCTAGTGTTGTATATGAGTCTCTGACATAGAAAGATTGATTGGGACTGGGAAACAGTACCGTCTACAATGTGATGTAAAGAGACACATGACCTGAGACTAGAGTCAGTTGTGGACTGGACAGAGACCTGTGTAGAAGCAAGCATGGCGTTAGCTCATAGCTTGGGCTATACTCTGTATACATGTACATAGTTATGCGTTATTCATAAACAGTTAATGTCCAACCAAACAAGACTCAGGACCTCTTTGAGACACCTACTGAACATGCAACATATTACATGGTGACACCTATTGGAAAAACCCAACTTCAACTGCAACTGCCTGGGACACTTCAGAAAGCTATGCCATCCTAAGACACCCAGACAGGTGGAGGATCCCAAGACAATCCATGAGATTCAGGTACTACACCAGGAAGAGACCCAACTGTGCTTCTTGGATGAGGTCAAAGTTCCTGGATTCTCTTTTTGGAAAACAAACATCTCAGTAAATGGTCACCTCACCAACTTGGAATTGGACACGGCAGCCAGTATTACGGTCTTTTTGGATAAGAAACCGGGTCTGAGAGACCTCTAGCTATAATTGCCAGACACACCACTCTATGGACCTGGGGAAAGATGACTTCCGGTCATAGGCATGATCCTAGAACCACTAAAGTATGGCGCCAAGCAGATATTTGAAGTCAAGTACGTCATCCGAAATCAATCATCTTCTTTCATGAGCACAGATGCCAGTGTTGCCCATAACCTTCTTAAAACGGCAGAAGATGTCAAGACAACCTCTGATATCAACTACACAGAACTGCAAGTTCCTGAGAGGTCCACCAGTAAAGAGACTCTCTACTGGGGTTTCAGCTCTGAGTGTTTTCACTCTTCACAGAGCCGGTTTATCCAACTTTTTTGCAGGAGGCAGAAGCTCCTCTTTGGTCAGACCAGCCAAACCTTCAGATACCTCAAGTGGAAGACACACAGCAAAATGACCATCAGCAGAAGAATGAGCCCCAATCCCAGGCTCCAATCTTTGCTGTCACACTACCTGTCAACACCTAGGCACAGACACTGCCACTTCCAGACAACAAGCAAAGCTGCAAGATGATGCTGGAGCAAGTAACTAGCAAACATCATTGCCAGAGCACACCTCAGTGACGCATGGAGGCACAAGGCAGAACAGAGTGTCACGATAAAGCCAAACTGCAAAGTGAGCCCACTGATGAAGAACATTCAAATGACAGGAAGAGACACCTTCAACTGCCACAAAGATCACAGTGGACCACAAGGGAAAAGAAAAAAATGAGTTTGTACCATGAATGAACAGAGTGAACACTCTCTCTAGAAAGAACAGGACAAGCCAGTGGTCCCTGAGCAGAGCAGGTGAGGAGTTGACAAAGAGAAGTTCAACTCCAAGGAGCAAAGAACGTGTATCAGAAGAAGACAACCAAGTGCCAGAAATACAGACTACAACTCAAAATCCAAATCAACAAAGATTGTCCAAAGCAACTCCTCCGAGTGTGGCCAGAATGAGATCTGGAAGAATTGTCAAGCCCCCAGACTCTCTGAATTTATAAAGTCAGAGACTTGAGGGGGGATAAGTGATAGCACAATTGTAATGTAAATACGTTGAGCGAAGATTTGGGGGAGGCGTAATATCAGGATATTTGGCATAGCAAGGATAGTGCTCATCATAGATGTGGAATTTTACTTTATTCTTTTATGGGATCAGAGTGTCACAGGAAAGGCCATCATTTTATTGCCCATTGCTAATTGCCCTTGAGAAAGTGGTGGTGAGTCACCTTCTTGAATTGCTGCAGTCTGTCTGGCATAGGTACTCCCACAGTGCTGTTAGGAAGGGAATTCTAGGACTTGGAACCAGCAACACTGAAGGAAGTGTGATATAGTTCCAAGTTGGGGTGCTGAGTGATTTGAAGAAAAACTTGCAGCGGGTGCATGTCCTTGTTCTTCTAAGCGATAGGAGTTGCAGGATTGGAAGACGCTGTCAAATGAGACTTTGTAATGGTACACATTGCTGCCTCTGGTGGTGGAGGGAGTGAATGTTCAAGGTGGTGGATGGGATGCTGATCAAATGGGCTGCCTCGTCCTGGATGGTGTCAAGCTTCTTGAGTGATGTTGGAGCTGCACTGATCCAGTGAAGTGGAGAATATTCCATGGTGGCTTGATTTGTGCCTCCTAGATGGTGGACAGGTTTTGTGAAGTCATAAGGTGAGGTGCTGGCTGCAGAATTCCCAGCCTCTGACCTGTTCTTGTAGCAACAGCATTTATTTGGCTAATCCAGTTAAGTTTTTGGTCAATTGTAACCCTAGGATAGAGGGGAATCCAGCGATGGTAAGGCCATTGAATGTCAAGGGGAGATGGTTAGATTCTCTTTTGTTGGAGATGGTCATTGCCTGGCACTTGTGTGACGCGAATGTTACTTGCCACTTAACGGTCCCCAGGTGCAGAAAGGCAGATAACTTTTAGTCTATAATAAACACTTGTGGCAAAATATTTCATATTCTTTTGGATAACTGTCTAACACTACCCTCCTACTTCTAATGACAATTCTGAGTTTATGCTCTCAATTTTTCGAATGATTCATATACGAAAACCATATTCGATATTTACTTTGACAAAGTCTTTCAAAATGCTTAAAATTTCTGTAGATTGCCCTCATCTTTTTCTGTCTCAGTAAAGGAAACTTTTTAAAAAACTTTCTTCATAATTAAACCTTTCATTCCTGTTATTGTTCTTCGGGGTATTTATGGAGAAAGAGGGCAGATATTGATATCACTCTGCTCTGGGTCAAATCAGTGTCTTTTACAAATTCAATGTCATTTCTCTGCTTTTATATTCAATGTCACTTTGTATAAAATCTACAAGTGGTATAAAACCACTTGCCTTTTTTGTGCGCTCTACCTGTCGTCCCAATGTTAAAGATCAATGTAACTGCACTTCATTGTTGCTCCATTCTGTTAAAAAATATACTGTTTTTTGGTTTAGTTCTTTTACTGGTCTATTTCACAAAATGTACTACTTTGCATTTTGCAACCGTACACTGTATCTGTCACCTATCTGCACGTGTCCATGTCCAGCACCAGTCTCTTGCAATGTTCTTCACAGTTTCTTGAGCACCCCTTGATTTTAATTGTTCCACCGTTGGCAGCTATGCCTTCAGCTGCCTCAGCCTTACCCTTGGTATTCCCTCCCTAAATCTTTCAGTCTCTCTAACTTTCTCTTTTCCTTTGCTCAGAACGTATCTCTTTGACCAAGCTTTCGGTCACCTATACCAATAACTCCTTCTATGTGGTTTGGTGTTAAAATTTTGTTTCATAAAACTCCTGCAAAGCACCTTCAGACCTTTTAATACATTATAGGTGTTATATAAATGCAAGTTGCTATTGCCATCTCTCTAATGTGGTACTAACAATAAACTGCAAGATAGCTGCATGTTTCTTTGTCCTACTCATTCATATCATGGAAAACAAAAGAAGCCATAGCCCAAATCCTTGAGGCAGACCACTATCTACTTCCACCAATCCTCACTATCTACTTCCACCAATCCTCACTATCTACTTCCACCAATGCTCACTATCTACTTCCACCAATCCTCACTATCTACTTCCACCAATCCTCAAATTGACCACAATTTCTGATCCATCTACGAACCAGGCTATTGAAATTGTTGTTCCACATAGTTTTTGGATTAATATTTCTGCATTGTACCAATTGCAGCAAATTATAAGGAACAACAATGTGAAGGAGTTTGCATTTCAAATTATCTTAAATTCGAAAAGAATGAAGCACTGAGTCGTACCAACTCAGTAAAGGTTAATTGCGAACTTTCGATAAATTAACAGGTTGTATGGAAAACTGAATCCTTTCTTAATAATTGGTTCAGTATTACCATTTTTATTCAGCCTCAGGTAAAATAAGTCCAATGCTTATTGCTTAAGTAAGTATTGCTTACCATTTTCCTTAATTTTCTTATGAACCTATTTTGCCAAGATTCCAATTAACATTGTGTCGATGTCTATCGCCCCCTGTTGATGCTTGACTTGTTAGCATCCAAGTCAAAGAGAATGTCCTGCTGATTCTGCCTTTGCATCAAGCAATTGCAGAGCCTGATGATATTAACTTGCAGCACTATTTTAGTTATTTTAACTAGGAAATTACACTGCGTTTTATTTTGAATGTTGTAACTGTTACAACTTGGTAAAATGTTGCCATGACGCAGACCTGTATTTGGCAGGATTTAGAAACGGACATATATAGTATATCTATCAGAGTCTGATGTAAAGCATATTGCATGCAGCAGCACCTTTGTTTACTGTACATTGCCAGCTTGGCTTGATGGCAACACGAAATTCTGGGCCAAAAGATTGTCAGTTCATTCCCCACTCCACTCCTTTAAGCACATAACCTAGTCTGCTAATTCAGTGTGATATTGAGGGAGGTACAATCTTTTAAATGAAACGTGAAAACAAGGGGTGGAATCATCCCAGATTTGCACTAAGTGTGATAGCAGATGGGTAAAACCACATTTTACCCTTTGGCCGCAATGGCGGGTTTTCACGCCGTATCGTCCCAAACCCGCCACGTTATTTAGGCATTCCTGGGAAATGCGCCATTTCCATGGCAGGCTGTCTTTCATTCGCCCACTCACCATCACCTCACTGCTTCATCACGCTGTGCGTTATATTTAAAGTCTAGCTGCATGCACACATCTCAGTGCTTCCAGCTCACAGCTGCCTCAGGGAAGATATCCATGAAGGCAAAAAGACTGCAGCCCCCAGGTTCAGCAATGTGTCACTGGGACGCCTTTTGGATGCCGTGGAGTCCTGCCGGGATGTCCTCTACCCCAAGCTCTGGCCGCAGGGTGGGCAGCAGTGTGACCAACCAGGTTTGGGAGGTGGCGGCAGTGGTGGTCAGCACCAACGCCCTTCAAAAGAGAACAGCCACCCAGTGCTGCAAGAAGATGAATGATCATCTCCGTTCTACCAGGGTAAATCACTCTTCTCATCACTCTCAACTCACACACTCACAAACCCATCACACATCCACAGGGCCCTCACTCACTGCTGGTTCAAGGAACATCACCATTCACTCTCTCACACACACCGTCATTGTCCTCACCCCATCCATGGGACCACTCACCACCTACACAGGCCAGACATACTTATCCTCTGGCCTGGCAGGCGTCCTGCTTACACTCTCTCCATCTCTATCCATGCAGGACAAGCTGGCACACAACAGAGGGAGAGGTCGCAGACCGGTGGAGGAATGCCTGACATCAAGGCACTCACAGACTTTGAAAATACAGTCATCCAGCTGGCCGGCGATGACCGGGACCAGTCCTGCACTGCCTTGCACTAATTATCCCCCCTTGCTTCCGCTCGCACATCTGGGAAATGGCGGATGAATCCATGACCCAGGGTCTCCAATCAAGCCCCAAAGAAACCTCTGAAGATGAATCTGGAGGCACTTTCCCTGAAGTCCTGTCACAGCGCTTACCCACACCCTCCACCAGCGCAGAGACACACACCTCGGTGGGTCCTAGCTTTAGAGTAGCCTCAGGATCACAATCTGGTGAGCACATCGCACTTTCTGATCCACAGCAGGCTGCAGCAGGGACTTCCCAGGTCCCCGGCACTCGGAGGGCTGCTGGAAGCCAGAATGTTGCTGAGTCTGAGTCAGATGAGGAGCCTCTGGACTCGGTCATGTCACAGTTGCTGGAGCTGCAAAGGCAAACTTGGGAACATCAGGAAGGGATGTCCGCTGCCTGGACCTGTTGATGGCCAACCTGGCCAGGCCCAGGAGCAGGTTCACGAGGAGGTCCTCCTCCTTCCCGACGCCCTTCCGCACCGGGTGTCCGTAGATCAGGAGCGTGGGACTGAAGTGCAAACAAAACAGTAACAAAAGGTTTTTTAAATAACTGAAAAGGGAGTGCAGCCTACAACACCCGATATAAACGTGGTCCACGGACTCCACAAGACCACAAAAAGGGCGGGTGTCTTGGGAGTCCGTGAACCTACACATTCTCCGGTTGTGGGGGACTGCTGCATGCAACACCCTCCAACCCAGGTCCCCGATAGAAAGCGGGAGAACACCTCCGTAGAGGGCCTCCCATCGGGGGCCTCCGCCGCCGGATGGCAACAAGGCAGCCAGGGTGTGTCCGGGCGGCGGACGAGGGCGAGGAAGTGAAGGGTGTGCAGCAGCAGCCCGCAGAGAAAACCCCTCCGCGCCATGCCAAATGGCATGGAGGGCATTTCCGCGAGGCAGCTCATATTGTTGCGGGGCACCGGCACACGAGGGAAGGTTCGGGGCTTGGGGCCAATGTAGAATTCTGTCCGAACAGGGGAACGTTCAGCAGGAAGACCACCGCGCACCTGGGCCACCTCGATACCCAGTATAACATCGGGGCCGAGCGTGACTGTCCTGAGGTCTCGGATGGCACCAGCCGCAAGTCAGATGTCCACAGACCCACCAACTCCTGCGGGAGCATCCAGCCCACTCTTCTGCCACCCAGCACGTCCCCGATCCTGGTCACCCCGGCAGCCACAGCCCTCCTCTCCGCCAGCCACTGAAAAGTACGGAGGTGTGGATTCCTGAGCAGTGGCTCTCTGATGTTAGCCGCTACTCCTGATGGGGGAGAGCTGCGTCGCGAGGCGACCACGTTCCAGACTTTGATCAGGTCCTGGTAAAAGACAGGCAACGCCTGTAAGGAGCCACCGAGGCCCCTCTGGTCTATAAACAGGAGCTGCACGTCATAATTCAGGCCGTGCACCTGGCGGGGGAAATACGTCGCCAGGGCAACCATCTCAGAGGGGGCTCAACGTAAAGGTATCGCTGCAGGGTCTGAAGGCAGAAAGTTGCTACTTGTGTGCGTAGGCACACTAGCACCTGACCGCCCTCCACACCAGCGCCTGACCGCCCTCCCTAAGCGGGAGACTCAGAACCTCAGCAGTGACCCAGCGCAGCCTTTTGTCCCAGAAGTCGTCGACTAGCATTCCCTGGATTTTCGTGACAAAGTCCGGGGGAGGGGTCAAAGTGACCAGCCGATACCACAACATGGCGGCGATCAGCTGGTTTATGACCAGAACTCGACCCCGGTAAGACAGCACTCGGAGCAGTCCTGTCCAGCACCGCAGGCGAGCGGTGACTTTCGTCTCCAGTTCCTGCCAGTTCGCCGGCCAGGATTCCTCGGCAGGGCAGAGATGGACCCCCAGGTAGAGGATGCTGGTCCTGCTCCAGGTGAAAGGCCTGAGCTCCTCGGGTAGGGGATCCATCTGCCACGGACCGACCAGGAGTCCAGAACATTTATCCCAATTGATCCTAGCAGAAGAAGCGACAGAGTAGACCTCCTGGCACTCGCGCATCCTCCGCAGGTCAGCCGGGTCACTCGTCATCGGCGTATGCCGAAAGGACCATCCCGATGCCCGGCCCGCGCAGAACCAATCCCGACAACCTCCTCCGCAAGAGGCACAGGAAAGGCTCCACACAAATAGAATACAACTGGCCGGACAGGGGGCAGCCCTGACGTACCCCTCTCCCAAAGCGAGGGGGCGCCGTCAGGGACCCGTTAACCTTCACTAGACACTCCACGGCCGTGTACAGAAGTCGGATCCGGGCGACAAAATGCATCCCGAACCCGAATGCTCGCAGAGTCCCGAGTAAATATTCGTGATCCACCCTGTCGAACGCCTTCTCCTGATCGAGGGACAGGAAGGCGCTTGACAGACCAGCCCTCTGGGAATGGTGGATAATGTCCCGGACCAGATGGATATTATCGTAAATTGTTCGGTCCGGGACGGTGTAGGACTGGTCAGGGTGGATCATGTGGTCCAGACGGTGCCGAGCCCAGAGACATGGCTCTGGCGAAGATCTTGTAATCGGTGCTGAGGAGGGAGACCGGGCGCCAGTTTTTAAGGAGGCGGAGATCCCCCTTCTTCGGCAACAGGGCAATCACGGCCCTGCGCCACGAAAGGGGCATCTCCCCGGTAGCAATGCTCTCCCCCAGGACCCCCGCGAAGTCGCTCCCCAGGACGTCCCAGAACGCCCTGAAGAACTCCACGGTCAGCCCATCTAGTCCTGGGGATTTGCCCCTGGAGAGACCGTCGAGGGCGCCAGTCACTCCCCCAGACTTACCGGGGATTCGAGCTTTCCGGCACCTTCCGGGCCGACCTGCGGCAGGTCCTCCCACAAAACTCTGGGAGCATCCTCACTGGCCGGGTCCGGAGAGAACAGGGCAGTGTAATAGTCTCGGGCGATGGCCCTGATACCCTCCGGATCCGAGACGAGGGATCCGTCATCGGCCAGCAGCGTAAGGAGCTGCTGACGGACCCCGTGCCTTTTTTCCAGCGAGTAGAAGAAAGGGGAGCCACGGTCCAGGTCCTTGAAGAACCGGATCTGCAACCTCACGAATACTCCCTGGGACCCGACGAGTTGCAGGTCCCGCAGTGCGCCCTTCCTCACATCGTACACTGACCGCAGGGCTGGGTCCACATCATACACTGACCGCAGGGCCGGGTCCACATCGTACACTGACCGCAGGGCCGGGTCCACATTGTACACTGACCGCAGGGTCGGGTCCACATCGTACACTGACCGCAGGGCCGGGTCCACATCGTACACTGACCGCAGGGCCGGGTCCACATCGGGCTGATGGAGACGTGTCTCCAGGTCCCGCAGCGCGCCCTTCCTCTCATCGTACACTGACCGCAGTGCCGGGTCCACATCGTACACTGACCGCAGGGCCGGGTCCACATCGTACACTGAATGCAGGGCCGGGTCGGCATCGGGCAGACGAGGACGTGTCTCCAGGTCCCACAGCGCGCCCTTTCTCACATCGTACACTGACCGCAGGGCCGGGTCCACATCGTACACTGACCGCAGGGCCGGGTCCACATCGGGCTGATGGAGACGTGTCTCCAGGTCCCGCAGCGCGCCCTTCCTCACATTGTACACTGACCGCAGGGCCGGGTCCACATCGGGCTGACGGAGACGTGTCTCCAGGTCCCGCAGCATGCCCTTCCTCACATCGTACACTGACCGCAGGGCCGGGTCCACATCGTACACTGACCGCAGGGCCGGGTCCACATCGTACACTGACCGCAGGGCCGGGTCCACATCGTACACTGACCGCAGGGCCGGGTCCACATCGTACACTGACCGCAGGGCCGGGTCCACATCGTACACTGACCGCAGGGCCGGGTCCACATCGTACACTGACCGCAGGGCCGGGTCCACATCGTACACTGACCGCAGGGCCGGGTCCACATCGTACACTGACCGCAGGGCCGGGTCCACATCGTACACTGACCGCAGGGCCGGGTCCACATCGTACACTGACCGCAGGGCCGGGTCCACATCGTACACTGACCGCAGGGCCGGGTCCACATCGTACACTGACCGCAGGGCCGGGTCCACATCGTACACTGACCGCAGGGCCGGGTCCACATCGTACACTGACCGCAGGGCCGGGTCCACATCGTACACTGACCGCAGGGCCGGGTCCACATCGTACACTGACCGCAGGGCCGGGTCCACATCGTACACTGACCGCAGGGCCGGGTCCACATCGTACACTGACCACAGGGCCGGGTCCACATCGGGCTAACAGACACGTGTCTCCAGGTCCCGCAGTGCGCCCTTCCTCACATCGTACACTGACCGCAGGGCCGGGTCCACATCGGGCTGACAGACACGTGTCTCCAGGTCCCGCAGTGCGCCCTTCCTCACATCGTACACTGACTGCAGGGCCGGGTCCCCATCTGGCTGATGGAGACGTGTCTCCAGGTCCCGCAGCGTGCCCTTCCTCACATCGTACGCTGACCGCAGGGCCGGGTCCACATCGTACACTGACCGCAGGGCCGGGTCCACATCGTACACTGACCGCAGGGCCGGGTCCACATCGTACACTGACCGCAGGGCCGGGTCTATGTCGGGCTGACGGAGACGTGCCTCCAGGTCGAGCTCCTCCTTCTCCAACTCCTCGACCCTGGATTTCCGCCTCTTTGTCGACCCATTCGCATACTCCTGACAGAAAACTCGGACGTGAGTCTTGCCCACGTCCCACCCGAGCCTCAAGGAGGGGAAGCCTCCCCGCTTCCTTCTCCAGCTGGCCCAGAAATGATGGAACGAGTCCAGGAACCGCTCGTCCTCCAGCAACAGGTTGTTAAATGGCCAGTACGCGGACCCCGTCTGAGCGCAGAATGGAGCGAGCTCCGCCCACACCAGACGGTGGTCCGTGCACGGAACCTGCTGCACAGAAGCCGCTGGAACGCAGGACATATACACCTTAGAAACGTAAAGACGGTTGAGTCTGGACGCTCCGACTCCAGGTGACACAAAGGTGAAAACGCTGGAATCAGGATGGAGATTTCCCCAGACGTCCACCAAGTCGAAGGACCTGACCAGGTCCCGTAACTTACTCACACCGAGCGAGCGGTGCTGGGCACCGTGACGGTCCCGGGCCTCGAGGGTACAATTAAAATCCCCCCCGAGGACGATGCACTCGCCCGCGTCGATGGAGCCAAGATGAGTGGACACTTCTTCAAAGAAGCTCGCTTGCTGCTGCAAGCCCAGGGGAGCGTACACATTCACAAAGTGAAGCACCGCGCCCCCCAGGCGCACAGTAAGGTGCAGCAACCGGCCTGGCACCGGCTCCTTGACCCCCAAAATCTCCGGCTGAAAATGTGGGGCCAACAAGATAGCCACCCGGCCAAAATTGGAGGCTAGGTGCCTCATGTAGAACCCCCCTCGCCACTCCAGCAGCCATGTAGCTTTGTCTCCGGGAACGGTCTGGGTTTCTTGCAGGAAGCACAACACATACTTCCCGTCCCTGAGGACCGAGAGGTTCTGGAACCTGCGCTGGGTGTCCCTGCTGCTGCTGGGGATGTTCAGGCTGGTTATGGTTGTCTTCATTGTCAGGAGTATGTGCTACCATCACCTTTATAAAATAAAAGGAGAGGACTTTGTTTTTAAGCCTTCCTCTCCTTCAGGAGCCCAACGAGAAATGCGTGGACCCTCCTCTTAGCGTTCCACTCCAGCCCAGGAGCCTTGAAGGCTTCGTGGGTGGACCAGAACGCAAGAGGAAAAGAATACCACCGGTCCATGGCCAACTGGACTCTGTCTCGGTGACTGCGATTACTCGATAAAAAATCCTGGAGCTCCCTAATGGGGATGAAGGGAGAGTCGGTGGGCACCAGGGGATCCACCACCTCCACCTCGATCCCACCCCCAGTTTCAAGGGCAGAGGGGGCCTCTCTGGTCTCCTCTTGGGGATTTGGGTCAGAGGGCGGTGGTGGCTCAGATCCCCGCTCCCTCCCAGGCACTGGGTTGCATAGTGAGTCCGGAAAGAGCTCCGGGCCTAAGATGGTGGTGCCTGGTGCTAAATGTTGGGATGGATAGGGTGGCTTTCCTTGCCACCACCACCCAGTGACCCAGCTGTAGGGGCCATGAAGGGACTGCTGCAGTCACCTGGCAGGCCAGGCGACATCTCTGGGGTTTAGGGTGGGTCGGAGTGGGGCACCACCACCGACCCCCGAGGGGCCCTGCTCAGGGGGCTGCAGCGAGGGAACAGGGGTTTGATTTCTCCCCAGAGGGCAGAGTGAGGACTTAAAGGGTGGAGACGTCACCACCTCGTCACCAGGGGAGGGGATACAACCAACCTCATGGGTCAGAATGTCCTGCCCCTCCGAGAGGTGACGTCTCTTCCGGGGCAGGCTGGGGGCTGGGGAGACCTCCATCTGCAAGGCCTCTACCGCTACGTCCAGCCCTCCCAGACGCTCCACCCTCTGGGGTTTGGGCAAGGCCACCAGCTCGGGGTCACGTATCTCAGTGCCGCCGGACCCGGGAACCCGCTTGGGGACGACGCCAGGCCCAGCACTTTGCGCTGAGATGCCCACGCGCCCAGGAGCACGCGAGGACACGACGCCGGGTCGGGAGGATTTCCGTTCCCCCGAGCTGGTGTCTTCAGGCGGGGTTACTGGGTGGTCTTGGGGGGCCGCGCCCAGGTGGCGGGTCTTCCTCCGCGCCTTCTTACGGTGCGGGGGCTCTCCCCCCGCTCACCGGCAGCCGCGATGGCAGTGGCTGCCGGCTGCACCTCCCCTTGTCGGGGGGGTGGGGAGGAGTGGAGGTGCCAGCCTCAGCCGGCTGGATGTTACTGGCCTTGGAGGTGGGGCAGTTCCTTCTGACGTGCCCCAGCCCCTTGCAGGCATGTCACCGCACGCCATCTGTGGTCCAAAAGACCCGGTAGGCGGCCCCCTCAAAATCCAAGTTGAAGGCCCCCTCCAGGCACTCCTCCCGGGTCAGGCAGACGAATACCTGGTGCCGGGAGGAGTAAACGTGGTGGAGAGCCGCGTCCCTGAGGCCGGGCAGGATCGGCACAGCCCCTGACCTGACCTCCCCCAGCTGATGGAGGTGGGGAAGAGGAGCTCCCTGGGGACGTTGGAAATTATAACCCTCTGGCCGGTGGCCTCCAGAGGGTCCATCGCCAGAAATGTCCCGCCCATAGTGAGCCCCTTTTCCAGGGCCAGGTCCACCGCCCACTCAGTCCTCAGGAAAAATACGGCTTTGCTGTACATTTTGGAAGTCGCGACAATGGCCGAAGGACTGACCACCCCGGCCATTGCCTTCATGCAGGTTTCGATAGACATAACAGGGTGGGTGTAGCTCTTGACGCCATCCTCCCTGGTTACCAGGCGAAATGGTGATGGGGTCACGGGAGCGGCAGCAGCTGGAGAAGCCACTGTCCTGGCATAGGTGCTTTTTGATGGCCCTGTCACCACAGGAGATGGTGTCACCATGGTCACTCAGAGCCACACCCACCCTGAAAATGTATTGTTATCTGTATAGTGTGGAGAGACAAAGGTGGGAAACGTACATGATCATATACATAAAATGAGGCGATCAGAATTGTATACAGTTCTCCAAGTGTGGCCTCGCTAGTCTTCTTGTATTTCTCCAATGAACCTGTAGAAGGTGATTCAGTCAAGTGAGCATACTCCACCATGTTGTCAGCCATGTCACCTTTACTTTTTAATCCTAATACCTGTCTTTTCTCTAGTCCTTTTGTGTCAAAACTTTACTGTGTTTTTAAGTAAATGGAGAACAAAGGTCCCAAAACAGAATTAAATACTGATGTATGCCACTTGGAGCATCTTGCCAATCCAGAAACATCCATTTACTCCTGCTATACTTTCTGGCCTCTCTATGGGTCAGACAGTGAGGGCAACAGAGAATAGAAACCAGTGGAGAAAGATTGTTCATAGTGCGGCCAACCCTCAGAATGAGGTCGGGTGAAAGGTAAAAGACTCTCTACTTGGCACCTCAGCAGAATGTTATTTTTCTTTACCCTGTCCTTGTCACATTTAAATATTTGACATTTCTGGTATGCTGTTCCATTTGCCAATGCTTTTGTCAAGGTCCCTTTTTATTCCTTCAAAATTTGCTTTTTTCAGTCCAAAATCTGTTTTCACCTGCTTCATCTTTGCCTATTCTGTTAACCTGATTGTCATAAGGCCAGTGGCTTCTACATTTTATCCCGCTTGTGATTACTTATGATTACGTGTTACTTATGATTACTTGTTACTTATGATTACTTATTCATTAATACTTTACCTGCTTCAGGTTCTTGATCAAAACTTCTGCTAGTGCGTGTTTTTTCTTAAGCTATCATTTTAACTGTTATGATGTTAATTCTTGTTTCAGCATTGTCATAGATACAGCTGCTTACAGAACTGGCATTGGTGCCTCTTATAAAAGAACCACCTTTATGTGCCAGATGGGTGTGGATATTGTTCAAACCTAAATAGTAGACAACTACATTGCTAGTAAGTTTCTGATCCATTCCTCACAGAGTCCAGGGCATGGAGTGTAGTTTCTAATTTTTACTGTGGTCCAACTTCAACCTAAACATAAGAGCCATTCACCATCACTGCAATATGGAAAATTTCCTAAAATATATCCCAATTCTGACACATGGTAAAAACACCTCTTTGAAATAAGAGGTTCGGGCTCCCCAAATATAATGGCCTTTATCTGTGAGTTTTTTGACTGCGAACTGTCAACACTCACCATCTGAATCTGACAGCACCTTCAGGATTTAAATTGTGGAAGTCCTACAAGTTTTAAAAAAATTATTTTTCATGGGATGTGGGTGTTGCTGGGTAAGGCCAGCATTTGTTGCCCATCCCTAATTGCCCTTGAGCTGAGTGGCCATTTCAGAGGGTAGGTAACAGTCAATCACGTTGCTGTGGATCTGGAGCCACAGGTAGGCCAGACCCAGTAAGGAAAGCAGATTTCCTTCCCTAATGGGCAGATGGGTTTTTACGGCAATGAAGATAGTTTTATGGCACCTACTGAGACTAGCTTTCAATTCCCGATTATTTTATTAATTAATTAAATTTAAATTTCACTAGTAGCCCTGGTGGGATTTAATCCCACATCCCCAGGGTATTAGCTTGCGTTACCAAACCAGCAACATTACCATTACACCACAGTCTCCCACAGGTGATGGTATACCCTCCATTCCCATTCCTGCCTCAGGAGCCAGCAATCAGCAAAATCAAGAAATCTGGCGAGGACCTCTCTAATTCCACTCTCATATCACTGCTAGAAACCTCTCCCAAAAATTAATTTTTTTAATGAAGTGTGACTGGGTTTTTCTTGGGAACTTGAGTAATAAATATAACTGAACAACTGATCTGGATGGCCCTGAAAAAGTATTATATTTCTGGAAATTTGTTAAACATCTTTGTCTTGGTTAATTACTAGATTTTTAAAATAATTATTTTTTGAAAGTTTGTTTATGATATTTCAGCTTCTGCCCTAACCCTATTAATGGTATCAACTGAGGTTAAGTGCATGCAGGTGGAGGGCATTGATTGGATGGTTACTTGAGCACATATAAAGAGACACTTACGGGTGTAGAGTGCTGCCGTGAAACGTTCTGCCACTCATGATCGGGCCCGGGCCACAGGTTCACACTGGCTGGCCAATTCGTGGACAGCCAGTGTGAAACGCATGCTGGGAGCCTCAGCACTGCTGGGGTGGTGGCAGGAGGAGGGGGGGCGAGCACTGAAGTTTGTGCATGCACGGGGGTGCGCTCGCTGAAAGCTCCCGGAAAGCACAGAGCTGCCTCAGGAAGCTGAAGATTTTTACCATGAAAAATAAAGATTCGAAAAATAAGGAAAACATGTCCCCACGTGTGACTCTGTCACATGTGAAAAATGAGTTAAAAATTTTTTAATTGCTTTTCTCAGTCATTGTTGGAAACCTTATTCCGCCCATGAATGAGGTTTTGCAAAAAATGCAAAGGCCGCCTGGCCTATTCACCCGCCGCCAACCATAAGGTTGAACAGGCAGCGAAAAATTCAATTTAATTAATTGATTAATGGGCTTAATAGCCCCCTTAATCATTGGTGGGCGTGCTGCCGACCGAAATATTGCGTAGATGTGTGATGACGTCGGGCCTCTCGCCTGACATCACCGTGTGCTAGTTCATGCTTGAACATGTCGGGTACAAGCCCACACGCTGAGCAGAAAATCCTGCCCCATGCGTATATTCCATTCTTCATTTTGCTCTCTCTAAAATTTTTAAAGTGTGATTTGATTATCCTGTGCTGTAACCATTCTATGATTGTATTTTCTGGTTGGTTGTGTGAGAATTCTTTAATGTAACTGGCTGCTTGGACTGTTATGTGACATCATTGTAGCTTGACACTGGGAATCCTCACTAAAGAACACTACAAATAATTGCACATTGCGAGGGTTAAAGTTTTCTCCTCAAACATCACTAGACCTCTCAGGGAGCTTTCTCCAGATCAGCAGCTAGCACTCTTGCTTTGCCACTAAACGCAAGTTCTGGGACATTGTGTGTAATACTTTTTACCCTTCACTTTACAAAACTTAATTAAGATGCAATTAACTTAGTTTTTCCCTCTTCAAATCTCTAATGCCTAGTTACTAAATATTATAAAATATGTTTCATCTTCCATGGTAGATTTGACCAAAGTGCAAGCGCTCCCTATCTGTTTATTCATTCTTCCTCCCTCTACAGAACTTCCTCTTTATTCTCAATTATTGATGCAATTACAAAATAAAGCGTTTTTTTTCCCACTGTGGATTTGCATTTTTCTAAGCAGGTGCTGTGGCCCTGCTGCAGGAACTTTATGCCTACTGTGCAATCTTCAATGGCCAACACCCATACTGATGAACATTGCTATGGTCTAAGTCTAGTTGAAGCACTGATTTTTCCCTAGCAAAACAGCTCAAAAACATCCTTTGTGCCAACATCAGTTCCTTTCAGCCAGACAACAAAAAGCTTTATTCTGAATTGTGCTGTTTGGTCAGAATGATTTATTTAATGGGTTAAATTATATAAAGCACTGAAAAAGTAATGTTTTGTTTTATTTCATCCACTGCTCATGCCTTACAATTACTACTTGTACATTTTTTTCTTATTTGTCACATTTTTGTCTGGGTATGTAGCTTCAGAAGAATAGAGTGATAACTGCAACTCTCATGACACATCCTTTTCTTTTCACATGCAACATTAACAATAGGTATAACTTAATGGTCTTTTTCTCCCTGGTTCTCATGTAATGTGAGCAGTCCAAGAATATTCTGGATATTGTTTTCCCACAGGTCTGGAGTGAAAACTGAACGCCCACGATGCATATCGCTCTCACTCACACTAAATGGGCGGAAGTTTTAACTTAGGCTGATATCAAATCAGCTACCCATTACATTTTCCAACTACATGTGAAGGAAAATTGGGTGTTGGGTACAATGAGCGATATTGCCCATTTTCCACCATTGTGCAAAGTTAAAGTTACTCCTACTTTGTCCCCAGCAGCACAAAAATCTCAACATGCAAGACCCAGATGAAATTTCCAACTCAAGCTCCAGTATCACACAAAGAGCTACCCCTATAAAGGCTTCTTACATACATTTATAAAATTAAAGTATCTATGCTGTAGGTATGTTGAATGATTTTTCTTTTCCAGCTTGTGTAAAAAGGAGGCTGAAAACATCAGGAAGGAATTATTTTTCAAGATTAGTCAGTTTTACAGTACATGCTGATATGGTAGCTTTGAAAACTAATGTTTTTGGGTACTTGACATTCTGATAGATACTCATGTTACATTGGCACTTTTTACTGTTTTTCATTTTTTTTTTCATTTGTCAATTGGATATTTGATAGATTAATACGTAAGTGGATGTTTAAGTCAATCAGAATTTGTTGCCCTATGAGTGCATACCACTTTGGCATTGCGATGCTTATGATGTTATTATTGCAGGTGTGATACTATGGATGTTTGCTATGTGTAGCACCTTAACTATGTGGATATATTTTGGTTGGAGTACAAGGGAGCAATTGTATCTTGAGGTTTTGAAAACAAAAAAAAACCACTAAACATTGAATTTCAGGGTTACACTGTCCCCTAATACAATTATGGTTTTTTATCTATCCAACTACCTGTTACATTCTTCAACTGTTTAGGAGCATAGGAACATATGCAATCAAAAAAAAGATTGCAGCCCAGCTGACTGGTCCCCAAGTTTAAAAATATGTTACGCGTTTTATGTTTCTCAGTCGCTTTTTCATTCATTGAAACCTTCAGACCCCTCTTGAATTTGCCTGGACCATCTGCCTCTATTTTGCCCTGGGCAATCTGTGCCATACATTCACTACGCAACCTGTGAATTCATTATATCAAAACTGACTACTCATTTCCCTCTCCTGACCTTGAACTTGTGATTAGTAGCCTGGTCAATGGTTTTCTCACAGGAGAGACCCTAACAAGCAGAAAGAAACTATGGACTTATCAAAATATACATGTAATTTTGGTTATGCAGTTAGCAAGCTTGATAGCTTTATTATTGCTATTAGTGAGACTTGGTTGCAGGAGGGGCAGGACTGGCAGCTCAATGTTCTGGGGTTCCGTTGTTTCAGACGTGATAGAGGGGGAGGGATGAAAGGGGGAGGAGTGACATTACTAGTCAGGGAAAATATCACAGCTGTGCGTAAGCAGGACAGCCCGGAGGACTCATCTACAGAGGCCATATGGGTGGAGCTGAGGAATGGGAAAGGTGTGACCACACTAATAGGGTTGTATTATAGACCGCCCAATAGTCAGAGAGAACTGGAGGAGCAAATCTGTAGAGAGATAGCAGACCGATGTAAGAAACAGAAAGTTATGATAGTAGGAGATTTTAACTTTCCACATATTGACTGGGACTCCCATACTGTAAAAGGGCTGGATGGCTTGGAGTTTGTCAAATGTGTTCAGGAAAGTTTTCTAAATCAATATATAGAGGTACCAACGAGAGAGGATGCAATACTTGATCTCCTATTAGGGAACCAGACAGGTCAGGTGACAGAAGTATGTGTAGGCGAACATTTTGGGTCCAGTGACCACAATGTCATTAGTTTTAAGCTAATTATGGATAAGGATAGGTCTGGTCCTCGAGTTGAAATTCTAAGTTGGAGAAAGGCCAATTTTGTGGAAATGAGAAAAGATCTAGGAAGAGTGGATTGGCATAAGTTGTTTTCTGGCAGGGATGTGTTCAGTAAGTGGAAGGCATTCAAAGGCGAAATTTTGAGAGTGCAGAGTTTGCATGTTCCTGTCAGGATTAAAGGCAAAGTTAACAGGCATAGGGAACCTTGGTTTTCAAGGGATATTGGCGATCTGGTTAAGAAGAAGAGAGAGGTGTATAGCAGGTATAGGCAACAAGGAGCAAATGAGGAACTTGTAGAGTATAGAAAATGTAAGAAAATACTAAAAAAGGAAATCAGGAAGGCAAAAAGACATGAGGTTGCTTTGGCAGATAATGTGAAGGTAAACCCAAAGGGTTTCTACAAGTATACTAAGAGTAAAAGGATAGTAAGGGACACAATTGGTCCCCTTGAAGATCACAATGGCCGTCTATGTGTGGAGCCTCACGAGATGGGGGAGATCTTAAACAGTTTTTTTGCATCAGTATTTACTCAGGAAACTGGTATAGTGTATAAGGAAGGAAGGGAAACAAGCAGTAGTTTCATGGAACATATAGAGATTAAAGAGGAGGAGGTGCTTGCTGCCTTACAGCGAATAAAGATAGATAAATCCCCCGGGCCTGACATGATATTCCCTCGGACCTTGAGGGAGACTAGTGTAGAAATTGCAGGGGCCCTGGCAGAAATATTTCAAATGTCCTTAGCCACGGGTAGAGTGGTAGAGGATTGGAGGGTAGCTCATGTTGTTCCGTTGTTTAAAAAAGGCTCCAAAAGTAAACCAGGTAATTACAGGCCAGTGAGCCTGACGTCAGTAGTAGGTAAATTATTGGAAGGTGTTCTGAGAGATCGGATATATAATTATTTGGACAGCCAAGGGCTGATTAAGGATAGTCAGCATGGCTTTGTGCGTGGTAGGTCATGTTTAACGAACCTTGTAGAGTTTTTCGAGGAGGTTACCAAGAAAGTAGATGAAGGAAAGGCTGTGGATGTTGTCTACATGGACTTTAGTAAGGCCTTTGACAAGGTCCCACATGGGAGGTTAGTTCAGAAGGTTCAGACACTTGGTATCCATGGAGAGATTGTAAACTGGATTCGAAATTGGCTGTGTGGGAGAAGACAGAGAGTGGTAGTGGATGATTGCTTCTCAGACTGGAGGTCTGTGACTAGTGGTGTGCTTCAGGGATCTGTACTGGGACCATTGTTGTTTGTTGTCTATATTAATGATTTGGATGATAATGTGGTGAATTGGATCAGCAAGTTTGCTGATGACACTAAGATTGGAGGCGTTGTGGACAGCGAGGAAGGCTTTCAAAGCTTGCAGAGAGATCTGGACCAACTGGAAAAATGGGCCAGAAAATGGCAGATGGAATTTAATGCGGAAAAGTGTGAGGTGTTACATTTTGGAAGGTCAAACCAAGGTAGGACATACACAGTAAATGGTAGGGCACTGAGGAGTGCGGAGGAACAAAGGGATCTGGGAGTTCAGATACATAATTCCCTGAAAGTGGCGTCACAGGTAGACAAGGTTGTAAAGAAAGCTTTTGGCATACTGGCCTTCATAAATCAAAGTATTGAGTATAGGAGTTGGGATGTTATGGTGAGGTTGTATAAGACATTGGTGAGGCCAACTTTTGAGTATTGTGTGCAGTTCTGGTCGCCTAACTACAGGAAGGATATCAGTAAGATTGAGAGAGTGCAGAGAAGATTTACTAGGATGTTGCCGGGTCTTAAGGAGTTGAGTTACAGGGAATGATTAAGCAAGTTGGGACTTTATTCCTTGGAGTGTAGAAGAATGAGGGGAGATTTGATAGAAGTTTACAAAATTGTGAGGGGTATAGACAGAGTAAATGTGAGTAGGCTCTTTCCACTTAGATTAGGAGAGATAAACACGAGAGGACATGGCTTTAGGGTGAAAGGGGAAAGGTTTAGGGGGAACATTCGGGGGAACTTCTTCACTCAGAGAGTGGTGAGTGTGTGGAACGAGCTACCATCTGACGTGGTAAATGCAGGCTCACTCTTAAGTTTTAAGAATAAATTAGATAGATACATGGATGGGAGAGGTCTGGAGAGTTATGGACTAGGTGCAGGTCAATGGGACTAGCGGAATAATATTTCGGCACAGACTAGAAGGGCCAAATGGCCTGTTTTCTGTGCTGTACTGTTCTATGGTTCTATAAATTATTTTGCAGTATTTTATTTGTGGAGAGGAAAACCTTGTATATAGTTTATGCATATATATAATGACACATTCTCAAATTGTGTGCATTAATTTGTAGAATGTATATTGGAAGTCAGGGTTTGACTTGATGCAAATTAAAATTGTTAAGCCGATATTAGCGGCTGTTTTCAGTCCTTTGTTTACAGTGGTACATTTTGAAAGGTATATCAAATGACTGATAGGTATTTTCACTAATCAAGTATTGATAACATTGTCAGGTAATGACAAAAAACTACTGCGGATGCTGGAAATCCAAAACAAAAACAGAATTACCTGGAGAAACTCAGCAGGTCTGGCAGCATTGGCGGAGAAGAAAAGAGTTGACGTTGGACTGAAGTTCTGCTGAAGGGTCGTGAGGACTTGAAACGTCAACTCTATTCTTCTCCACCGATGCTGTCAGACCTGCTGAGTTTTTCCAGTAATTCTGTTTTTGTCAGGTAATGGTTAATTGCAAGCTTCAATAATGCAGTATTTGTTAAGGGTAATATTACATCTTTGGTTCTATCTGATCACCTCTCATTCATTCCCTTCATTTAGGGCTGACGGTTACTCTTGGGTATGTAACCAGCAGAGTGTTCCAGTGGGAAAGAGGTGGTCACAATTATAAGGTCCCTGGCTTATCTGAATATGACAATGGAGCTGTGGACACCTTTTGCAGACCTTAGACCTCAGCAATTTTGGCCAACTGGGATGTAGGATGTTCTGATTGGAACAGCAGTGCACATGGATGGAGCAATTGTGTTGCAAAGTTTTCCCATGCGCCTCCTCCCCTCCTTAAAATTGCAATAGGAGTCCTAACAATGTCTTTAGGACCCTAACTTGCGTGGGCAAGAGACATACTTTTAGTTTCAGGTAGGCAATTTATCCACCCAGGCCCCTGTGAAAATTACAGTGGGATGATTGTTAGGGTTAACGGGCAGTAAAGTTACCAAAAGAACTTTTAGGCCCTTACGGCACTACTAATGCCTATTTTCCAAAGTAAAAGTCTCCTCAGATCCAGTGTTTGTGAAGGTGGCACCCCTCAAGCTACATATAACCAGTTGTCTCTCTCTAATGGGGAGAGATGCCTATGGCTCTTTGTGGGGAATGGGTAATTACTTACATTGTTGATTTGCCTCTAGAATAGCATAAATGGATATTGGGAATTGAAGTATGGTCAAAAGAAACAAACGTGATTAACAAGAAACCATTAAATTCCATATCAGTAAATGACCACATTCTGAGCCATATACATCATACATTAGAGGTGCATTTTCAATAATGGATTAATGGAAAACCTATGTTGTGTTCATGTATTAATAAGTTTTCTATAGTTTTTGCAAATCTAAGTAATGTAGCTTGAATTTTTCTGTATATTCGTAATCCCTTACAGAGTGACTAGGGTTAGAGATCCCAGTTGGTTTTGGGTTGCCAACTCTAGTTGCATGTATTAGTGAAGATTTCATCACATGGTCTCTTGTCTCCAAGCAATACTCACCCAACAAACCTATCCTTGCCACGCCTTTCCCCTGGTTGCTTGTAGCAGTGTCCTGGAGATTAATCCACAATTCCTGGAGACTTCAGGGCAATCCTGGATGGTTAATATGGTGGCTTGGGTTAGTTTATGTTAGCAGTTAGGAGTTGGGTTAGAGTTCAAAGGTCAGCAATTACGAGTTGTGTTAGGATTCAGGGGTTGGCAGTTAGGTTAAGGTTGAGGGGTTGTCAGTTAGGAGTTGGGTTAAGGTTGAGGGGTTGTCAGTTAGGAGTTGGGTTAAGGTTGAGGGGTTGGCAGTTAGGAGTTGGGTTAAGGTTCAGGGGTTGGCAGTTAGGAGTTGGGTTAAGGTTCAGGGGTTGGCAGTTAGGAGTTGGGTTAAGGTTCAGGGGTTGGCAGTTAGGTTAAGGTTCAGGAGTTGGCAGTTAAGAGTTGGGTTAAGGTTCAGGGGTTGGCAGTTAGGAGTTGGGTTAAGGTTCAGGGGTTGGTAGTTAGGAGTTGGGTTAAGGTTCAGGGGTTGGCAGTTAGGAGTTGGGTTAAGGTTCAGGGGTTGGCAGTTAGGAGTTGGGTTAAGGTTCAGGGGTTGGCCGTTAAGAGTTGGGTTAAGGTTCAGGGGTTGGTAGTTAGGAGTTGGGTTAAGGTTCAGGGGTTGGCAGTTAGGTTAAGGTTCAGGGATGGCAGTTAGGAGTTGGGTTAAGGTTCAGGGGTTGACAGATAGGAGTTGGGTTAAGGTTCAGGGGTTGGCAGTTAGGAGTTGGGTTAAGGTTCAGGGGTTGGTAGTTAGGAGTTGGGTTAAGGTTCAGGGGTTGGTAGTTAGGAGTTGGGTTAAGGTTCAGGGGTTGGCAGTTAGGAGTTGGGTTAAGGTTCAGGGGTTGGCCGTTAAGAGTTGGGTTAAGGTTCAGGGGTTGGTAGTTAGGAGTTGGGTTAAGGTTCAGGGGTTGGCAGTTAGGTTAAGGTTCAGGGGTGGCAGTTAGGAGTTGGGTTAAGGTTCAGGGGTTGACAGATAGGAGTTGGGTTAAGGTTCAGGGGTTGGCAGTTAGGAGTTGGGTTAAGGTTCAGGGGTTGGTAGTTAGGAGTTGGGTTAAGGTTCAGGGGTTGGCAGTTAGGTTAAGGTTCAGGGGTTGGCAGTTAGGAGTTGGGTTAAGGTTCAGGGGTTGGCAGTTAGGAGTTGGGTTAAGGTTCAGGGGTTGGTAGTTAGCAGTTGGGTTAAGGTTGAGGGGTTGGCAGTTAGGAGTTGGGTTGAGGGGTTGGCAGTTAGGAGTTGGGTTGAGGGGTTGGCAGTTAGGAGTTGGGTTGAGGGGTTGGCAGTTAGGAGTTGGGTTGAGGGGTTGGCAGTTAGGAGTTGGGTTGAGGGGTTGGCAGTTAGGAGTTGGGTTGAGGGGTTGGCAGTTAGGAGTTGGGTTAGAGTTTGGGGTGAGTAGTTAAGGGTTGGCATTCAGGGTTAAGGTTAGGATTAAACACTATCAGTTGCGAACACCATGCCAATAGCACCATGGCGATTGACAGCGCCTGTCCCTTCATTGAGGAAAGACAAATAACGAGCTCTTGCCAAGTGTATCTGTTCAGTTTGCGCAGAGACATTTAGATATTAATCCGTGATGGTCATTTACCTCGGACAGGCCCTATGGGTGGGGAAGGGGAGAGAGGAACATCTGCTACACAGGCCCGCGGCCCGGGAGAAAGGGGGAGCGAGCGGGGGGGGCGGAGCAGTCACGGGAGGGGCGGTGACGCGGGGCGGGGCGGTGACGCGTGGCGGGGGAGGCGGTCACGCGGGGCAGGGCGGGGGGGGGGGCGGTCACGCGGGGCAGGGCGGGGGGGGGCGGTCACGCGAGGGGGCGGTCATTCGGGGGGCGGGGCGGTCATTCGAGGGGCGGGGGGGGCGGTCATTCGAGGGGCGGGGGGGGCGGTCATTCGGGGGGCGGGGGGGGGGGCGGTCATTCGAGGGGCGGGGGGGGCGGTCATTCGGGGGGCGGGGGGGGGGCGGTCATTCGGGGGGCGGGGGGGGGGCGGTCATTCGGGGGGCGGGGGGGGGGCGGGGGGGGGGCGGGGGGGGGGCGGTCATTCGGGGGGCGGGGGGGGGGCGGTCATTCGGGGGGCGGGGGGGGGGGCGGTCATTCGGGGGGCGGGGGGGGGCGGTCATTCGGGGGGCGGGGGGGGGGCGGTCATTCGGGGGGCGGGGGGGGGGGCGGTCATTCGGGGGGCGGGGGGGGGCGGTCATTCGGGGGGCGGGGGGGGGGGCGGGGGGGGTGCGGTCATTCGGGGGGCGGGGGGGGGGCGGTCATTCGGGGGGCGGGGGGGGGCGGTCATTCGGGGGGCGGGGGGGGGCGGTCATTCGGGGGGCGGGGGGGGGCGGTCATTCGGGGGGCGGGGGGGGGGCGGTCATTCGGGGGGCGGGGGGGGGGCGGTCATTCGGGGGGCGGGGGCGGTCATTCGGGGGGCGGGGGGGGTCATTCGGGGGGCGGGGGGGGGCGGTCATTCGGGGGGCGGGGGGGGGCGGTCATTCGGGGGGCGGGGGGGGGCGGTCATTCGGGGGGCGGGGGGGGGGCGGTCATTCGGGGGGCGGGGGGGGGCGGTCATTCGGGGGGCGGGGGGCGGCGGTCATTCGGGGGGCGGGGGGCGGCGGTCATTCGGGGGGCGGGGGGGGGCGGTCATTCGGGGGGCGGGGGGCGGCGGTCATTCGGGGGGCGGGGGGCGGCGGTCATTCGGGGGGCGGGGGGGGGGGCGGTCATTCGGGGGGCGGGGGGGGGGGGCGGTCATTCGGGGGGCGGGGGGGGGGGCGGGGGGGGGGCGGTCATTCGGGGGGCGGGGGGGGGGCGGTCATTCGGGGGGCGGGGGGGGGGGCGGTCATTCGGGGGGCGGGGGGGGGGCGGGGGGGGCGGTCATTCGGGGGGCGGGGGGCGGGGGGGGCGGTCATTCGGGGGGCGGGGGGGGGCGGTCATTCGGGGGGCGGGGGGGGGCGGTCATTCGGGGGGCGGGGGGGGGCGGTCATTCGGGGGGCGGGGGGGGGGCGGTCATTCGGGGGGCGGGGGGGGGGCGGTCATTCGGGGGGCGGGGGGGGGGCGGTCATTCGGGGGGCGGGGGGGGGGCGGTCATTCGGGGGGCGGCGGTCATTCGGGGGGGGGGGGGGGCGGTCATTCGGGGGGGGGGGGGGGGGGCGGTCATTCGGGGGGCGGCGGTCATTCGGGGGGGGGGGGGGGGGGGCGGTCAGTCGGGCTGGCGGGTTTTACTGAAAATGCGGCCAATGTTTCGCTGAGAAATGTGAAAACCGGATTTTATTGTTTATTTCACCCAGTGGCTCAGAAACCGGAAAATCGTTTTTTTTTAAATTGTTTGTTTGTAAATTGTTTACACGGTTGTTTTCGGCGGGAAACGGGTTTTACTTTTGAACCGGGGGAGTTAATGGGAAAGCGGCTGGAATCCAGTTAGATCCAGTTTTGGTTATTGTTCCTTTTATAAATATTTATATTTGGGTTGGATATTTACTGAATTATATATTTCAGTTTGTGGTGTGACTGTCCCGGACTGAGGGGTTAATCTCCCGGTCACTGTGACCAGGGGAACTCTGCTCAGGTTATTGACTGGGATATTCCCATTCTTTGTAAAGTTTGGGAGATGGGGATTAAAACAAGGCTGTTCGGCCGGGTGGGGAAGGAGGTGGTGGGACCTCCAGGAATATGTCCCACCACAGTTGGCAAACCTTGGATCTGGGCGCGTTTTCAATGCAGATTTTTATCAACCGCTTTTTCTGCAGCGGAGTTATTTTTGCAATCTTAAAATATATTTGTATTTAATTCTTGATGATAATATTAATATGTTTACAATTTGTTTCATCCACCCACTCCCCAAACTACTCAAGTTTCCGAAGACAGCTTGTTCCTGGTGCCCACCATTTATCTGCAAGCCTAGATTGTGAGTGCAATTTACTTTGAATAGTTAGCAGTCAGCTGTGTTACTTGTTGAATTGACAACTTTATCACTGGGTGATCAACAACAACTTAGGCGCAGGCTGACACTACAAAAACTTACTTTGGATGCCAGCAGCAGATGCCAGTCTGGTGCCATTCTGTACTGAAGGAACAATGTCTTAAGCATCCACTGTGGCACCAGACTTTGCCACGACAACACATGCAGGTTATATTTATTAGTACCTTTGACTTCACAACACCCTAAGGAGGTTTATGGCGAAGAGTGGTGGATAGCAAAAAGGAGAAAATCTGCAGAGAAATCTCAATTTCTGGTGATAGGCTGTCCACCAATATCCATTACAAGCCTACTGTCTCCCACAGCTACCTCGACTACAGCTCCTCACACCCCGCTTCCTGTAAGGACGCCATCCTATTCTCTCAGTTCCTTTGCCTCCGTCGCATCTGTTCTGATGATGCTACCTTCAGAAACAGTTCCTCTGACATGTCCTCCTTCTTCCTTAAGCAAGGTTTTCCACCCACGGTCGTTGACAGGCCCTCAACCGTGTCTGGCCCATCTCCCGCGCATCCGCCCTCACGCCTTCTACTCCCTCCCAGAAACATGATAGGGTCCCCCTTGTCCTCACTTATCACCCCACCAGCCTCCGCATTCAAAGGATCATCCTCCGCCATTTCCGCCAACTCCAGCATGATGCCACCACCAAACACATCTTCCATTCACCCTCCCTGGTGGCATTCCGTGGGGATTGTTCCCTCCGGGACACCCTGGTCCACTCCTCCATCACCCCCTTACTCCTCAACCCCCACCTACGGCACCTCCCCATGCAAATGCAAAAGATGCAACACCTGCCCCTTCACTTCCTCTCTCCTCACCGTCCAAGGGCCCAAACACTCCTTTCAAGTGAAGCAGCATTTCACTTGCATTTCCCCCAACTTAGTCTACTGCATTCATTGCTCCCAATGCGGTCTCCTCTACATTGGAGAGACCAAACGCAAACTGGGCGACCGCTTTGCAGAACACCTGCGGTCTGTCCGCAAGAAAGACCCAAACCTCCCTGTCGCTTGCCATTTTAATACTCCACCCTGCTCTCTTGCCCACATGTCTGTCCTTGGCTTGCTGCATTGTTCCAGTGAAGCCCAACACAAACTGGAGGAACAGCACCTCATCTTCCGACTAGGCACTTTACAGCCTTCCGGACTGAATATTGAATTCAACAACTTTAGATCTTGAACTCCCTCCTCCATCCCCACCCCCTTTCCGTTTCTTCCCCCTTCCTTTTGTTTTTTCCAATAATTTATATAGATTTTTCTTTTCCCATCTATTTCCATTATTTTTAAATCTATACCTTTAATGCCCTGTTAGTCTTTCCACCCCACCCCCACTAGAGCTGTACCTTGAGTGTCCTGCCATCCATTCTTAATTAGCACATTATCACCACCTTCAACACCTCTTTGTTCTTTTGTCTGTGACATCTTTTGATTATCTGCTCCTATCATTGCTTGTTTGACCCTACAACCACACCACCCCCCCACCTTAAACCAGCTTATATTTCACCCCTCTCCTAATATTACTCAGTTCTGTTGAAGGGTCATGAGGACTCGAAACGTCAACTTTTTTCTTCTCCGCCGATGCTGCCAGACCTGCTGAGTTTTTCCAGGTAATTCTGTTTAAGTTTGTTTAATAGGTTGTTTCTGGTTTTGACCTTTGCTGCTGTTCTCTTCAGATGTTCCAGGAAGGACAGAATCCTATTTAGAATCACTCCCATATATGTTGGGTTGGGACCATGCTTTAGTCTCTGGCCATCCATGTTGATATGTAATTCTTTTTTGATACTGGCATTGTGGAGGTGGAATACACTGGATATGGTTTTAGAGTTTCCGTAAAGCAAATTGGCCAAAATACCACGAGACCGCATCATTGCGCCTATACCTATTCGTAACATACCTGTGGAAAAATCATACAAGCACTTTTATGGTGCTATTGCTTGCACGGCCATCCCTCATGGCTAGCACATTGTCAACCCATCTATGTCCCATGCCTTGTTGCAAAGAGTGCAGCACTCCTAAAGGAATTGAATCTCTCATTGCTTCATGTCACGCCAGATGGGAGGAAATAACAGCAGGGTTCGATTTCAGTCGGAACTGCTGGAGCTTGGTTCACCGCCTTGGAGTAAAAGTCACCCACACTAAATTGCCCATCAGTCACCCCGAACTGAGTCATCCGCTTCATGTAGCGAGGATATCGTTGGAAAAGAAAATAAAACACATCACCTATAACAAACTGAAAAAAACAACAGCAACATGCAGAACACATCAGCTTTGATCTCTTTTAATATCACAGAACTGGAGAAAGCATTAAAGGGCCTGGAATGTGGCAAAGCAGCAGAATATGACAACGTTGCATCAGAATTCTTAAAACAACTTGGTTCCCATGCTTGTCCCTGGCTAACACATTTCTGCACGAGAATCATCAGCTCAAAGTCACTCCCAAAGATGTGGCGTATGGCAATGGGAAAGAGCAAGGAGCAACCTAAAGTAGAGCTTTGAAATTGGAAGATAGATAACTTCAATAGGATGAGAGGGGATCTAGCTGGGGTATAATGCAACCAAAGGTCGACAGGAAAAACAGTAACGGAACACTGGGTGACCTTTTAAGGAGGAGATGTTTCAGCTACAGACCAGATACATTCCAACAAAGGTGAAAGGTAAAGGGACCAAAGCCAGGACTCCTTCGATGACAAGGGAGCTAGAGAATATGATGAAACAAAAAACAGGGTGTATGTCAGGTGAATTCATCAAGCAAGAACCAGACCAAATGCACTAAGTTGAGAGGGGAAGAGAAAGGGAAAATAAGGCTGGCAAAGGGAGAATAGGAGAGTAAAACGGAGCTAACTTAAAAGGCAACACAAAAAATCTTCTACAGCATATTACTAGTAAACTGGTTGCAGGATGTGAGTTTGGGCATTTATATACAAAAGTAAACTACTGTCAGATGCTGGAAATCTAAAATAAAGATCGAAAATGCTGGAAAACAGATCAGGAAGCTTCTGTGGAAAGAGAAATGGAGCTAACTTTTCAGACTAATGAACTTGCATCAGAATGTCCCAGTGATGCTGAAGGCTTGTGAAGTTCTGGTTAGGCCGCAACTTAGAGCATTGTGTCCACTTCTGGTCACAGTACTATAAAGGCGTTCGATATAGCAAGGGTTAATGTGGGACTGCAGCACAGTACCGCTTACAGTATGATGTAGAGACACACATAGTCCACAGGAGACAGAGTCATATGGAAAGACTCAAGTAGAAGTCAGACGTATATAGATAGTTATGTGTTACCAATTAACACTACTGCTCAACCACTTTGTGAAATCCATGGAACAAACAAACCCTCATAACAGTCACCACACTTTAGGAAGGATGTGAGGGTCCTTGAGGGGTTGCAGTGGAGATTTACTAGAATGCTTCCAAGGCTGAGTGGTTTTGGTTACAAGGTTAGTTGGAGAAGCTGCGTTGTTTCCTTGATGCATAGGAGACTGAGGGGGGGGCGTGGGGGTGGGGATTTAATAAAAGTATACAAGATTATGAGGTTTAGGTAAGGTAGGTAAAGAAAAGCTGTTCCCATTAGCTGATGGTACAAGAACTAGGTGACACAGATTTAAGGTTTTGGGCAATAGATGGAGGTGGAATGTGAGGAAGAACTTTTTCATGTGGTGAGAGGCAAGGGCCTGGAACTCACTAGGAGCATGGTGGAAGTGGAGGCGATCAAGGATTTCAAAAGGAAATTGGATAGGCATATGAAGGAAATAAGCTTGCAGGGCTACAGGAATACTGTGGGGAAATTAGACCGACTGAATTGCTCTACAGAGAGCCAACATGGACTTGATGGACCAAATGACCTCCTCCTGTGCCATAATGACTCTAAGAATTGATTAGAAATGGAAGAAGTATTCCATTGGGTGGTTTCAATATTTTAGGATGCCAGAAGTCAGACTGCAGGGAGCACTGGAAAGGAAATTGTGTGGTGGTGACATGCTCAAGTATTTTAGAGGCATAACGGAGGTATTTTAACCATGTCAGGGCATTATCATTAAGCCCAGTCCTATGATGATCTGTTCATTGTTTTCTGATATTTGTTTTGAAAATTGCCAATCAGTGGCAACTGAGGCTGTGGTTTTTTTTACCCTTTCCCTTCTTACCATTCAGTATGATCATGGCTGATCTTTTACATCCGGTTCCACGTTCCTGCCCTATCCCCATTAAGCTATCCCCTGTTTAGCACTCCTAATGTGTTCCTAAAAAGGAATGTACTAAACAAAAATCATTTTCCCATAATAAACCATGTAATATGGGTGGGTAATGTCCCTGACCTGTAATTTTTACATTCAAAACCTATTGGCTATCTTCAGTATATCTGGCCCAAACATCCTCTTGCTAACTCAGCAATTCTTTCTACTTACCTCCCCCTCCTGATACTCCTGCTTGCCGCTTCCTTCTCCCCACCCTCCAGCTCGCCGTTTCCCTCGCCCAACCCTCCTGCTCACTGCTTCCCTGTCCCAATCCTCCAGCACACCACTGCCCTCTCTGGACCCTCCCGCTTGCCTCTCCCCTCTCCTGACCCTCCTGCTCACTGCTTCCCTCTCCTGACCCTCCTGCTTGCCGCTTCCCTCTGCCGACCCTCTCATTCCCTTGCTCATTCCTCCTCTCTGCCCCAAGCTCTCACTTACATGAGGCAGTGAGCAGGAAGCTGCAAAGATTTGGGAAAGGGTAAGTGGGAGGGTCCAGACAGGGAAGCAGTGAGGGGAGGGTTGGGACAGGGAAGCAGTGAGTTGGGTGGTGAGCAGGAGGTTCAGGAGAGGGAAGTGGTGAGAGGGGCAGTAAGTAGGAAGGGCAGGCGAAGGTAGTAATGAGCAGGAGGGTGGGGAGAGGGAAGGGGTGAGCAAGAGGGAGTGAATGGGTCAGGAGAGGTAGTGACTGGGAGGGTTGGAAGAGCGGCAAGAGGGAGGATTGGGAGAGGTGGCGAGCGAAGCCACAGGACGTGCTTAAATAAAAGACTGAACATGCATGTTTATAGCATGGTTCTTGGCACATGTGCAGTAACCGTGCTCAAATGAAAATAAAAGCAGTGCTATTTGGAGAATTTCCCTAATTTACAAACCCCCTAAAATGAAAACGTACTATAAGAATGAGCTTTAAACAGGGGATACCTGTGCTACACAATAGTTGGAAATCCTTTTGTTCATGTGTTCTTAGATAACATTTAATAACGTAGCATTCATGAAACAATATACATTTTCTGAAACACATTAAATGCAGATTATGTATGATATCCTCTGTTCTTAGCTGTGGCTGGAGCTATGAATATCCAAATATACTTGGAGATTAAATGTGAATTTAAAAAATGCCATGCTTGCTGGAAAAACACAATGGTTGAGTCATTTCTGGAAGAGGAAGAGTTAATGGTTTGAATAGGATCCTTCAGCAAATCGATTAATTTGAAAAAATAGTTACTACCTGTGTATTTGTGTTTATCAATGTTTCTGTACGCGTTGGAGTATAAGTGTAATAGGTTAAACAGCAGAGAGCAGTAATACTCATGAACGACATGTGTAGCAGTTTTTTTTGTTTATCAGTTAGATATTTAGTTACATATGTCTTTACTCGCATATCAAATGTTGCAATGTCAAATATTAACCATTGTTTTACCAAGGTTAAATGTTAATACCCCAAACAGATGGGTAAGGGTCAGGCCAGAGGCTAAAATCCAAAAAACCTGAAACAGGAACCCAACTCCCCTCGAACTCCTGACTTCTGCTTTTAATGGAGGCGATTCGAGGGACAGGCAAACAGTCACCTCTCGGGAGACAGGTTGGTCATTTAAATATTATAACAAGGCTGCATATTCATTTTAATACTCATTCTATTATTAACTCATGTCGGCTGAGTTTCCCTTGGGAACCCTGACAGCTGAATGGGTAAAAGGGGCATATTCCATGAGGCGAATGCCTTTGCAGCACCTCTTGCGGACCGAGAGGAACAGGAGTATTTCCTTCAAGTCCAGCAAGCTACCTGGCAAACCCCACTGCCCACCCCACCACCTCCTCTCCGAGATCTGACCACTGTCGGACTGCTCCCTCAACCCTCCACTCAACCAAATTGGGCCCACCTCAACAATTGGGACACCACCTTGCTCTCTCACCTCTCCCACCCATTACACCCACCCGCTTTCCTGAGTTGTGGCCATGTGCTCCAGGCGCCCCCGTCTGACAGGACAGTTAAAAACTGCAGGACATTCGGAAGCCCATACTTCTGGATTTTCCAATCTCAGAATAGTGACCATACTGCCATCCCCTCAGCCTCGCTGAAATGCAGCGTGCTTCAAAGCTTTAAGTCCAGACACAAATGTCAGCTTTCCTTAGTTCATAACAAACTAGCCGTTGAATCTTGAAACTTTAAAGTATTGTAAACTGTGAGGAGGATAGGCTAGAACTTCAAAAGGACTGGTTGATGGAACGGGCGGACAAATGGTGGATGAAATCTTAATACAGATAAGTATGAAGTGATTCATTTTGGTAGAAAGAAAATGGAGAAACAAAATAAAGGGTACAATTCTAAAGGGGGTGCAGGAGCAGAGGGATCTGGGTTTATATCAGCATAAATCATTGAAGGTGGCAGGACAGGTTGAGGGAGTGGTTAATAAAGCTTACAGTATCCTAGGCTTTATTAATAGGGGCATAGAGTATAAAAATAAGGAAGTTAGGTTAAACTTGTGTAGAACACTAGTTCGGCCTCAACTGGAGTATTGCGCCAGTTCTGGGCACCACATTATAGGTAGGATGTAAAAGAATTTGAGAGAGTGCAGAAAAGATTGATGAGAATGGTTCCAGGGATGAGGAACTTCATTTATGTGGATAGATTGGAGAAGTTGGGACTATTTTCCTTGGAGAAGAGAAGGTTGAGAGGAGATTTGATAGAGGTATTCAAAATCATGGTGGGTCTGGACAGAGTAGATAGGGAGAAACTGTTCCCATAAGTGGAAGTATCGAAAACAAGAGGACACAGATTTAAGGTAATTGGTAAAGAAGCAATTGCGACATGAGGAAAATCCTTTTCACGCAGCTAGTGGTTAGAATCTGGAATGCACTGCCTGAGAGTGAGGCAGAGGCAGGTTCAATTGTAGCATTCAAGAAGCAATCGGATTATTATCTCAAAAGGAAGAATGTTCAGGTCTATGGGGAGAAGGTGGGGGAGTGGCACTAGGTGAATTGCTCCCTTGGAAACCCACACACTCACGATGGGTTGAATGGTCTCCTCCAATGTTGCAGTCAGCCAGTGATTCTGTGAATCAGAAAATCGTGTCCCACCGCACATAATCTAGGCAGCTACTTCATTGCAATACTGAGAGTGCTGCATTGTTGGAGATGTTAAGGGTGAGATTCAAAATCAGTGTCAGCTGAGTTTCCCTTAGAAACCCTGACAGCTGAATGGGTAAAAGGGACATATTCCATGAGGTGAATGCCTTTGCAGCACCTCTTGTGGACCGAGAGGAACAGGAGTATTTCCTGCAAACTACCTGGTAAACCCCACTAGAAAGTGGGACGTGGTGTTGGTGTGGGTCTGTACAATAGTTATCCAGAAGCTAGAAGTGGTTTTAATTCTTCTAACTTTTTCTGGGTAGCTGTTGTGTAACAGGAATCATCCAAAGTTTGTGGTTTAAATTGCATTTTCGGATAGTTCCCAGTGCAGCACAATTGCCCACCGGAAGTTTGCACTTCCCAGGCAATTGCTGTGCGATCCTTCCCTGGGAGCTTTTGGTGGGGGGGCGTTGCCCAGTGCATCTTTGGGTATCCCACAGTTACACTGCCCTGGAGCTCGGAAGTTATGGCCCACAAGGAAATCTAAATTTTAGAACTTACTTCACCTGGCCTATGACCTAGCTCCTGCAAATTTGGCCTAACAGTGAAACTACCACTATCCCAAGTTAGCAGGATCAGTGGGGTAAATTGCTCAGTATCAACTATTCCACTGTTCTTCTGGGTGGACTCACATTGTCCACCCTCCACAAATTTGGCCTCATCCAAAACTCTGGTTCTCATATTCTCTCCTGCACCAACGCTCACTCTCCCTGTATTTGTTGATGTACATTGCTTCACAATGCATTCTAATTTAAAAATTTTCACACTCATCCTAAAATATCTTCGTGTCTTCCCAGCATCTGCAACTCCTTCCAGCACTGCCTGTTTTTTCCGATTCTGGCCTCCACACCATCACACCAGTGGCACCATGCCTTTGTCCAGCTTGACCCTTTACTCTGAATTTCTTGCCTAAATCTTTTCACTTCTCTAACTCCCCATCCTCCTTTCAGACCGTTCTCATAACACACCTGTTTGGCCATGCTTTTGGTCACTCCTAATATTTCCTACTTAGTTCAGCGCCCATTTTTGTATGATTATGCATCACTGAACCATGTTGGCATGTTTTTCTATTTTAATTATGCTATATAAATGCAAGTTGTTCTTGATCAGATTACTGCACATTTTGACAATGATTTTCCCTGACGTGTTTTGAATAAAGGGAAATGTACCAGAGGATCAATTCTCAAGTATAGTACATACAGAGGGATTTAAGAGGAAACTGGGTGTGTTCAAAAAGGAGTGGGATTACTCAGTCCAACTTAAATCGTCTGGAAGATGCTTGAAAACATTTTATGGGATTCAATCAATGTTCAGCTAATGTGCATTGAACTGGTAAGAAGTAATTGGCATGATTTTAAGGCTATGCGATCATGCTTCACAGATTTATTGACATTCTTTGAGAGGTAACTAAATCAATATAATTTGCTTGGATCTTCATAGTTGTTTGATAAAGTTTGCAACGATGCATCATTTCAGGTGGTTTCTCCTGTGCCTGCATGACCACCAATGGTGAACAGCTGGGCTTCATCCTAGGCCCTATCCTTTTCATTTCAGGGCTGTCCTGGCATCATCTGTCAGCATATGTGCAGTTTTCACACATATACACTGATGACACTTAGCTTTACCTCAGTGTTCATTAACCCCACAGGTGCTGCCACAGTCTTTCAATGCCAGTTTAACATTAAGAACCTGATGGGCTATAATGACCTGCTGAGTTTTCCCAGGTATTTCTGTTTCTGTTTTTGATTAGGGCCAAAATGTCTTCCTATTTAATGTCAGCAAAACTAAAGTCGTCTTCTTTAGCTTTCACATAGCTCTTTATCTTAGACTCTGAATCAGCATGAACATCTCAGGAGAAGTCAGAAATCTCACAACCATCACAGAAGCAGCTTTAGTTACTTTCTGCCTCAATGGTGGGGTCATACTTGGACTGCATAGTAACCTTGGCAAAGTGTGGCCACTGTGAAATGTGGATTGTACTCCATCGGTATATGTCCTGAAAGCAACTCCACATAGTACAGCACTTTCAACCGTAGTGTCACCAAGTTAGTGGGCAAGGCAGTTTTCATGCAAAGCTGATTCAAACATGGATGCACTCAGGTCAGCATGAGACTAGCTTAGTTATGTGGCCCACACCAAAAAGACAATCTTCAGTGGTTTGTGCTTGGACATTTCAAGAGGGAGCAGCAAGTGGAGACTTCCATATGTCCCATTGCCAGCTCTAATGGATGCATAATAGAGCGGCATCATCCTGTTACTGACTCCCAGCAGCTCCTTGCACACCTGGACGCAGTGACCTACAACTCTACATCATGCACCCAAAGCTGTGAGGTGCGTTTGCATAGTTCTTACAGGGATTTCCTCACCAGGACAATGGTTTGCTTGTTTACTAACACTCAGAAGTCTGGCTTTGTTTGATGCCTGCCAAGTTTCTGTCCTGGCTGACCTTTGCATTATGGAAAAACATGGCCTGGTTAGTATTGTTGCATCAGTCAATGACAACTTCTTCCCTCAGACCGTGCTGGGGATTTGGGAGATGTGCAAAGGCTTCGCTATCTGAGCATGTGGGTCCTCAACATTGTCCAGCTCACAAAGGCCTGTCCTTTCCATATAGCCCAATTTAACAAGTTCGCTGACAATATGCAATGAACTCCATATAGAATTGCGTGCTGTGCATTTACACAAGGATGACATGAAGCAATGCTAAGCAGCCATCCAGGATCAATGTAAGATCGTTACAGGTAATGAGATGGCTTCATCAAAATGAGCACACACCGCCGACATCACTCGCTCAAAACTTTCTTGCAGACATCTGAAATTTTTCCTGGTGATTCTTACTTCCCTAGTTCAATGTCCTGCATGGGAAGAGTGAGGACTAAGCAAGGAAGGACGTTCAGCCTCAAACGATGGGACGATCAGAAGCTGCAGGGAGGCATGGAAGCCTGAGGCATTGGACATTTGATACTACTTTTACCAAATACTCACTGTCATAAAGTAAACACCATTGCAAGCTGCGCATAGGGGAAACGATGGTATCATTAGTAGCGACAACTAACTTTGCTCAGTTAGCAATGGGACAGCTGATGAGCTGGTGATGTTCGCCTGGGATTTAAGAGTGACAGGTGCACATGTTTGACCCGTGAATGCACAACGTTACATCACTTGAATATCCATTCAATCCATGGGGTTTTGAGAAGGAATAAAACACAACGTATTCACAAAAAGTACAAAATATAAACAATGAGTGAACATTGCCATCAGTGTGTATTCAACAGTTTTAAACTTTTCCAACCTTATCAGTATATCTCGGTGTAGCCCCGACATCTGCAGCAGAAGTGGATGCACCTTATTGACTGCTATGCCCTGTTGCCTGAGGTGACTTCGGGAAGCATCCCCTGAGGACCTGAGGCCTTGAAGGCCCCGGCCTGCTAAGGGTCTCCTGCACTGGGGAAGGTGTGACCTCCTTGGCCTGACCTCCTGGAGGCAGTGGGGTTTGGCATAGGGGAGTTGGACGGCAGGGCACCCTTGGAGTGTCCTGGGTGGAAGCCACTGGGGTGCCTGGTTGATACTCCTCCTCCCTTTGTGTGCCTGATACCTTCCCTAATACCTTGAGGAGAAGGAACATCTGGAGGAAGGCTGAGGTACCCCTCTGCCCCCTTGCCTAACCATTGCTGGAATGCACCCACGGCAAGAGCGATGGAGTGCAGGTCCGAGCACCAATCTGGCAAAAATTCTGCGTTCTGCTGGACCTGGATCTCCAAGGCTGCCACCGTCCCAATAGAGACTTCGATGTGCTCGCATGCCAGAGCCACGACATCAGATATGATGTGTATGAACTCATCCATCGTTTGTTCCATTCTGCTGGCAGCCTCTGACAACACTGCCTGTCGTTCCCCGCCTCTCTATGCATCTCCACCTTTTGTCCTAGGGCTGATTTGCAGAGGCTCGTCATTGGATTCGGACTCAGCAGGAACATTGTCCACAGCAGGCTTTCGAGTGTCAGAGATCTCGGCTGTCACTGCCTCCACCTGCTGTGGACCCTTGTCTGTGAGGTGATCACTAGATTGTGAACTCGAGCCTACTCTAGAACTAGGTCCTACCAAGGTGTGTTTATGTGTGCTGGCTGAGGGTGCAGGTGAACGCAGTGATGGCAGTACAGGTTTGGGACCCTCTTCCTCCTGTGAGGTGGCCTGGGGGTTAGGACTTCCTCTTGTGGAGGATGATGTGCTTCCCCCCTTCTCGCTGGTACCTGGAATGGAGGGAAGAAGGAATGACCAGGCAGGCTCGTACATTACAGATCAATCCCAGTGATTGTCTGCATGTTATTGCTGTATAATGGATGCTTCCTCACTAGGTTGTTGGGGAAGGCCGATTTTTGCTTTCCGCACACTCACGGTCCGTGTCCTCCCCTGCCAACCCTGCAGCCTGCTTCTTGAACGGGGTGAGGGTCCTGAGCTCCAGACTGTCCCTTCCAGTCCTGGCTTTCTCTTGCTTGTTATCGGCATTCTTCTCCTGAATTAACACAGATGGATTGAGTGTGAGCACTATGGACGAAAGAGCAGTTCAGAAACTTGCATATGAGTGTGTGACTCTGCAGTGAGTAGAAGTTTGACTTATCCTGGCGGAGTGCAGCAGATCATTCTCGTTTCCTGCACTACAGGGCGGTCCTGCTTTGGACCCCACGGGCAGTCACCACCCTGGCGATCTCCTCCCAGGCCAGTGTGGTCAGACAGGAGGGCCTGCTGCTCCCATCCCTTGGAAAGAAGACCTTCCGTCTTTCCTCGAGGTTCTGGAGGAAAATCTCCAGGGAGGCTTCACTGAACCGTGGGGTCAAAGGTTTCTGTCTCCTGCTGGACCTTTTGTTATGGGATCCGGAGGCCCTGGCCTAGTGAGTGAATGGCTGTCCGGGTGCCATTTAAATATTGTACCTGGATGTTGGAGCCTATGAGGTGACGGCGGGGCTGGTGACTTCCTGCTCACCCTGCCACGAGGCTCAATGTGCTCCTTGTGGAATGCATAATTAATAAGATGAACAGCGCAAAATCGCCCGTGTTCTCTGCTCTCCAGCGGAAGTCACTCTCAACTTTCCCACTCACCACCGACCCAGACTCCAGAACAGAAGATTCCGCCCTAAGTTTTTGCTCTCCACAGTAAATAGTTCAGCATAAACATACAATTAAAACCAAGTTTAACTGAGATTGAAATGTTTCTAACTGCTTGGCAGCCCCATTTATAATACTAAATGGCGATACATTGGGATTACATCATTGACATATTTTCTGTTCTTACCATTTTGGCAGCACTGGGTGTTATGAGCATTATTGCATGGCTGTTGTCCGGCATTACAAGCAGGGAGAGATTCAAAAATTAAAGGCTGCATTATCTAGTGCATTAGGTTGTGAAGGAATTGATGCATTATTAAGATATTTGAAAAATTGAAAGAAGATCTTCCACTGGAACTGGTGACCATGTGACAATGTGCCAGGTGCTGTTGCCATTTTCCTCCACCCTTTCCCACTTGAAGTGAACTGTCTGGGAGCCGGAGAAATAGTGCAGGGACCCTACAGCAAAATACTTAACTAACGCTAGGAGATTAATAAGGATCTTGATGAGGAAATACAAGGAGTGTGCAATGAAAAAAGACATTACATCTGATTATTCTACCTTGTTTACTCTTGTCTTCAGTATGGTCATATTTATTTGTGGTAACAATGCAATCTGAACTACAGTTATATTTCTGACACCATGCTGTTCCATCCCACCTCTTAGAGAAAAAAAATGATCTGCCTTTGTGTCGTTCATCCAGCAACAACTGGTTAGAGTTGCCTATAAAAGGCAACAAAGCTTGAATAACAGTCAAGGTTGTGCTTTGAAACCTGACCGGTTGAATGAGACTGCCGCTTTACCCATGTTACATCTCTTCAAAATGAATTTGTATATTGGATACAGTGCATATCAGGACATGGATTAAGTAGTAGTAGTTTGGCAAGACAAAAACATCTTTCATAAGTTTTTTGTAGGATTTTATTGATTTTTTGTGAATAAAGACTTTGCTACATTTAAATCCAGCTTGCAAAGCCAACTTTATGCTTGCTGTGATTTTCTTGGTATTTGCTATTTGTACAAGTTTTATTAATGTAGTCGCAGCAAGTTGAAGCTCAAAAATTTGACTGAGCAATAAATGAGTTAGCATCTTGAACATAGCTAAATCCCTTATTTGGTTACGGTGAAGTTAGTAACTAAAAATTATTTGTTGGGAAATCTTTCGAATGATAGAAATTAAATCAACTTGTTCATTTTGTATTTGGAATGTTCTGGTTTTGTTTTTGTTGATTTACAATTTTCTAAAGCTAGTTTCTTTTAAATCCATTCAAGTGCATGGATTTTCCTAACATGTACATCCCATTTTTGGTGGTTTCTGTGCATATTCATATGACATATCCATGATGGAAATTTATCATTTGACATATTTTCTGCCAATTCTATGTTCGAAATGTTGGGTATGAAATGGGAGGTGGTTTCAAGGGCAGCAGAATGTATCATACTTGATCATTGATTGCAGAATGCAAAGCGGGAAAGTTAACAAAACAATTTTGTTTATTTTACCTTTTGAACTGCTCTGTTGGGTACAGTATTCTTTGGTGTATGCTGCAATTATTTATCTTTCCCCACCTCCAAAAAGGAGCATCTTGTGGGATCCAATTCTCACCGAGAGCCTACCACACGTGCTATAACTACCCTGACTATGGAAGATCCATTACGTTCAGGACAGAATGAGACAAATTAAAGGATCCTGCTTCGGACACCATGAGAAGTAGGCTTCCAGTCTGGAGTATGTTAACAGCAAGTCATTATTAACAACTAAGAACTATGTACATATTTGCCGTATAAGGTACAGATATGGAGCTGATCCCATTCTAGGCATTAACCCAACTGTGTCCGTCTCCAGACTGACCCTGGCTCTGGCAACGTTTAACTTTGGCAAGGGCATAGAACTAGCGGTATCTGATATCACTGGGCAGGAAAATCAGGCATGGGGGTGTAATGGGCGACTGGTTTGATGCCACCAATTTTGTACCCTCGCCAAAATTGAAAGTTACCTTCATTAAAATCCCAACATCAGATCATAACTGTACTGTTTTACTTTACCCCAGAGCTAACACATATGAGGGAACTAAGAGGACAACCCCTACTGTGATTGCACATATTTAGGTCCAAAGAGTCAAAAGTTAAGAAATGGATGGTTGGTCCTTTAACTTCCTTCAGTTTAAGTAGTTGTTCTTCAGATTACTTTGAAAGAAATGCAAACAATTTTAGTAGCTGATTGAAGCATTTTACATCTCCCAGTGCCAGGTTATATCAAGAAGAGTAAATAAACTTTGCATATATCACTACATAGAAAACTAGTAGAAGCTGACTGAAAGCTTCAAAAAATGCTGCCACAATCCCCAAGTTAACAAGTCAAGAGCACCCCAGTAACTAAATCTGCCAAGAATGAAAAAAGTAGTTGCTGGGGTTTTGAATTTCAAACTGCAGGTATACCCAACATTGAGTTCTAACGAAAGGTCATCAACGTAAAATGTTAACTCTGTTTCTCTTTGCACAGCTTCTGCTTAACCTGATGATAATTTCCAACATTTTCTGTTTTTATATACTCTATGTTCCTTCACTTGTAATGAATGAAAATAAACACATGAAAACTTGAAAGGGAAAATCTAAATTTTGAAGGCACAAAATTAATGATACATTTCTTGGGAGAGCAATTGATGAGAGTATGCTCCTCTAGAAAGTTTTGAATTTTTATGGTGAATTCTAGATAATGAAGAACCTGTATTTGGAATATCTTTGTTGCCATCAGCACTTTACCAGAGCACTTAGTGACTAATGACATACTTTTGAAATGTAGCCACTTATTTTATAAGTAAACATGACAGTCAAATCGCCCATAGCAGGGTCCCACAGACAGCTATGTTAATCTAGTTCATCTAGTTTGGTGCTCTTGATTAAGGGAGAAATGTTAACCAGGACACAGATGAACAACATGAAATGCTAATAGCTGGCAGGTGTGAAATGTTACAAGGTAAGTATGTCTATAGAGAATAGTACATAATTAAACTTACACCAAAAGCAAAATATAGTGGAGGCTGGAAATCTGGGCCAGAATTTTCAGGTTGGCTTGGGGAGGGCGGGCCTGACACACCAATGCGTAAAATGACGGGCGATGTCATCGCGCACCATCGTGATATTTTGTTCGGTGGGTGTGCAGCTGACTCTGTCAATGGCCTATTAAGACCATTAAGAAAGTAATTAAAGTAGTTAAGAAAGCTGCCTGTCCAACCTCAAGGCTGGTGGGCAGGCTAAAAGCCCAAGCAGCCTTCACGTTTTTCAGGAAATGTCATCCACGGGTGGGATGAGGTTTCTTGAAGCGTTTATAAAATCAATAAATTAATTTTCCCATCTTTTACAAACATGTCCCAACATGTTTGAATATTTTTAAAAATCCATTCTTTATTAATTTTCATAACCATTCAATCTCCCTGAGACAGCTCCATGCCTCAGGGAGATTGCTGCGCTCTTTCACGCACATGTGCGAAATAGCGCAGGCCCCGGACTCTCCCTCCTCCCCCTGCCCGCACAGGTAGCATTGAGTGCTACTGGCAGCGCATTACGCTGGGGGGGCCTTAATTGGCTCGCCTGCTTAAAATGGCAGCGGGCGGCCAATCAGCTCTGCGCCCGCCTGTGCCCAGCCTGCTCACCATAAGTAAAATCTTGGCCCTGAAATAAATACATAAATTACTGGAAATACTCAGCAGGTGTGGTAGTATCTCTGGAGAGGAAAACAGCTAACTTTTCAGGTTGATTATTAATTATTAGATAACCAAACTTGCTTTGTATAACTAAAATGCTTTCTATGCAATAATCAGAATTTTAGCATGGCTAGGGTGATTGCCCAGAACATGGGATCATTTGCATCTTCACCACTTGAGTAGTAACTAAGTCAACTAAAAGAGCAGATCACCCATCTGTAGCGCTCCTGTGAAGTGTCTTGGAAAGTTTTACGGTGTTAAATGCTTTTATTAAATGAAAGCTGTTGTTATTACAGAAACACTCCAATTTTAATTTCCTTTGAAGCCAATGAAAATGAAAGTTGTATAAGTTTAGTATGAGTGGACGATCTGCCCTCTCAGGTTACTGCCCATGCAATAAATTGAAAATTACATCCATAGTACAGGTTAAATTTAGCAAGCCTGCCTCTATAACTAACAACTGGCTTTTTCTGCACTGTTGTGGTAGTTGATTAAATTATATTTTGAGAAATTCTGGGAACTGTGGATATTGTTGGTAATCAAACACTCCGTTTCTTCCTTTTTAATAAATATTAAATTTCTACTTAACCACTATTGTTTAACGGTAGAATAATGAGTGACTGGATGTTTCTTGTGGAATATATTTGTGTCTTAGCTGCTGAAAATCTCTGAATGTGTGGAATGTTAACAGGACACCTAGAGGAAGTAGTGTATCTTGTACTCCCCAGGAATCTTTTTTAGTAAGATGTACTTGCAGAGTCTGTATTTGTTTGAGTGCCTTGTGTTTTAGAAAGTGGCTTGTGATTGGTCTACTGGATGGAAGTTGAATGCCAGAAGGCTCAAAGCTGTTGCATTGAAACTAAACAGTGTGAGTGGTGAAAAGTGGGAGAGCATAGGCGTCTTTTAAGTGACCTTTTTAAACTACAGATACATAACTTGTAAAAGGAAAGAAGAAAAGATCGAAGTTTGAGCCAGGCCAACAAATTTTGATGCTTTAATATACAAAGATACTGAAAGTCTCAAGAACAGACAATAAATCTTAGAAACACTTCAACAAAGAACTTGTTTGTGCTTGAGGAACACGATAACGAACGTGAGTAATCTCTTTGATGTAATAAATTTTCAGTCTGTTTATGAATAAATTCATCAGCTAAGTAATTGCATTTGAAGACAATTTTAAAGCAGCAGTTGGAAAACAACTTTGTCATACTGACATTGGTCGAATTTGTAGATTGATGCTTAGCAACTGCCTGAAACTTAAATTAGTATTAGACAATGAAAAAGACAAGTTAACCTAAAGAATTTGGTTAGCTTTGGACAAACGTTTAGCCTATTTGATGCAATCCAACCGGCTGCTTCTATTGCTGGCAGTACTTTACAAAAAACTCTTTGAATTTTCTGACTATTGCTGTTCTTCACATTAACGGCAGGCAGCTGTGACAACCTGCAAGTGGATTTGCTTTGTCAATTGTGATTGTAGTAAAATATTCCCAAATTAAAATTTATTTGATTGCTCTGTTTTGGAAGCCATACTCACTAGTTTAGAATAGTGCTATGAATATAGTACCATATTTTCCCCCTCTCTCTTTCTACCATATGGGTATTAAGTAGCTATGAAAAATAATTGAGAATTATCAACAAAAATATAAATCAGGCAGCTGCAACTTTAGGCAACATACATCTGAACTGAGTCCTGGACAGGTTTTGCCTGGTGCCATTGTATTTCTAAGAACAGAGGTTGAAGTTTAACTGGTTTCAATTAAAATATTCCGCTAACACCATATGTTATGAATATTTGTAAATGGTTAAAAAATTATGATGTGATGTAGAAGATTTTAAATTTATTGAACACAAATCATTTGGAATGAGTAGGGTAAGATTTAATCCTTTCCATTTGTATTATACTCCTTGTGTACAGTTTCTTTTGTCTTTGTTACAGAATTCAATTGTCGGGGAGTCTTTTGAGTTTGTTAGTTAGATTAATATTGTTATGCATCATGAAAACATGATAGGAAAATGATACATTGGCCCAATACACAAGCTGTGACCATCCTTCTTGTGTTCTGAGAATTGTTGTTTTCATTTTATTTGGTCTCGGACTTGTTTGCCTCCTCAGTGCCTCTTAATCAACAACGGGTGAATAGACCCTTTTCACCCTTTGCCCGGGGTTCTTGAGATTAACTTTTCAGAAACACAAAAGTGAACACCAGATTATTAATAACAATGACTTTAACAAGGGGGATTTAGATAATTGCTTTTTTAACTTTTTGTCCGAATGTAAATTCAAATGCAAAAGCCTTTCTGCACCGTTTTAAGGAATTTTGTGTAAATTAGTACAGACAGAATGTTCAGTATTTTTTCCCCCCCGAAGCAGTTACAGTGCATTGAAAATCTTTTTAAATGCATACATTGAAGAAACAATTGGTGCTGAATGCTGGCTGTGTGGTATAAAGAGATTTTGCAATGAATAGATGATTCTGGATGGAAATTTTTAACCAGTGCAACCTCTGATTCAAACTAGCTGTAAACTGACTTGAATTGAATGATGTACTGGGGTGCAGAGCAACAGTAGCTATGAAAGGTAGACACAAATGGATTTAAAAGTTGATGTTACTATAATGAGAACAGAAACCACTGGAAACAAGACAGTGGCCTGCCAGCATCTGCTAAGAGACAAAATAGGTTGATATTTTATATGAAAACCCTTTGTCAAAGCTGAGAGCTCAAAGATACTTGAGCCCTACAAATAAACTGAACAAAGGTTGTGGGGTGAGAGAGGAAGAGAAATAGTAGGTTGGTAGGATATAAGAAGTGAAAATCAGATATTTTTCATCCCAGAGTTTTAAAGCAAGTAGATGAGAAGGTTACAGATGCCCTAACAATAATCTTCCAATGTTGTCTTGATTCAAGAACCTTTCCTTTACATTGGAAAATTACACATGTCACCCCACTGTTTAAGAAAGTTGAGAGAGAGAGATGGGGAGTTACTCTAATTGGCAGAATGTGTCCCACAAAGATCTGCATTGGGGCCTCCACTACTCACCATATTTACCAAAGGCTTAGATAATGGGATAGAAAGCCATGTATCCAAGTTTGCTGGTGATGGAAAGCAGGTGTCATTGTAAGCAGTGTAAATGGAAATATAAAATTACAAAGAAATATTGATAGATGAAGTGAATGGGCAAAACTGTAGCAAATGGATTTCAATGTAGCCAAGTGCAAGGTTATCCACACTGCCATCAATCTTGGGCCTAAAAGATTAGAATAGAGTACTTTCTAAATGGTGAGAAGTTAGAAACAATGGAGATCCAAAGTGACTTGGCTATCCATATGTATAGATCATGAAAATGGCATGGACAGGTACAGAAAATAATCAAAATAGCTGATGGGATGTTGGCCTTTATATCTCAAGAAATTCTAAGTACCACACCTTAGAAAGGAAATATCGGGGTTGGAAGGAGTGCAGAGGAGATTTACCAAGGGATAAATTATAAAGAGCGATTGCACAAACTAGCGATATAGTCCCTAGAATTCAGAAGGTTAAGGGTTTTAGTTTTTTTTCATGGAATGTGAACATCGTTGGCAAGGCCAGCATTTGTTGCTCATACCTAATTGCCCTTGAGCAGGTGGTGGTAAGCCAACTTGAACCATTTCAGTCCATCTGGTATAGGTAGGCCTACAGTGCTGTCAGGAAGGAGTCCCAGGATTTTGACCCAGCAATAGTGAAGGAACTGATGATGTAGTTCCAAGTCAGGATGGTGTGTGGCATGGAGAGGAATGCGCAGGTGATAGCTTTCCCATGCGTCTGTTGCCCTTAACTTCTAGGTGGTAGAGGTCGCTGTCAAAGGAGGTGTGGCAAGTTGCTGCAGTGCATCTTGTATATGATGCACACTGCTGCTACTGTGTGTCGGTAGGGAGGGAATGAATCTATAAGGTGATGGATGGGATGCCAATCAATCAGGCTACTTTGTCCTGGATTTTGTCAGCTCAAGTGTTTTTGGAGCAACACTCACAGGCAAGTGGAACGTATTCCATTATACTCCAGACTTGTGCCTTGTAGATGGTGAACAGGCTTTGAGGAATCATCAGGTGAGTTACTCACTGCAGAATTACTAGCCTCTGACCTGTGCTTGTAGCCACAGTATTTATTTTAGCCCAGTTAACTTTCTGGTCAGTGGTAACCCTCCAGAATGTTGGTGGTTGGGAATTCAGCAATGATAATGCCATTGAATGTCAAAGGAAGGTGGTTAGATTCTCTCTTGGAAATTGTCACCTGTTGCTTGCTACTTTTAAGCTCCAGCCTGAATATTGTCCAGGTCTTGATGTTTATGGACACAGATTGTTTCAGTACTTTACTGAACACTGCAATGATTAGTGAACATCCTCACTTCTGACCTTATAATGGAGGGAAGGTGATTGATGAAGCAGCTGAAGGTGGTTGGGCCTAGGACACTATCCTGAGGAACTCCTGCAGTGATATCCTGGGACTGAGGTGACTGACCTCCAACAACCACACCATCTTTCTTTGTGCTAGGCATGACTCCATCCAGTGGTGAGTCATTCTCCTGATTATCATTGACTTTAATTTTGCTGGGGCTCCTTGATGCCACACTTGGTTAATGCTGCCTTGATGTCAAGGGCAGTCACTCTCACCTAACTTCTTGAGTTTAGCCCTTTTGCCCCAGGCTGTAATAAAGTCAGAAGCTGAGTGGCCCTGGCAAAACCTAAATTGAGCTTTGGTGAGCAGGTTATTACTGAGTAATTGCCCCTTGATATGACTGTCGACTACACCTTCATCACTTTGCTGATGATTGAGAGTAGACTGATGGAGTGGTAATTGGATTGGATTTGTCCAGGATATAACCTGGGCAATTTTCCTGATTGGTAGATGCCAGTGTTATAGCTGTGGCGGAACAGCTTGGCTAGGGATATGGCTAGTTCTGGGAGCACGAATCTTCAGTACTACTGCTGGGATGATGTTAGGATCTATAGTTTTTACTGTATGCAGTGCCTTCAGCCATTTTTGCTATCACATGGAATGAATTGGCTGAAGACAGGCAACTGTGATGTTGGGAACCTCAGGAGGAGGTTGATTTGATCAAAGTTTTCAAGATACTAAAGGGAACAGAGAGGCTAGATAGAAACAATTTCTGCTGGTCAGGGAGTTGCGGACTAATGCATATAGCTTAAAAATTAGAGTCAAATCTTTTGGAAGTGAAATTAGGAAACGCTTTTACATGCAGAAGGTGGTAGAAATTTGGATCTCACTTCCATAAATGATCATTGTTAATTTTAAATCTAAGATTGATAAATTTCTATTAACCAAAGGTATTAAGGGAATGGGATGAAGGTGAATATTTTGGGTCACATATTAACCATTATCACATTGAATGATGGGGAATATGCTCAAGGGGCTAAATGCCTACCCCTGTTCTATGTTCTTATGGAAGCACAGCATGCTTTCATCATCTGCAACTTGCAAGTCAGAAGAGATTGAGGGAGAAGTATGATGTGGGAAGAAGGATTATTATATGAAGATACCATTATCTTCAATGGTTTTAGCCCGAATGATGACCCTTTCCATGGCCAGTATCGTCTCCTGCAATGGGGTTAGAATATGCAGACACACCCCTATCTCTACTGTTAGTTCCTGTTGCCTCCAGTTGTGTGCTGACTTCTGCTGCAAGAGGGAGGGATGTCTGTATTGTGTATTGAGTATCATGAAATCTATTTGGGTTATGATGTTGTCATAGATGAATAGCTGACAGCGTATGTAAACGTTGAGATGTGGGTTTGAGATTTGCAACAGTGCTAAGTGTGCGAGGGTGAGGTGAAACATATGCATGTTAGATATGAGTCTTTATTGATAGAAATGGGTGGTAATAGGAGTGTGATGAATTGTTCACTGGCTGAAGATGATGTTGCAGTTGGTGGAATATGGCATTTGAAGATGCATTTGCTGACCTTGACCATTGTTGTTTTTTATTATTTCATGGGATGTGGGCATCATTGGCTAGGCTATCGTTTATTGCCCATCTCTAATTGTCCTGGAGAAGGTGGTGGTGAGCCACATTCTTGAACCGCTGCAGTCCATGTGGTGTAGGTATACCCAAAGTGCTGTTAGGGAGGGAGTTCCAGGATTTTGACTCAGTGACAGTGAAGGAATGGCAATATAGTTCCAAGTCAGGATGGTGTGTGACTTGGAGGGGAATTTGCAGGTGGTGATGTTCCCATGCATCTGCTGCCCTTGTCCTTCTATGTGATAGAGGTCACAGGTCTGGAAGGTGCAATCGAAGGAGCCTGGGTGAGTTACTGCAGTGCTTCTTTTAGATAGTACACACTCCTGCCCCTATGCATCGATGGTGGAGGGAGTGGATGTTGAAGGTGGTGGGTGGGGTGCCAGTCAAGCGGGCTGCTTTGTCCTGGATGCTGTCGAGCTTCTTGAGTGTTGTTGGAGCTGCACTCATCCAGGCAAGTGGAGAGTATTCCATCACACTCCTGACTTGTGCCTTGGAGATGGCAGACAGGATTTGGGGAGTCGGGAGGTGAGTTACTCTCTGCAGAATTCCCAGCCTCTGACCTGCTCTTGTAGCCACAGTATTTATATGCCTAGTCCAGTTCAGTTTCTGGCTAATGCTAACCCCCAGGGTGTTGATAGTGGGGTAGCGATGGTAATGCCATTGACTGTCAAGGGGAGATGGCTGGATTCTCTCTTGTTGGAGATGGTCATTGCCTGGCACTTGTGTGGCGTGAATGTTACTTGCCACTTATTAGCCCAAGCATGAATGTTGTCCAGGTCTTGCTGCTTCACTATCTGAGGAGCCGTGAATGGTGCTGAACATTGTGCAATCATCAGTGAACATCCCCATTTCTGACCTTATGATGGGAGGAAGGTCATTGATGATGCAGCTGAAGATGGTTGGGCCTGGGACACTACCCTGAGGAACTCCTGCAGTGATTTCTGGAACTGAGATGATTGACCTCCAACAATCACAACTATCTTCCTTTGTGCTAGGTATGACTCCAACCAGTGGAGAGTTTTCACCCTGATTCCCATACTTGATCATACTTGCCCTTGACTGCCTTGATATCAAGGGCAGCGACTCTAACCTCACCTCTTGAGTTCAGCTCTTTTATCCACATTTGAACCAAGGTTGTCATAGGTCAGGAGTTGAATCCAAACTGAGTGTCATTGCCAGGTTATTTCTAAGTGCCACTTACTAGCACTGTCGGCGACCCCTTCCATCACTTTGCTGCTGATCGAGAGTAGACTGATTGGGTAGTAATTGGCTGGGTTGCATTTGTCCTGCTTTACAAAACTAAATTAAACCTTTTATTAATTAGAAAAAAAAATGATTTTAAGCACACGCATAGGTTTACAAATTACTACTATGATAACTCCTAGCTCCCTGAGTTAATCTAACTCCCAGTTACACCTCCGTTAAGGCAACAATAAAACACATCGATTCTAAAAGATCCAGGCAAAGTAACACGATATCCTGAACAGTCAAATTCAAAGTGAGTTTTCTTAACTTAATTTCTTGCAGACAGCAGCTTTGAGGCTTAAAGGCTAGATGCTTTTCACACTTGTTAGATCTTAGAATGCCTTCCCTTACACACAGCCTCCTCTCCTTTATACATATTTTCCCCTTTGAATGCAAATTCCCATTGTTTCATTATGTCTTTGGACTTTATCTCTCTAATCATAAAATCTATCATAGTACCAATTTTACCAATAATCTTTGGGGAAAAAAAACACACTTTCTTAATTTCTCCAGGTTAGGTGAAACATTTCACCCCTCTCTTTTGAATTCAAGATTGTCTGGTTTATTTAAAAATGCAAATGTTCCCTTTACACCTCACATCTTAAAACTTCACCTATGTTTACCTATTTACCATTTTTGAATCTAACTTATCTTCTGATACATCACCACCTTCAGACCAACTGCCTTTAATTCAATTAAGACACACACACACACCTCTCCATAGACACAGATGCCACTATTACTCTACAATAAATTCCAATAACATTATGAAAATTATTATATATTGTGACACTGTGCAGTATCCAGTGCCTTCAGCCATTTCTTGATATCACATTGAGTGAATCAAATTGGCTGAAGACTGGCATCTGTTATGCAGGAGACCGCAGGAAGAGGTTGAGATGGATCATCTACTTGGCACCTCTGGCTGAAGATTGTTGGAAATGCATCAGCCTTTTTTTACACTGATATGCTGGGCTCCCTCATCTTTGAAGAAGCCGTTATTTGTGGATCCTCCTCCTCCAGTTAGTTGTTTAATTGTCAGCGACCATTCACGACTGGATGTGGCAGGACTGCAGAGCTTAGATCTGATCTGTTGGTTGTGGGATCGCTTAGCCCTGTCTATCACTTGCTGTTTTTGCTGTTCGCATGCAAGTGTTCCTGTGTTGTAGCTTCACCAGGTTGACACCTCATTTTTAGGTATGCCTGGTGCTGCTCCTGGCATGCCCTCCTGCACTCTTCATTGAACCAAGGTTGATCTCCTGTCTTGATAGTAATGGTAGAGTGGGAGGTATGCCGGGCCACGGTTGTGGTTGTATACAATTCTGCTCCTGATGGCCCACAGTGCCTCATGGATGCCCGGTTTTGAGTTGCTAGACCTGTTTAAAATCTATTCCATTTAGCTTGGTGGTAGTGCCACACAACACGATGGAGGATATCCTCAATGTGAAGAAGAGAGTTTGTCTCCAAAAGGACTGTGCATTGGTCACTCCTACCAATACTGTCATGGACAGATGCATCTGTGACAGGTAGACTGGTGACAATTGGGTCAAGTAGGTTTTTCCCTTTTGTTGATCCCCTCACCATGTGCTGCAGACCCAGCCTAGCAGCGATGTCCTTAAGGACTCGGCCAGTTCAGTCAGTAGTGGTGCTACGGAGCCACTCTTGGTGATGGACATTGAAGACCCCTACCCAGAGCACATTCTGTGCCCTTGCTACTCTCGTATGAGATCATGAAGCGCTTCCCTACACCGCGTCCTGGTCCTTGGGGCTAAACTCCTGGCATTGACTTCCGTGACTATTGGCTCCCATGGCCTTCACATATTGGGCCAAACTTTCATCTTGCAGGTGGGAACCAGGAGATTTCCTGACATTGCAATCCTGCCCCTTGACCAGCACTGTCCACACATGCTTTCTTCATGGTGGGAACGTGAGTTCCTAATGGTGGGAACGCGTTGGAGTTGGTGCTGCCGCTTCCTGCAACAGACCTGAGGCAGACATGGAAGCAGGCCAATGCAGAGGCAGCCAGGTAAAAAGGCCTGCCTTGACTTTCTGAGACAATGGCCCAGTTCTGAAGATGAGTGTGAGGCCCCCTTGACTCCCCCACACACCCTTATCTGCCTTATCTCCTTCACCCTCCTTTAACCCCTGCATTCCCTAACCCTCCCATCCATCACCTTTCCATACACCCAAGCATCCACTCACCTAATATCTACTGTATAGCGAAGTCATGATCCCCTCACTATGTGCTGCACATCGGGAAGCCTGTAAACAGCTCATACACCTGTCAAAATAAACACGCTGTACTTCAAAATCCACTTAAAAACACCATAATCCTCTTAAGCATTCTTAAACCTGTCAAAATAAACAAACAAACAGTACTTCAAAATTCACTTTTTATTATTCATTCATGGGCTGTGGCTGTTGATAGCTAGGCCAGCATTTATTGCCCATCCCTAATTGTAGTTGAACCGCTGTAGTCCATGTAGTGTAGGTACGCCAACAGTGCAGTTAGGGAGAGAGTTACAGGACTTTGACCCAGTGACAGTGAAGAAACGGTGATATAGTTTCAAGTCAGGTTGGTGAATGGCTTGGAGGGGAACTTCCAGGTGGTGGTGTTCCCATGTATCTGCTGCCCTTGTCCTTATAGATGGTAGTGGGTTTGGAAGGTGCTGCCTAAGGAGCCTTGGTGAGTGCCTGTAGTGCATCTTGTAGATGGTATGCACTGCTGCTACTGTGTGTCGGTGGTGGAGGGAGTGAATGTTTGTGGATGTGGTGCCAATCAAGCGGGGCTGCTTTGTCCTGGATAGTGTCGAGCTTCTTGAGTGTTCTGGGAGCTGCACTTATCCAGGCAAGTGGGGAGTATTCCATCATACTCCTGACCTGTGCCTTTAGATGGTGGACAGGCTTTGGGAGTCAGGAGGTGATTTACTCACTGCAGGACTCCTAGCCTCTGAACTGCTCTTGTAGCCACGGTATTAATATGGCTAGTCCAGTTCAATTTCTGGTCATTGGTAACCCCCAGGATGTTGATAAAACTTATAAACTGTTAAGAGGATTACATTTTTAAATCGGTCAAAATAAATAAACAGTATTTCAAAATTCACTTAAAAAAACCATAATCCTTCTGACAGCTCATAAATCTGCCAATATGACAAAGCTCACATTCCCCTTGACAGGTTTGTTAATAGCTCTTGCTGAGCTGAATCCATTTGTGGGCTTAGAGCTCAGCTAAGCATTCATCATGAGATCCCGTTGAACAACTGCCAATAAACCTCCAGAGCTGAAGCCGTAAAACCCTTTGAAGTCTACCAGAAGCTCAGCTAGCTGGCAAAGCTTTGAAACAGCCATACAGATAGCTGAGCTTAATTTCAAGGAAAACAAGAATGCAAAGGGGCTAATTCACTGTCAAATCTTAATTTCACTATTGTACATCGGAGAAGAACATTTTATCGATGGGTAATATACTCTAGTGCATCGAAGACTTCTCTACTTTCGCAACTGTCCAATTTAATGGTCACCTACCTTTTCAAAACAAAGCCCTATCACCAATCACTGTATTGGAAACATATATAACTTGTCATAATGAAATCTGTATGATATATAAAATTAGCTAAACCCCATAGTTCATGGCACCTCTGAGCTGTTGTGAACCATGTCTCCTTCAAAAGCTGGCCCAACTTCGCGAAAATTGCGGAAGGTCTGAAATGCCCACTTCCGCAATAGAGCTGGCAACACCGGACTAGCAGGATGTTGGCTTGCAATCCGCCCCCTTTTTTAAGCAAATCAAAATTGCAGGAACTGAGAATGGGGCTGGAATCCTGCCACCCGCCCCATGTGGCTTGGCCCGGGGTCGGGATGGGCAAATCTGGTCCAATACGTCTGGAGGGCTTCATGTCCCTCTGAGGATACAGAGCATATTTCCTCCTTTCCGTCTTTTCCACCAAAACTTCCAGTTCAGGGTGGGAAAATTGGGGTGCCTGCAGTCTGTCATGGTCAGCCATTCTTCACTCTTTCCTAGGTCAGATTTACTTCTACTGCAGCCACACTGCACTTCACTTTTAAGGCTAGCTTTAAGTAGTGTAAATTAGCAATGATATTGGACCCCCTGCTGATGCGTGCATCCGATGAACAGCACAAGAAATGCTGGCTGCGTGCAGAAGTCATTATAATGAGTAGGCAGCACATTAATTTGCCTGTATTCCTGTACTATAGTAGGTGTAGGGCCAATGCACATCATGATCCTAATGCCTGTTTTCAGGGGCTAACTAGTTTTAAGAGGTTTTAAGTTCAGTTCCTCGCCCGTGCTGAGTTGACTGATCTCCACTTGTGCAATAGTTGGGATATGATATTTGGATTCAGCACTATTCAGCTATGAAAAGAAAATAAAAATCAACAAGGGAACCTGCTGTTGATCTGTGTCAAGTACCTTTGCTTGTGAGTGTGCTGGATAAGTCAGACTTAACTTATTGACTTTCATGGTGCATGGATTGCTGATGCTTGCCATTGAGGCTCTAACATGAAGAACTCGAACTTGGACATGATATTAGAGGTGACGGAGAACTGTGTTTCAGCAAGATTCTTCAGGTGAGCAAGGGAGAAACCATGGGTAAAAATGAGAATTTCATTTTACTTGTTAGTAAAGTAAAATTATAAAAATAATGTTGGAATTAATCTTAGTATATGCAACTGCACTTGGTGCAGCTGTGAGGTTATGGAGTAATTCCCTTTTGCTTCGTCTTGAGGGTTGCCAGACAGTGCCTTTATTTGCAGGCACAACTCAAATTGAAATAAGCTTAAAAACATATTTTCCATGCATTATAAAAGGGTATGGATATTTAAAATTGCATTCATTTTATGACTTTTGTAAGAAACATATCTTTTTATATCTGTTGGATTGTGGATTCAAATTTCATTGGCTGCAGTTTGAAAGCCATGACCACTGGAACAGGATGAGAGATATATACAATGTTGCAGTTCTAGAATAGTGTGCCATGAAAGACAAGATGGTGCCAGAAAGAAGGCCTGAACCAAGGGAGCTGCTTGGCAACAATGTTTTAATTGGCTCCTGACCAGGTAACCAGGTTTTGTGTGAGAAGTAGTGCAGCAGAATAGCTCTGAGTCTGAAAGAAACAAGACCTAAAACCTCTTTCTTTGGTGGAATATTCCACTTTCTTTGGTGGAATATTCCAGTAATTCCACTGCAATAGCTAGCTGGCTTTTTCTCCTCATACCTCTATAACCTGCTTTCTCTCTGAAAACCCCTGTCAAGAGGCAAAGGGGAAATCACTGTTAGAGACTTTGAAAGGCAAGTGCTCAACTAGTGAACTAAATACTGAAAGTACTGGAAGACCACCTCGTGTCATCAACAAAGAACTGAAAGGAATTTGGAAGACATCGATCAAAATCAACCCATTGAATCCTGTACTCTGGAATTGGTGCTATTGAACTGTTTTATCCCACCCTTAAAATCCATGCTTTTGTGTGTCTTATGTATCTTGTATGTTTGTGTATAGGGATTTAAGAAGGGATAGAGTTTAGGTTATAGAGTTAGAAATTAGCAGTTCATATTTCTTTTGCCACTGGTTAACGACAATTCACAATAACCAGTTATTTACTTGTTAAGTTTACAAACCTGGTGCATGTATTCCGTTAACGTAAATTAAACAGTGAGGTAGAATTGGGGCAATCTGGTGGTTTGATCAAACTTTTTCACATTTGTCACGGCTCAGGGAACAGTGGGGCTGATATTACAGCGCACTGTCCCCAGTGAGTTGTGACATATGGCATGGTAGAAATATTTTATGTGCTCTTTATATGTATATCGAAATTTGATAGCTTTGTAACTTTGACTTAAAAGATCTAAAGCCATGTGGTACTCATCTTAATTTTTCCTCACCATACAAATAATATGTTCTTGCTGAAAATAAGTTTTACAAAGTCAAAATGCAGCCATAGGATTTTAGAGCAAAACTGGGATGATTTTCTTATGAATCAATGAAACTTGCCCTAAAACGTGTGGCAGAGTTTTTAGGTTGGTGGGTGGGCGCGATCGGTAGGTCTGGGATCGGCCGGGGAATGGACTGCTGACCGTGATTGACCCCAACTGTGATTTTATGCTGGCTGGCCAATTAACGGTTAGCCAGTGTGAAGTGTGTGCTGAGACGCTCAGTGCTGCTGGAGGGGGGGGCAGGTGGAGGGTGGGCGCTGACGTCAGCCCTGACGCGGGCGAGCGCTGACAGCTTCTTGAAGGCAGAGAGCTGCCTCAGGGAGCTGGAGTCCTGAAAAGCATTAAATGAAGATTTTAAAATCAGGAACAAAATGTCCAAGCATCACAAGCAGTCACCTGAACATATACGTGAGAAAAATGTTGCCCATGGATTTTTATTTTTCCTTCATTTAATAACGGAAACCTTATCCCACCCTTGGATAGGTTGCATGAAAAATGCAAAGTCCGCCTGGCCGATTTGCCCGTCCGCCAACTGTAAGGACCATGAAAAATGGAGACAGTTGCGCCTTTAATTGGCCTCTTAATGGTCGGCGGGGATGCTTCGGACTTTTGCACCCGCCCGCTAACCGAAATATCGCGCAAGCGTGGGATGACATCGGGACGCTTGCCCAACGTCATCTCAGGTGATTTCGCGCCCGCTTGATCAACATAAAATTCTGCCCCTGGTGTTGTTTCATTCATAACAGGGTGTGAGTTTTCAGTGAGTTCCTTTTGTTAGCTGCAGTGATCATATTGTCCAAAAGATGGAGATGTAGCATTAGTTATTACAAATACACCACTCATTCTCTTGCATCTGTATGGATATCCTGTAGTGTACATATAAATCAGAAAAAAATGGCCTTTCTGTTACTTATCTGTTGTCTTCATATTGCTGTTTCTCTCTGTGACTCTTTTGCTGATTCACACTTTCTCTTTGCTTTTCTTCAGCTTTTCCTTCCTTAACAATTCCTTTTGTTGCTTCATCTATCCTCTTTTGTGTTCAATGTTTTTTCCTTTCTTATTTCTTGTTTTTTTAATATTCATTCATGGGATGTGGGCGTCACTGGCTAGGCCAGTGTTTATTGCCCATCCCTAATTGGCCTTGTTCAGAGGGAATTTTAAGAGTCAGCCACATTGCTGTGGGTCTGGAGTCACACATGTAGGCCAGACCAGGTAAGGACGACAGATTTCTTTCCCTAAAGGGCATTAGTGAACCAGATGGATTTTTACAACAATCGTCAATGGTTTCATGGTCATCATTAGACTTTTAATTCAAATTCCACCATCTGCCATGGGGGCATTTGAAGCCGGGTCCCGAGAGTATTACCCTGGGTCTCTGGATTACTTGCCCAGCGACAATACTACTACGCCACTGCCTCCCAAGTGATGGAACATGGTGGGATATGACCTGGAGAAGAAACCTCAAATGCTTTTTCCAGTGAAGGTTGTGGAAATAATGTGAGCTTCACTTCCTTCTTTTTCCTGCCCAATGATGCTTCTCCACCTCTTCGTTCCCCTCTGGTCCATTTTGCGCCGCATCCTTACAGAACAACAACAACAACAACTGTTGTTTCATCTCAAAAAACCTGAGTCTGCTTTCAAATTTCTTCTATTTTGCTCTCGGCTTCAACTGGAATGTTTCTGTTTGTAAAGGAATTGTACACAAAGCATTGGTGAGATGTTTGGAGCCTGACTGGTTTGCTTTAAAAGTAAACACTTGCCAACTAAAAGATGAAGAAAGTCTCTGGGCAGAATTCTCTGCTCCCCCCAGCGTCGGGCGTGTTTGGTGGCGTGAGCGGAGAATATGGCCAGAAGGCCAAAAATTGGTTTGACACTGTCGTGAAAGCAGTTTGTGACCATCCATCCACCCGTGAACGGCAGGCAGCCTTTCCCACCACCACACGTCAGGCATCTAATTTCAATACTTTAGCATCTCATTATAAGCCCTGCTCGCCAGAATAATCCCCCCCACGCTCATCCAGGTACGTTGCCGTGATTTCACGCTGACGTGTTTCACAATTGTAAATGAGCGACGTGCACCTGGTGAGCTGCACTTCTCAGGACTTTGAGCTTTGCTGCCAACCTGGCTTTGGGCAGCACTTGCAGTCATCAGTGTCAGATTCCTCAGGCAGCACCACATCACATTTAGGGAGGCTCACGGGCAGGTCTCTACCTGCCAGACCAGCCATAAGGCGGGGCTGGATTTTCAACGGCTGCAGGGCAAGGGCTGTACTGGGGAAGGTGGGTATCCTCGGGTGTGTGTGTGTGGGGACAAATGTTTATCTGTGTAAGTGGCCTCAAGATGGTGAGGGCTGAGGAGGCAGTGCCCAGAGGAGATGAGGCCAGATGGAGATGTGAGGGTGTGTGTGTGAGAGTGAGTGGTGATGTCCTTTGAGCTGGCAGTGAGTGAGATGCCAGTGAATATACGATGGCCTTGTGAGTGTGATGAAATGGTCGTCTTACCCTGGTGGCATGGATGAGATCGTTCATCCTCTTTCTGCACTGGATGGCCAACCTCTTCTGTGCAGTGTTGGCACTGACCACCATTCCACTACCTCCCAAGCCAGAGCGGTGAGATCGTTGGACCTCCTGAGGCCAGCGCAGGGGGGAGGACATCACAGTGGGCCTCCAAAAGGCATTCCAGTGATGGGTCACTGAACTCTTCTTGGCTTTCAGAGCCTTGTCTTCACTGGAACAGTCCTGGGCTGCAAGCATTGAGAACTTGTGCAAGTTTGCAATTTTGATATGGCACCCGGTGTGGCAGGTGTTTCAGAGGCCACCCGCCAGAGAGGTATCGTGTTTTCTGTGACTGCATAATTAATGAGGCGGGAACCGGGTGATACAACGTGAAAACCCGCCATTGCGGCCGGCAGGTAAAATGTCATTTCTCACGCCCGCTACTGCACTTAGTGCAATTCTGGGATGATTCTGCCTTCTCTCTACTTCAGTAGACTTTATGAATGTTACAGTGCACAAAACAGAAACTACAATATTAACTTTGAGATTATTATGTACAGGACATGCTTGCCATTTATAAGACATTAGCAAATCTCTCATTTCATTGCTCATGAGAGTTAGATGTATCACTCTCCCCCTCCCACAACATGCTTTGTGCACTTCCTTCTCCAACCACCAAGCACTATTCCTCACACAGGCTTATTGCCCCCCACCCGGAACATTTATGCCTCCCTGTGTTCTCCTACCCTCTTTTGCTACTCCATCAACGCCCACTCCCTTTCCTCTTCACCATTACCTCCTTCTATTTTCCTAACCCAAACATCCAAACCTTCACTCGTTCTTACATTTTCCTCCCCTTGTTTGCTCCTGATGTTCTGCATTCCTATCCTGTCCTCTCTCATAACACCATTTTTTGTGTCACTTCATACTGAGCCACCATACATTCCCCCAATCCTGTCTGTCCTACCACTTTTTCTAACCTTTCTTTGAAGCTCTATGCCTTCCTGACAGACCCCATTCCATCCTACCAGTGCCAGCAATAAATGCCCAATATCTTGTGTATCTGAACACTTTTTGCTCCTTCTGTCCTGAGCACCTGTTCTGCTTTACCGCAGTACTGCTAGGCTCTGGCACCAGCAGCAACCCATCACCCCTATTAATTGTACCGCCGGGATCATCGTTCTACCGCCCACCCCTAGGATAACTCGTACATACTTACAATCCCCTTTTACCTTAGTCTCCACTTCCTACTAGTGTATTAGATACTTTCTATATCCCTAGAATTGTGAATGTCTTCCCTTTTATTCTGATCATAAAAATGTCAAAGAAAAGCATTAAATACTTAAGGTAGGGAACATATAATGATAATCAAGTCTTGATTTTTTTACAAAGGAATGATAAAACTTGCTGAACTGAGTTGTAGAACACTGTTCTAAGTCTCAGAATACCATCTAATGAAACAGAATTTCACATATTTCACTACTGCAGATCAGTGACCTGATAGTACATCATCTGCCAAATAGCATATCTTTATTGTTTTAAAAAAACCATTTCTCACAATTCACCTTGGGCAAAGCCACAAGAATCTGCTGGTGTATAAAATATTCTTATCTTAAAATCATAAACAGAAAAGTAAAGAACTGTATTCCACCAATATTTGAGTAAACATTAAACCTTATTTTGTTGGGATCATAAAGTTGGTGTGAGAGTCATTCAGCATGTTTATATAATGTTTTGTTTTGTGAATGAATGTACCATGGACCTTATTATTTAAATCAGGGGCAGGATTTTCCCGCCGGGGCGGGGCAGGTAGAACTCCTGACGTCACCCCACCCCATTTAAATTTTCCGGTAGGTGGGGGCGCAGCGAAATCAGCTGTGCGCCTGCCAACCTGTCAATGGCCAATTGAGGCCATTGACAGAGTCGTTTAGCTAATTAAAGGACCTGCCCGTCCAACCTTAAGGTTGGCGGGTCGGCCAGGAGCCCCGGCGGGAATTAGAAAAAGCATCAAACCTCATCCACGGGCGGGATGAGGCTTCATGTAGGTTTTTAAAAATTTTATTAAAGTTTTTGTAGAAATTATGGACAGGTCCCAACTCATGTGACATTGTCACATGAGGGGACATGTCAGGAATTTTTGTTTTCTATTTTTAATTTTTGTCACAGAACAGCTGATCTCCCTGAGGCAGCACTTAGCCTCGGGGGGATGAGTGCACTCTTTCGTGCGCGTGCGTGAAAGAGCGCACTCTTGATTTAGGGAATCCTCCCCCACCCGCACAGGCTCCCTGTGTGGATGTCATGCTGAGCAGGCCTTAATTGGTCTGCCTACGTTAAATGGCGCCGCATCCCCGATCGAGGGTGCCGATCAGAGGCGTGCCTGTGCGCGCGCGCCATTCAACATCACCCCCGACGGGGGGAAAATCCTGCCTCAGGTGTTTTACTGAACTACATAAATTCTGCACCTTTATATTTTCTCAAATTTAATTGCGGAACGTCTTTAAACTATTTCATAAATGGACAGATAACGACGCATCCTGTATATTTAATTTAATTGTTTTGAGCTGTAGACTTGAAATAGCACAACATCTGTATTCATAGCTCCTGTTTTTAGTGCTCTGAGAGCTATTAAACATCTAAAATGGCATCTGTGGTGCCTGCACACACACCTGGTGTGAGTTGCACTGATGCCATATTGACTGATGTCAACAGCTGGGCAGTGGGAGTGACCAAAATCATGTGGAGTTGGCAGATCATGACGCTAATATGTGTTAGGTCATTGAACTTCTTGTGGACTGTGTCTGGGTCCTTGGGGCGCGATTCCTAGCTATCTGCTCCCTCTGTATTCAGAGCGTTTGTCTGAAGGTCCTCCTGGCCCCCTGTGGATACAGCACTTTGTTCCTCCTTTGCAACTTCTCCATCAAGCTCTCCAGTGCAGTGTTTGAGAAGCTGTGAGCATGCTTTCTCCCATGCTTTCTCCCATGGTTTCTTTCTCCCATGTTTTTTTTTAAATTCGGCCTTTGTCCACTTGAGTGTCTTGTATAATTCCTGCTGCGACACTTAACTTCAGCCGCAAGGCATCTTCCCTTTAAGAGGTGCAGGCTGGTTTTATATAGTGAAAGCTACCTTTAATTTAGGAATATAGAAAATAGGAGCAGGAGTAAGCTATTTGGCCCCTCAAGCCTGCTGCACCATTCAACCAGATCATGACTGATTGTCTACCTCAACGCCATTTTCCCACACTATCCCTTGATATCTTTAATATCTAGAAATCTATTGATCTCTGTCTTGAACATACTCAATGACTGAGCCTCCCTAGCTCTCTGGGGTAGAGAATTCCAAAGATTCACCACCCTCTGAGTGAAGAAATTCCTCCTCATCTTGGCCCTCAATGGCCTGCTTCTTATTCTGAGACTGTCCCCTGGCTCCAGACACCCCCAGCCCAGGGAAACATTCTATCTGCATCTACCCTGTTGAACCCTGTAAGAATTTCACATAATTCAATGAGATCAGCTCTCATTCTTCTAAACTCTAGATAATATAGGTCCAGTCTCCTCAATCTCTTCTCATTGGTGCTAGCTGCTCACAATGTTGGGCCCCCTGCTGAAGCATGAAGCCAGTCAATAGCACAGTTCCTGCTGGCTGCAGGCTATTATCATGGTAATGGACAGGCATTGCAATGTTTGTATGCTGCCTGCATCATGTTCAGTTAGCACGGGATAATTGCATTTTGGGAGCCCTGTGCCTCTTTTCATGGACTGTCCAATTTAACCCCCACTGATCAAAGGAAATGTATTATTCTGTTTGCTGTTGTTTCCCTATCTGAAGATGCTTTTTGTTGATTGGGTACTCTTGCTGGCCAATGATACCTCTTTAGTATTTCATCCAAGTTGTCATTCTTTAAATGTGACTCTAGGGGCAGAATTTTCTGCTCAGCGGGTGTGCGTGTGTCCAATTTGCTCGAGTGTGAAATAACGCACGATGGCGTTGGCACGTCAATGCACACTCTTGCAATATTTTGCTAGATGGGCATGCGATGAAGACGGAGGCGCGCCCGCCATTAATTAAGAGGCCAGTTAAGGCCCTTGACACACCAATTGTCTCCGACTTTATGTAGCCTGTACGATTTTTCAGCCGTCACATGGGCCAGACGGGCGGGCCACAATTAGCAAAAGCTCATCCATGGGTGGGATAAGAAGGGTCAGCGGTATTGTCAATGCAAGTAGTGAGGAGCTTTGGATCAAATTTGCTGCTGGTTGCTTCTGTGAACTGGACAGCTTCATGTCACTTCAGGGCTGCATTCTGAGCATTTCTAGGCTTCATTTCAGGACTCATTGTTGTCTTTCAGGCCCCCAGAGGATTCAGACTGCGTGGGCCCTTCCAGGTATCAGACAGCCTTCCATAACCCTCGTAATGGGGATTGTGGTCTCCGCTGGTGGCACCTCCTCCTCTGAGGAAGAGAGGGGCAGAAGGGAGAGGAGGCCAGGTGTCCCAGGGGAGGGACCTGTGGGAGGAGAGGCGCAGGCACAAGGGGCACAGGGCCAACAGGAAGTCCAAGGCAGAAGGGGCTGCAGAAGACGCCCCTATCCTGCTGCCAGGGTTTACAGGCAGCGATGCAGCTACCTCAATATGTCCGAGGTGCAATGCCAAGGGAGGCCATGACTTCCATCTGTCAGAGAATCGGGCCTGAGATCAGCTCCGACTGTGTGGGTGGACGCCCCATGCCGGTGGTGCTGAAGGTCACATTGGCCCTCAACTTCTATGTCTCTGGCTCTTTCCAGGGCTCAGTGGGGGATCTGTGTGGAGTCTCCCAATCAGCTGTCCACATTTACGTCAAGCTAAAACAGAATTACCTGGAAAAACTCAGCAGGTCTGGCAGCATCGGCGGAGAAGAAATCAGTTAACGTTTCGAGCCTTCATGGCCCTTCGGCAGAACTGAAGCATAGTTAGAAGAAGGGAGAAATATAAATTGGTTTAAGGTGGGTTTGGGGTGGGGGGGAGAGAGAGACATTGAGGGTGTGGTGATTGTGGAGATGAGCAGATAATCAAAAGATGTCACAGACAAAAGGGTCAAAGAGGTGTTTTGTCTGAGAAAAGTGCTAATTAAGAATGGAAGACAGGATATTCAAAGTACAGCTCTAGTGGGGGTGGGGTGGAAAGGCTAACAAGGTTTTAGTTTTAGATTTAAAAATAATGGAAATAGGTGGGGAAAGAAGAATCTATATAAATTATTGAAAGAAAAGGCGGGGGGGGGGGGGGGGGAAGCGGGGTGGGGATGGGGGGAGGGGGAGTTTAAGATCTAAAGTTGTTGAATTCAATATTCAGCCCGGAAGGCTGTAAAGTGCCTAGTCGGAAGATGAGGTGCTGTTCCTCCAGTTTGCGTTGGGCTTCACTGGAACAATGCAGCAAGCCAAGGACAGACATGTGGGCAAGAGAACAGGGTGGAGTGTTAAAATGGCAAGCGACAGGGAGGTTTGGGTCTTTCTTGCGGACAGACCGCAGGTGTTCCGCAAAACGGTCGCCCAGTTTGCGTTTGGTCTCTCCAATGTAGAGGAGACCGCATTGGGAGCAACGAATGCAGTAGACTAAGTTAGGGGAAATGCAAGTGAAATGCTGCTTCACTTGAAAGGAGTGTTTGGGCCCTTGGACGGTGAGGAGAGAGGAAGTGAAGGGGCAGGTGTTGCATCTTCTGCGTGGGCATGGGGAGGTGCCATAAGTGGGGGTTGAGGAGTAGGGGGTGATGGAGGAGTGGACCAGGGTGTCCCGGAGGGAACGATCCCTACGGAATGCCGTCAAGGGGGGTGAAGGGAAGATGTGTTTGGTGGTGGCATCATGCTGGAGTTGGCGGAAATGGCGGAGGATGATCCTTTGAATGCGGAGGCTGGTGGGGTGATAAGTGAGGACAAGGGGGACCCTATCCTGTTTCTGGGAAGGAGGAGAAGGCGTGAGGGAGGATGCGCGGGATATGGGCCGGACACGGTTGAGGGCCCTGTCAACGACCGTGGGTGGAAAACCTCGGTTAAGGAAGAAGGAGGACATGTCAGAGGAGCTGTTTTTGAAGGTAGCATCATCAGAACAGATGCGACGGAGGCGAAGGAACTGAGAGAATGGGATGGAGTCTTTACAAGAAGCGGGGTGTGAGGAGCTGTAGCCGAGGTAGCTGTGGGAGTCGGTAGGCTTGTAATGGATATTGGTGGACAGTCTATCATCAGAAATTGAGACAGAGAGGTCAAGGAAGGGAAGAGCAGTGTCAGAGATGGACCATGTGAAGATGATGGAGGGGTGGTGGCGTCGGGACCTGGAAAAATTTATTAATTTTGCTTCCAATCTCCACCCCTCCATCATCTTCACATGGTCCATCTCTGACACTTCTCTTCCCTTCCTTGACCTCTCTGTCTCAATTTCTGATGATAGACTGTCCACCAATATCCATTACAAGCCTACCGACTCCCACAGCTACCTCGACTACAGCTCCTCACACCCTGCTTCTTGTAAAGACTCCATCCCATTCTCTCAGTTCCTTCGCCTCCGTCGCATCTGTTCTGATGACGCTACCTTCAAAAACAGCTCCTCTGACATGTCCTCCTTCCTTAACCGAGGTTTTCCATCCACGGTCGTTGACAGGGCCCTCAACCGTGTCCGGCCCATATCCCGCGCATCCTCCCTCACGCCTTCTCCTCCTTCCCAAAAACAGGATAGGGTACCCCTTGTCCTCACTTATCACCCCACCAGCCTCCGCATTCAAAGGATCAGCCTCCGCATTCAAAGGATCATCCTCCGCCATTTCTGCCAACTCCAGCATGATGCCACCACCAAACACATCTTCCCTTCACCCCCCCTGATGGCATTCCGTAGGGATCGTTCCCTCCGGGACATCCTGGTCCACTCCTCCATCACCCCCTACTCCTCAACCCCCACTTATGGCACCTCCCCATGCCCACGCAGAAGATGCAACACCTGCCCCTTCACTTCCTCTCTCCTCACCGTCCAAGGGCCCAAACACTCCTTTCAAGTGAAGCAGCATTTCACTTGCATTTCCCCTAACTTAGTCTACTGCATTCGTTGCTCCCAATGCGGTCTCCTCTACATTGGAGAGACCAAACGCAAACTGGGCGACCGTTTTGCGGAACACCTGCGGTCTGTCCGCAAGAAAGACCCAAACCTCCCTGTCGCTTGCCATTTTAACACTCCACCCTGTTCTCTTGCCCACATGTCTGTCCTTGGCTTGCTGCATTGTTCCAGTGAAGCCCAACGCAAACTGGAGGAACAGCACCTCATCTTCCGACTAGGCACTTTACAGCCTTCCGGGCTGAATATTGAATTCAACAACTTTAGATCTTAAACTCCCCCTCCCCCCATCCCCACCCGGCTTCTCCCCCCCCCCCCCCCCCCCCCCCCGCCTTTTCTTTCAATAATTTATATAGATTCTTCTTTCCCCACCTATTTCCATTATTTTTAAATCTAAAACTAAAACCTTGTTAGCCTTTCCACCCCACCCCCACTAGAGCTGTACTTTGAATATCCTGTCTTCCATTCTTAATTAGCACTTTTCTCAGACAAAACACCTCTTTGACCCTTTTGTCTGTGACATCTTTTGATTATCTGCTCATCTCCACAATCACCACACCCTCAATGTCTCTCTCTCCAGCCCCCCCACCTCCCCCCCCCCCCACCCACCTTAAACCAATTTATATTTCTCCCTTCTTCTAACTATGCTTCAGTTCTGCCGAAGGGCCATGAAGGCTCGAAACGTTAACTGATTTCTTCTCCGTCGATGCTGCCAGACCTGCTGAGTTTTTCCAGGTAATTCTGTTTTTGTTTTGGATTTCCAGCATCCGCAGTAGCTTTTAGCTTTTTGTTTTTATCTTTACGTCAAGCTGTTGACTGAAGCTGTGTTCAGGTGTGATTTGACTTTCATTCATTTCCGCTGGGACCAGGCAAGTCAGACACAGCGAGCCAGAGGCTTTGCAGTGATTGCTGGCTTCCCCTGCATCCAGGGTGCTATAGACTGTACACATGTGGACATCAGAGGGTCAGCCGGGTGCCTTCGTCAACAGGAAGGGCTTCCACTCCATGAACGTGCAGATAGTGTGTGATCACAGGATGCTGATTCTACAAGTCTGTGCAAGGTACCCAGGCAGCTCCCACGATACCTACATCCTCAGACACTCCCAGGTGCCGAGGCTCTTCAGTGCTCCAGCCCGGCTGGATGGATGGCTGCTGGGTGACAAGGGCTATCCCCTCAGAAGGTGGCTCATGACGCCTCTCCACCATCCAAGAACAGAAGCTGAGCAGCGGTACAATAGGAGCCGCGGCACCACAAGGGCTGTGGTGGAGAGAACCATCGGTCTTCTCAAGATGCGCTTCCGATGCCTGGACCGCTCAGGGGGCACACTGCAATACACCCCAGAGTGGGTGTCAGTGATAGTGGTTGCATTCTGCGCTCTGCACAATCTGGCACTGGCAAGGGGGGACCCACTGAAGGAAGATCATCTTGACGCAGCTGCACAGGCAGATGATGAATTCAGTAGTGAGAATGCTGAGGGAATGGACGCTGAACTGGGTAATCTCCAGGGAGGCAGGGACACCCGGGACACTTTGATCCATTTTCCTTCAGCTAGACTACCAAATAAGGACCACCACCAACATGCCAGGGCTGCAGGCTCCATACTCGATCCCTGACAGGACCATTTCCTTGACCAACAAACGCTCTGTGCCTTTGCAATAAAGTTTCAGGAGACACATGTCCATAATGGCCTTCCCTGCATCTACAGAACAAATGAAGCATACACAGGCCAATAGCACAAAATAACATCTCATTTAACTGTGAATGTGAAACATAGCGGAAATGAACATTAAGTGGTGTTTTTAATCACACCGTGAAAAAATTTTAAGCAAAATGGGAGAACAAAATATCAGTCGTGATAAGTCCAAGTGCATCCTGATTGAGTCCCTAGAGCAGCCCCTCCATGGGAGTCACCACTCTCTCCATGGAGGAGGCATTGCGCTCAGCCATGAGAGGCAATGCAGTGGTCAGGTTCTGCAGGGACTCCTCCACAGCGGACACCATGGCAAGCATTCCCTCATGTCCTCCCACACACCCCGCTGGTCTTCCAGCATCTGCTGCCTAATGGACGACTTCAGAGACCCATCATCACCCACTGACTGAACATTGTCCCGGTCTCCAGCAGTCCTCCGACTGCCGCCGCCCTGAGCACATTCTGCCTCCACTTGCACCTCAAGCGAGTGTGAGGGCAAACTAGACGGTGATCTTATACCCAGCGAGGTGTTGGTATCTGCGCTGGTGCCTGCTTGACAGAGAGGGTGTGACGCATGCGTGTGCTCAGCATTTTGGTCCTCCGGGGTCAGGGGTGGGCCTTCAGGCCCCTCATAGTGACCGCCTGCTGGTGAGCCTCAATGGAACAAGAAGGACATGTCATTTGTTTAAGTCAGGACACTGTCACTGTGCATGCCAGGCATCCAGGTGAGTCAGAGATATGCATCATAGTGCCCTCATCTCCCCATCATCAATGGGGACTCCAGGTTCAAAGCTCACATCAATATAGAGACTACACAAGAATGATTGCAATAGCCGACATTCTTACCTCAGTGCACTGCGCTCTAACCTTCGTCTGGCACCCAACCTCACTGTGGCCCCTTGACCGAGATGCATGGCGCCTCTCCAGCTCCAGAATCTTCTGCCCGTAACACGTGAGGATTAGGAGGTGTGGGGGTGCCCTTCCAGCCTGCGACCTCTCAATATTGTTATGGGATGTCTTCTCTTGAAAGGATAGAGGAGCATTGATTAGTCCACTCTCTACCTGCAGCGCCGTTGCAGCCTGGCCAACCCCAGCTGAGGAACACCTCGCAGGGCTCAGTGATTCATGATCCTGGAACTGTAAGGCACTCAGTCCGAGCAGGCAGGGCTCACCCCCTTGGCCAGTTCCTGCCTCATTGATATTTGTCTGTCACACTCTTAACACCTCATGGGGGGATGATCAGCTCTTAACTGTTCTGCAAAGTGACCTGTGCCAACATAGTACTCACCCTTCCCGATCGCAGCAGATCGTTGAAATGCTTCTGGCACACCACCCATGTGCACCTGACCATGTCATGGCTGCTGACCCTGGATGCCACCTCCTTCTAGGCCTTTTTGGTGAGGTATGGGGGCCTCCTCCTCCTGTCTCTGGGGAGAAGGGTTTCTCTCCTGGCTGCAGCCTCCTCTAGGAGAGCTGCCAGGCACTCATCTGAGAAACGCGGTGCCGACTGCTGCGCCAATCTGTCCTCCTGCCTGCCCTGTCAACCACAACGGGATCCATGGAGACTTCAGCGTCCTTCTGTGGCAGCCTCCCAGAGGCTGCCTGGGCTGGTTTTGAATCGGCTGCCGGGTCGCCTTTGGACCCGGTGGACATCATGGCGCCCACCCCTGTCCGCCCCTTCTTGCTGATTCCCCAGCTGCGTTTCACACTGGGCCAGCGTGAAATCGTGGTGCACGTGCCGATCGCAGGCAGATGTTGGCTTCCTGACCGCTGCCGCATGCCCCCATCAAACTTGCACGCCAAGGGTAAAACTCTGCCCCAGGAGATGAGCTTTGGAAGACTGATTATCCATGGAAGGTATCACAACACAAATTGACTTTCTTTCCTCACCTGATGTGTTCAAGCACTTTCCAGTAGATGTCATTGGATAGCAATCAGACAGTGGAACTTGGGTTAGTTTTTTCCTCTCCTTAGCCAAGAGGTGCTGAGACCAATTGTTGCTCCAACTTATATCCCAGCTTAGGTTTACCTAAATCAGCATAGATCAGGAATCATAACTGGAACCTCCCCTTCATGCTAAACTTAGTGCCTATTGTGTATTATGCACAGCCGATTGTTACATCATTGGCTGTTGGAGAAGCTAAGTGGTAGTCTCAAATTATTTTAATATCCATTTTTCTTCTTTTCAGGAAATGGAACAAAGTTTGAAAAATGCTGAGTCCCAGAATATGTATGCAATCAAAATTGAAAAGCCCATCACTGACACTTCATTGATGATGATAAAATCCTCTTACCCTAAAAAGAAGAGGAAGATTAGTCACGTTGGTGTAAAAGGAAAAGGTACAGAATTGCTTTAAATTTTGCCAAATTTCGAAATATTGCAACATTTTAGATCAACTGAAAACCAATGATTTTTATCCAATAAACTTTCTATTCCACTGAAGTTGGAGCTGGGGGTGTGAGTTAGCAATGAGTTTACATGGAGAGTATGAGGGGCCTGGGGAATGGCTGGAGAGCATGAGCTGGCATTGTATTGGCATAGAGGGTATGAGGGGCCATGGGGTGGGGTTGGGGGGGTGGTGGGGTGTGAGGTGATGTGAGGAGTGGTGTGGGCTTGAGGGCCTAACTGCTTTTATTACAATTAGAGAACCAAGGCAGGCCTTCTAACCACCCTGCCTCTGCACTCGCTCGTCCCTGTGGCCGCCTAGGATTTGCTTTGGGGTTGACAGCCTGACTCCATCCCACACCCCTGGACTGATAATCGTGTGGTTTGGGGCCCTTTAAATCGAAGAGGATCTGTTGAGTCAGGGAAATTTTCCCACTTGAGCTACCCACACCTCAGCAGCACAAATCTGGCCCTGGAAGGATATTGATTGATAGTTACTTTTACATTAGTGTGTAATTATACTAATGCACATAAGTCTTTCTGTCTTGCACCTTACAATTTGCGCAATTATTGGGAACAACTTGAATTTTTCATGAGGAATAAAAGATTTAGTGTATAAATATTTATGTGTGTATGTATATATATATATATATGAGAGTCTTTCTGTTTGGTATATGTGCCATCTTATCTATCTAGAAAAGGAAACTCTAAAAGAAAATCAACACAAACACAGAAGGTAATGTCACCATGTGACTGCATCACCTAATATAGGAGTTAATGAGAGTAAAAAAGGAACTTCCGAAAACAAAAATGTATTCCCCAAAAATCAAAAAGTAACCCTCGAGAAAATTAAGCAAGGCATCTTTTTTCTCAGAAAGAGCCCTTGAAAAGAAAAATAATAATGAGGTGAGGATTTAAGATGAAGGTCTTTCTCAATATATGTGCCATAGTCATGTCATGATTATGGCATTTGAATAGTAACTCAGATGTTGCAAGTTCAAATCCCACAATAGCAAGTGTGAAATAGGATTGAATTAACATAGTAATTTGTGGGCTCGCACCAGAAAAAAATGTCCAGCTGGTACATTAATGTTCTTCATGGAAAGAGATCTGCCATCTCTACTTGGTCTGGTCAACAAATGACTCCAAATTTATAGTTGACACTTAATGTTCAGGGCAGCGAAATGCCATATCCCAAGAATAAATTTACAAAAAGTAATCTTAATAGTTACATTGAGGTCAGCAGGACCAAGTGCAATGGATGTGTGGGATCAAATATGGGAGCTAAAAACCCTGGATGAGTTGGAGTTTATGTGGAATTGAATTAGAGAGGCTAGTGAGGCAGTTATTGGAGAAGTGAAACTGACAGGCCTTTTGGCTGTTCAATAACATGAGTTTAGCCAGTAATCAGAAGCTGGAGAGCAGAGCTCTGCCTTCACTGAGTTGCAGTAGTGAGAGAGGGATAGTATAACTCAGTGGTTATACAAATATAAAAACAATGGTACTGGTGTCTTTGAGATGTAATATAACTGCAACATGATAGTCCTCTGTGGAATTACTGTATTACTTATATCCTATAAATCTCCGAATGTGTCTGAAAGGGTTGTTGAATGCTTTTGCTAGCCTTCATCCCTCATATTGAGACAGGCTTTCCAACTTCACTGCTGGCAATGTTAGAATTTGAGCTGGCACAAATTATCTACAATCCTTCCAAATCACTTTTAAGCTATGGTAATTGAGTATAATTACTGTAGTGTAGTCTTTTTGCAACTAACTTACTTCATAAAGAGACTCAAGTAATAAGTTTTTTTAAAAATGCGATGTAAATTGGTCTTTAGTTTTAAATTGAAGGACTTGAGATACTATATTGAGCATATTTCACTTCGAAAGTTTTTATTTATCAAGAGTCTAATGGTATGAAGGTTTAAACTGTTCATTTTGGCGACTGGAGGTTTAATCATCTTGGATGCGCAAGCATTCAAAACCAGGTTTTGCCTTTAATTAAAGCTGTAAATACATTTCCAATTGTAATCCTGATATCCTGTTGACAAATAATCCCAAAAGAGACGAAACAGAGAATGTTTTGTACCGAAGAGTACAACTTTTTATCAATTTTCTATTGTTATTCTGATATCCCATTGACATATTGTCCCAGAAGAGGCAAAAGAGAGAGTGTTTTGTACCTACATGCACACCTATTTTTATCCATCTTTATTTCTGTAACAAATTGGTGACATAAATTACCTTTTCAAGGATTGCAATTTAATGGCTTTATTATAGAAGGTCCTCATTTTCGCTATTCATCGCCCCAATTCTCTTCATTTCCTGTACTCTTACTTTGTGACTTTGGGCATGAAATTCAGATCCTGAGCACTGTTGGAGGTGGCACAATGAAAGCTAAATGCTGTCCTGGGAATGCATGCTGTGCCGCCAACTGCTTCCGCCATAATTGAAAAGGGTCTTTGCGTGGACCTCCCTTGCGTGTGCCGGAAGCACAGCTCTCCTGGCTGATGTGAAGCCCATTTTCCAAATTTGGACCATGGAGGACCATTTAACAAATCTGCCTGCCACTCACCAACGATCAAGCATTCAGTTGCATGAGGAGCCCTGCACTGGCTTTATTAAAAGGCTAGGAACCCAACTTGCATGTCAGGTAATTTTGAATAACTTCTACTACTGTAAACTCCCTGGAAGCGCTCTGGAGTGAGTGGTGAATTCCTGGATTTTGCAGAGTGTTGCTGCATCCTCAGAAGAAGGGCAGAGGATTTAGTGACCTGTCCACTGAAAGGCTGTAACAGATTTGGAGGCTACAGTTGTAGTCCCTCTTGGTCTGAAGCACTATGGGGAGATGGAGTATAGGCTGTGAAGAGGGAAAGCTCTGCATGATACCTTCTGCCATTTTGGAGGTAGTCTACTCCATGCTCCTTTTAAGTTGTAGAAGACTGTCTGGCAGACCAGCCAATACATTTTGGTGTGCATGCCCATTCAGCACTTTCCTGTATGCTGCTCGATCTGAATCCCTCTAGCAGCAGAACTGACTGCATGTCTCTCCTCCTCTGTCTTAGTAAGAGTATTTTGTGATTTGAACCTGGGATTTCATAGACCTCAGTTAGCTAAATTCTTGATTCCTACATCATGTATTTCATTTTTTAGAAGACAACATTTGCCGAGGCATAGCTGCATCATTGCAGATAAAAGGTCGACATGATTGAGGGATAAAATAACGACTGGAGTATTTACTAGATTTTCCATTTGTTACTTAAATAACACATAACTAGTGAGATTTATGTTCAGAACCCAGGGGAATTAATTAAAGAAGTTAGTGTTGATAGTAATCTGACAGGACAAAGTTTGCTAATAACAGAAAACCAGGAGTGGATTGGAAAGCCAGGCATGGATTTATAATTCCACATGGACAATTAGATGCTGTGGTCACTATTCAATGCATGGTCACTTCACTTTTTATCACTCCAGCAAGATAATCTGTAGCAAAAACATCACCTTTTTGGAACATAGTCTGTTACTTAAATGGATATATAGAGTGTTTTTTGCCTGATTAAAAATTATGTACATCTTTTGCTGTGCATTGCATGTTATATTCATATTATTGCATAGAAGGCTATCTTGCTATTTAAACCTAAGGAACTAATCTTTATCATCAATAATTGCTCTCTCTGTCTCTCTCTCTCCTGCCTCTCTCTGTCTCTTCTCTGCTTCTCTCTCTCTCTCTCTCTCTAGGTGAAAGCAGCTTCTTGAAATAGACTGTTGACTTTTTCTTAAGGCTTTAGCTCCATAGCCCTAATGCTGGATTCTAATATTGATCTGGATTTCTTATAGCAAACCCCGACCCTGGTGACAATTACATTAGTCACTTTTGGATTCTTCCGGCAATCCTCAACCTAAGACAATTACCTGATGACTGGCAATGTCTTACACAAATGCTAACTTCCTAACAAATGGCCTACTCCTAACTTTCTCTCCTGGCAAGAGCTCCTTTAGCAAGTGAGATAAATGCTAGCCCTTGGCAAGTGCAAAGACCCTAGCGATGCCCCCCATTGTTATACCTTTTTTGCGGGTAGTTTTTGCAACATTCAGCTGAAATTGTGTACCCTTGTCAGCACAACTAATAACTTCTAACCAAGTATTTGCAATTTTTGACCAATTGCAAGAGTGCTTCTGGCTTCCCTACAGCAAACTAACCTTAACTTTATCCTTTACTTAAAATTCTAGCCCTCAGGCCATCCTTCTACCTAATCAACATCCCAGTTTTGGCTTCTGTTTACAGATAATGCTAGACTCACTGGAGCCCAAATGTGTAAATGTGCCCCAGCAAAAACTCCAAGGTGCGACCAAGGTATTCAAAAGGGAATTGAATTGCTACCTGAAAAGAGGGAGTGTGCAAGGTTACAGGGATAAGGCAGGGCAGTGGGACTAGGTGGAATGCTCTGTCAGAGAGCAAGTGCAGACTCGATGGGCTGAATGGCCTCCTTCTGCACTGTAAAGATACTGTGATACTATGTTCTTTCTTAAAGCTACATCACGGTATTTTGGCACTTAAAGAGATGCAAACTGAAAAACATCTTAACAACATTCCAATAATACAGACAAATGAAAGCTTTCCACCACTAAGCTCATGTACAGTACAATTTGATAACTTAAGCCTTATTAATTACACAAACATGTCAACGAGATGAAGTCTAACACCTATCTTCAATTTATGAAAAACAGTCAACATCAACCTTATTTAGTTTTTTGTTTCCTTTTGGAAAAATAGTTATTTTTGTTTAGCTGTACCCTTTCTGTTTCCTTTAATAAATTCCTGAATCTTTTTTCATAATTTGGTGATTGGAAATCTAGCTTACTTTTGCTTAGTGGCTCCTTAGCTCACTGTAGGTAAATTGTGAAACCTTACCTGGGAAATATTGGGTTAGAGCCAATTTTAAGCTCAGAATTAAATGTCAATTTTGTTATGGTTTTTTCTGTTTTTTTTCCTCACATCTGCTGAGGTGGACAAGGTTTCCTCGAGTGCCCTCCAAGGATCTATCCTTGGTTCCCTCCTATTTATCGTATACATGGTGCCCCTCGGCAACATCATCCGAAAATACACCATTTTTCCCATATATGCTGACGACACCAAGCTCTACATGCCACCACCTGCCTCAGTCCCTCCACTGCCTCAGTTACTGCTTGTCCGACATGTAGTACTGGATGAACAGAAATTTCCTCCACTTAAATATTGAGAAGACTGAAGCCATTGTTTTTTTCCCTACTACAATTCCCTACCCATCAACTCCACCTCTCTCCATGGCATTTGTCTGACAGTGAACCAGACTGTTGGCAACCTTGGTGTCATGTTTGACCCCAAGATGAATTTCTGGCCACGTTTCTGCAACATCACTAAGATCATCTATTTTCTCTTCTGTAACTAACATCGTCTGTCTTTGCTGACCTATACTGGCTGTTGGTTAAGCAACACCTTGATTTTAAAATTCTCATCCTTGCTTTCAATCCCTCAATGGTTTCGGTCCTCCCTGTCTGTGAGCTCCTCCAGCCCCACAATGTTCTGATATATCTTCACTCCTAGTCTGGCCTACATGTGACTCCAGATCCTCAGCAATGTGGTTGATTCTTAACTGGCCTCTGAAATGGCCTAACAATCCATCAGTTCAAGATTAATTAGAAATAGGCGACAAAAGCTGGCCTTGCCAGCAATGCCCACATCCTATGAAAGAATAAAAAAACATTTCAGTGCGGCACTGAGGGCTTGCTGCACAGTTGCATCTTTCAGGTGAGGCATCAAATTGAGGCCCCATCTGTTCTTTAAGGTGGACGTAAAAGATCCTATTTCGAGAAAGCGCAAGGGTCCTGGCCATTATTTGTTCCTCAGTCAACATGAAGTAAATTAAAATGATCTGGGTATTATCGCATTTTTGTGCAACTTTGCTGTGCGCATATTAGCTGTTATGTTTCCCTATATTACAACAGTGACTATATTTCAAAAGTACTTCATTGGCTGCAAAGCACCTTAGGACATCCTTAATCTTCCATTCTTTCTTTTCACTTCATCACTGAGAGAATTGCAGCCGAACCAGGTCCTGTGCTCAACTTGGCATCCAGTAAGGATTGTTGGATATGGTTGGGAATGGAGACCCTGTATAATTTTCTTCCCTTTCCTATTCTGGGGAAATGGAGACCAGTTGCATCACTGATTGAGATTAGTGATGACCTGGAATTCTCTTGATCTGAATAATTCATTAATATACTGGGCACTGTTATCATTTCACAGTATCTTTACGGTGCAGAAGGAGGCCATTTGGTCCATCGAGTCACTGGCTCTCTGAAAGAGCATTCCACCTAGTCCCACTCCCCTGCCTTATCCTCTTAACCTTGCACGTTATTTCTTTTCAGGTAGCAATCCAATTTCCTTTTGAATACCTTGATCAAACCTGCCACCACCACCCTTTCAGGAAGTTTGTTCCAGATGCTAGCCACCCTCTGGGTGAAAAGATTTTTCCTCACATCACATTTACTCTTTTTGCCAATTATTTTGAATCTGTGCCCTCTAGTTTTTGATGTTCTCTTGAATGGGAACAGTTTCTCACTATTTACCCTGTACATACTCCTCAGGATCTTAAATACCTCTATCAAGTCTCCTCTTAGCCTTTTTTTCTCTAAGGAAAATAGTCCCAACCTCTCCAATCTATCCTCATAGCTACAGTTCATTATCCCTGGAATCACTCTTGTGAATCTTCTCTGTACTCTCTTCAATGCCTTCACATCCTTCCTCAAGGATGGTGCCCAGAAGTGGACACAGTACTCCAGATGAGGCCTAACTAAGTGTCGTATACAAGTTCAATATGACCTCTTTACTCTTGTATCCAATGCCCCTATTAATAAAACCTAAGATACTGTAAGCTTTATTAACTGCTCTCTCAACATATCCTGCTATCTTCAATGACCTATGTATGTATACGTTGAGGTCCCTCAGTTCCTACCTCCTTTAGAGGCTCTCCCTTTAATTTTATACTGTCTCACCATATGTTTCCTGCCAAAACAAAACACTTCACACTTCTCTGCATTGAACTTCATCGGCCACTTGTCTGCCCAATCCACCAACATGTCTGTGTCCTTTTGAAATTCAAGGCTATCCCCATGACAGTTGACAACATTTCCAATCTTTGTATCAGCTGCAAATTTTGAAACCATGCCCTGCACACCACAGTTTTGGTCATTAATATATATCAGGAAGAGCAAGGGTCCCAACACTGACCCCTATAGAACTCCACTACAAACCTTCCTCCAATCTGAAAAACAACCTCTTATAACTATTCTCCGTTTCCTGCCACTCAACCAATTTCTTATCCAAGTGCCTACTTTCCCTTTTATTCCATGACCTAGAATTTTGCTCACAAGTCTGTTGTGTGGCACTGTATCAAATGCCTTTTGAAAACCCATATACACTACATCAACAGTGTTTCCTTGATCAACCTTCTGTGTTACCTCCTCAAAAACCTCCAGCAAGTTAGTTAAACATGATTTTCTATTGATGAATTCATGCTGGCTTTCTTTAATTATCCTGCACTTGTCCAAGTGATTATTGATTTTATCTCGTACTTTAGTTTGCAGAAGATTCCCTCCCACTGAGGTCAAATTGACTGACCTGTAGTTGCTAGCTTTATCCTTACAGCCCTTTTTGAACAAAGGTGTAACATTCGCAATTCTCCAGTCCCCTGGCACCTCCTTTGTATCTAAGGAAGACGATCGACTAATGTCTCTGCAATTTTTACTCTCACTTCCCTCATTACCCTTGGATTCGTCTCATCCAGTCCTGGTATTTTATCTATTTTAAGTAAAGATAGCCTTTCCAATACCCCCTTCCTCTCAATTGTAAGTTCTTCTAATGTGCCTGTTACTTCTTCCCTCACCTTGGCCTGGGTAGCAAGTTCTTCCTTTGTAAAGACAGATGCAAAGTACTCATTCAACAGCTCCGTTATTTCTCCAGCTTCCACATTTTTTGTCCTTAATCAGTTCTACTCTTTATTTTACCACTCTTTCATTAATTACATGCTTATAGAAGACCTTGGGATTCCCTTTTATGTTCACTGCCTGCCTCTAATCATGCTCTCTCCTTGCTTTTCTTATTAGTTTCTTCAGCTCCTTCTGGCCCTTCATTATTCAGCCTGATTCTCCATTGTATTTTCTACCTGACATCTGTCGTACCCGCACTTCTTCCTTTTCGCCTTTACCTTTATCTCTCTCGTCATCCAGGAAATTCTGAATTTATTTGTCCTACCTTTGCCCTTCAAGTGAATATACCTTGACATTGCCTGCAACACTTTTTCTTTAAATGTGGCCCATTGTTTAGCCACTGTCTTTTCTGTTAACATTTGATTCCAACTCACTCGACTCAGATGCATTCTCACCCCATCGAAGTTGGCTTTCCCCCAATTAATTATTCCTGATCTGGATTGTTCCCTGTCCTTTACCATGATCAAGCTAAACCTTATGATACAATAGTCACTGTCCCCTAGAGGCTCTCCCACTGATATTTGATCCACTTAGGCCAACTCATTCCCCAGAACAAGGTCCAAAAGTGCATGTCCTCTCATTGGACTGGAAACATACTGCTACAGAAAATTATCTTGAACACATTCCAGGAACTTTCATTCCTCTTTTCCCTCTGTACTATTCCTATCCCAGTCTATATTTAGATAACTGAAGTCCCCCATTATGATTACTCTATAATTCTTGCACCTCTCAGTAATTTCTTTGCAATTTTGATTCTCCACATCCCTTCCACTAACTGGTGGTCTATATACTACACCAAACAACATTATTGCACCTTTTTCATTCCATTCCTCTAGCCAGACAGATTCTATCCTTGATCCCTCTGGAACATCCTCTCTCTCCAGTACTGTAATGCCATCTTTGATCAATATTGCTACCCCACCAACCTATCCTTTCTGCCTTTCCTGTCTCTCCTAAACAACTTGTACCCAGGAATATTTAACGCCTGGTCCTGCCCTTCTTTGAGCCAGGTCTCTATTATAGCAATAATATTATAATTATAATTCCATTTATCAACCTGTGCCTGCCATTCACCAATCTTATTAACCACACTCCATGCATTCACATACATGCATATGAGCCCTGATTTTGGCTTTTTTTACTTTCCCCCTTATTTTGACCCCATCTAATGACTTACTGTTGCCTACTCTAATTCTATCAAACTCTCCAAGTATTCTATCTACCTTGATACTACTCTCTGATATATCCTCATTATCAGTTGATACTTCACTACTTCCGACTGCCTATTTTTCTCCTCTGCACTCTGAATTTCCTCTCAGGTTCCCACCCCCTGCCAATCTAGTTTAAACCCTCCCCAACAGCACTAGCAAGCCTCCCTATGAGGACATTTGTCCCAGTCCTGTCTAGGGTGTAACCCATACTTCTTGTACAGGTCCCACCTACCCTAGAACTGACCCCAATGCCTCAGAAATCTAAAGCCCTCCCTCCTACTCCATTTCTCCAGCCATGTTTTGAACTGTTCAGTCTTCCTATTCTCCTCACTAGCACATGGCAGTGGGAGTAATCCTGAGATCACTGCTCTTGAGGTCCTGCTTTTTAATTCCCTTCCTAACTCCCTGAAATCTACTTTCAGGACCTCATCCCTTTTCCTACCTATGTCATTGGCCTCAATGTGGACCACGACCTCTGGCTGTTCACCCTCCCCCAAAAGAATGTGCTGCAGCCACTCTTTGACATCCTTGACCCTGGCACCAGGGAAGCAACATACCATCCTGGAGTCACGTCTATGGCCACAGAAGCACATGTCTGCTCCCCTATCTATGGAATCCCCTGCTACTATAGCACTTCCACTCTTCCTGCTCCCCTTCTGTGTAGCTGAACCACTTGTGGTGCCATGAACTTGGCTCTTTCCACAGTCCCTCTGAGGAACGATCTCACTCACCAGTATTCAAAATGGAAAAGTGGTTAGAGAGCGAGATAGCCTCAGGGGATTCCTGCACTACCCACCTGTTCTCTTAGGTACTCTGGCAGTCACCTGTACTACTTAGCTGCAATGTGACCACCTCTCTAAACGTGCTATCCACATAATTCTCAGCCTTGCGGATGCACCACAGTGACTCCAACCGCTGTTCAAGTTCCGCAACCCAAAGTTCAATTTCTGCAGCTGGTGACACTTCCTGCAGATGTAGTCATTGAAGGCACTTTGTGATTGCACGACTTCCCACATCCTGCAAGATGCACATTCCACATGGCCCAGCTGCACTGACATACCTTAAACTTTACATAAAGTGTTTACTCACCTGTCACTCACCAATCGTCTCCTCCTCTCCCTCTCGCGTTCTTTACAAAGTCTTGCTGCTCTCTCCCTCTCGCCCTCTTTATGAAGTCTCCTTTTGACCACCAAGGTGGCCAAATTTTTTTCAATTAGCTTCTGAATGAACGCATTTAAAAGTCCACAGTGTTCTGGAATTCTGTAACCAAGTTAGGATTTGAATAGGTGAGTGGATGACCAAGGATCAAATCGTAACCTGATTTTCATGTAACATAGTTTATGAAATTGTCACCATACTGAGTATAATCTGCCATATATTAAATTTATTATTCATATTGCACGCTTGTTATTTGAGTATCACTGATGCGTGCAACTGCATACTTTTTTTAAATTCTGGGGACTTGGGCTATCTAGGATTACATTTTTAGACATCCCTAGTTGTCCTTGAAAAGGTAGTGGTGAGTCACTTTCTGAAAACTATGTGTTCTATGTGGTGAGGTGCTCCCACAATGTTGTTTGGTGGGAAGTTCTGGATTTTGACCCAGCCACCATTAAGGAACAGTAGTAAATGTCCCAAGTGGCGTGATGTGAGATTTGAAGGGAAACTTGGACATGATGGTGTTCCTAGACATTTGCTCCCTTTGTGGAGATTGAGAGTTGGGAGGTGCTGATGAAGAAACCTTGATGGGTTCCAATGGTGCATCCTGTAAATAGTACAGACAGCAGTCATGGTGTGCTGGTGATGGAAGTGGATATTTAAGTTGGTGAATGTGCTTCTCATTAAACAAGTGGTTTACCCTGAATGGCATTGAGCTTCTACAGTGTTATTGAGCCATTATCCAATTAGGCAAGGTGGAAGTATGTCTTCATACTTTTGATGTGCCTTGTCGGTGGTGAAGAGGCTTTAATGATTCAGAAAATACATCATTTGCCACAGAATATTCAGCCTATGACCTGCTCGAGTAGCCATGGAATTTATGTTCTGCTCTGGTTGGGGTTTCTAGTCAGTGATGACCGCAGGATGTTGATACTGTGAGATTTGATAAGGTAATGCGATCGAATGAAAGGGGAGGTTGGGTAGACTCCACTTATTGAAGATGGTTAATGCCTGACACTTGTGTTGTGTGATCAGCCTGTAATTCTGGGATTTGTCCAGGTCAAGCTGCATGCGAGGTTTGAATACTTCATTATCTGAGGAATTGTGAATTGAACGAAACACTGCAACTGCCAATGAATAGCCCCACTTCTGACCTTATGATGTAGGGCAAATCGATGATGAAGCAGCTGAAGATGTTTGGGCTTAGGTTTCTTCCTTGAGGAACTCAGGCAGCCGTGTTCTTGCATCACCAAAATGGAATGTTTATAAACATCAGAGCTACAGAAAGATAGCAGCACTCTTCAGACAGCCTTACAATGAAGATGGGAGCAATATTCTTAACTTTGCTTCTATATCACATAAGTTATAATAAGTAGCCATCATTTTGTTCTTGATCCATGTACCCTCTATCTATGTTCAATTAAATGATCCATGAAACTTTAGAGGTTTTTTTTAGATTGCTTTGCCAGGTTGTTCCTGTTACCTTTCCCTGCCCCTTTCCACATCTAGGGTCTCAGCTGCTTTTAAAATACTTTTTCTGCCAAGATTGACTTTTATAAGCTTACCTGAGTGTTATTGGCAACCTGCCAGGTCATTCTATCTCTAAGTAGCCCAGAGGAAAACTTACAAAAGGATGTAAAGATTATAGGAAGGGCTCTGCCTTACACTGACATTACGCAATACTTCACAGAATGAGTCAACCTCATGACGAACAACTCTCTTTACTAAAGGCTTTGGATTAATTGGTTGGTAATGAGGGAACCTGGTATATGGCATTGATTTTAAACATCTAAAACATCAAACTGGCTGGTACGTTAAGTGCTCTGCTGTTCCACCATTCTGAAAAAAGTTGCCTAGCACGTTTATGTAAAGAAACTTAAGGGAAAAAAAACTGCTGGCACGTGTTACCTGGAATCCAGCACACAAAGATATACTAATAAAACACTAACTATATTGACTGAGTTGCATGTAGGTACAAAATTGTTGCTGGAGCTCTCTGCCTTTAGCTTGTGGAATCACTATTTGTTGGGAAATGATATGGATCATCAAGATGGTGGCAATGCAAGTAAAAATGTAATGGTGAATTGTGTTGTTCACTATACCACACAGAAGGATTACTGCTGTTTGTCTATAACTCCACATTTATCAATTGTCAGTTCACCAATTAACTGCTATCCTCCTTGGAAAGAAGGTATGCGGGATTGCTTTTGTGTTGAACTTGCTCCAAGATAATACATTTATTAATGGAGAGGTTAGATTTCAGATGATCCTTCTGTGGTGGCCTTGTAAATTTGATACTCTAATCAGGCAGATATTACTACAGAATGTTATCAATTATTGACCAGCCAGCTTGGTTCATTAATGGTACCTGAAAGAACAGGCCTACCACTGGGAGCTGGTATTTTTCCTACCCTGTTCCAAATAATCCTGCAAGCTAGTGTATTAATGAGGAGGGTAATCACAGCTGGGGAAAGGAATACTGGAAGGTTATAGCGCACGGTGAAGTGCTGTCTGCTGGTGAACTGCACATTTCTACCTGGGAAAAGGCAGCAATATTCTTAACCATACAAGTGATTCTTGCCAACCTTTGTAACATATCCGTATATGGACAGAATGACTTTAGTATTAGGAAAACAAAACAAGTTTTCTCCGTGGTTAGTTGGAGATAAAAACATGGTAATGGGGTCTGTGTAGGTAATGAACTCGCCTGGCCAAAGAAAGATAAACTTTGCATTTATTACCATTTTACACTGTTTAGAATTGTTTACAGACTAAAGTAGTTTTATACCTCAAAGTCGTTAGCATACTTTTAGTCTCTGTCTGTTCTTGTATACTTTTTGATTTATAAGTGTTATAAAGGAACTGCCCTGTCTGATCTCACCAATTCTGATGAAAGGTTAACATTTGTATAACACCTATCTTGTAATTTTTGATGGATTAATTACACATTTGTGGCATTTTCTGCTTCATTATTTATTTTCTGCTTGAAAGAGAAGGTATGGAAGTAAAGAATTATAATAAAGTGTGATAAAGGACTTGTTTTTAAAACACAGGTGTCGTTACCTAAATGATGTCTGTTGCTTGTAAAATAACACAGTGCTGGCTGTTCTTGCAGCATTTCTTTTAACAACATAAACTGTGGTGATTTGGTCACACCCCAGTGAACTGCAACTTAATCCTTTTCCAACCAGTTTAGTGAGAACCAGAATCCTTCTGTCATTCCCTTGGTGGAGCTGTTAGTTTTAGTAGCTTTTGTATTTGGATTACAGTGACTGTAGAGCAGAAGTCAGGAGTGATTATTGCTATGTGATAGTGCAAGATTTAAATCTTGATTAACCTTCATGGTAGATTGCTACGTTTTCCTCATTGAAGTCAAAGTCTGATACTCCATTTCAGGATTTTGGAAGTGCTTCCCCTTTTGATATCAGTGTGCTTCATAAGGAAAATTTCTTCTTCAAAGCCAGTGAATAGGTTTCTATCGGTGAAAAACTTGCATTCAAACAGTCATTCAGCCAATCAGAGCAAATGCTATTCTCATCACTATGGCCACGACAGTTCACATTCAAAGCAAGGGCGGTTAGCAGAGCTTGCTGGGAAGCTCTGCTGCTCTTATCAACTATGCTTGATACGTACTTTTAACGGCTTCTTAAGTTACTGATTTGAAACATTACGGATTCAAGTTTTGGCAGTTTCGTAGGAATTAACAATGGAGCATGCCAGTGTTCACAGGGTTGTCTTTTGCAACAGATTTTCAAATGTCCTGGATTCTTTTTATCTCACTACGTTTGGTAAGGCACAAGTGACACTGGGTCACATTTTATCTGCTCTGTTCAAACTGTCGATTAGTATATTATATGTTTAAATGACAATTCCATGATTGCAAGCATTGTATGACTAGAGAAATGATGCGCAGATCACATTTTTGAACTCTTAGTTTTAAAGGTTTTAATAGCAACTTGAAACATTTGCACTAAAATTGAGTACAGTTGGTGCATTGAAAGATTAAACATTATGATTTGCCTTGAGTAGTAGTGGCAGGCACAGTGCAGGTTTCGGCATTGTGAAAATGGAAAACAATTATGTAGCATTTGTTAATACTTGCTTTTTACCTTGTCTTCCTATTATAATTCTTCAAGTTTTAATTAGAAATTCAAAATGTGCAATGGTATGGGTTTATTTAGGAACTTAAAATGTGATGCAACATTCATACACAATTCAATAGTATTCGTAAAGAACACTGGTATTGATGTATTATGCAATGTGATTTCTTTTGTATTATACAAAATATATGTAGAACAGTAACAAAAAGCCTATACTCCCATCAATTTGGACTCTGGTACTTTGGAGAAATTTTATGTAAATTAAGTTTATTGGTGTCTGAGATTAATTTGTGAAAAAGTGTTTTACAAATGTATAAGTTAATATGTAGATCACTGGGAATATATATCAGGATGGCAACGTATAAAAATGGCTGAAAGATATTCATATAGTGACAACTCATGTGATTATGGCATCCTCAGACTACTTGGCAAGTTGCCAACTTAAGCTGTGCTTGTGTGTTAGAAAGTTGATGGTTGAATATGATATAGCAACTTATTAAAAGGGAAGCCAATAAGTTGAGTATAAACCAAGGGACAAAACTGAGATGATTTTAGTCTTAATTGTGTGCATTGTTTTAAATATTGAAAACAGCAATTGAAGTGTCAACATTTATTGCATGTCCCCATTATAAATCGGACATAAAAACCAGGACTGTTAATATTGCTAACATAGAAGTCGCTGGTCTCAACTGGACTATCAGTACTGCTACAAAGTATGTGTATCATAAGAAATACTTATTAAAATTACCGATGTTTTAACCCAAAAATGACCTTGATACATATTTATCATCATTCTTATTTGTGGCTGTGTTGATATTGCATACTTGGTATTGATGACGTGCAATCATTTGCATTGCACTGAGTACCAAAACCTGCAGCATTAAGTTACAAAAACTTGCAGTTTTGAAGCACCTTATCATGTCTCTTGTGATGTGCTAAATTACTTCTATCAAATTAATTATTTTTGAAGTGTATTCACTGTTATTTGTGTAGGCAGATATAACAGGAGCTTTGCATATACTGTAGCTGGTATCATAAGCAGCAGTAAAATAATGACTAGTTAATTTGATTTTGGGAGTGTTGTTTGAGGGAGGAATGTTGGCTAGAACACTGGGAGAATTTAACGCTTCCCTTCAACTAAATTTCATCATTTTGCAAGTAGAGACAACTTGGTACCAGTCGTAAGACCATCTGAAAAGATGATCTTTAATGCTAGCACTGTGTATCCAGCAGGTGGTGCAGAACAACTTTATTAAACTATGATAATTAGATTATGAGCTAAACCACCATTAAATTTCCATTGATGGATCAGAGCTTATTATCTTGTGACATCTATGATTAAAGAATTCATCAACAGAATCTGGGAAGCAGAGCACCACCCATGCATTTGATCATTGATCTGTGGAATTCTACTTTTGTTCGGGTAATGGTGATGGAAGTGAACGTAGAATCAGAAATTATTGTATAGGAAGAGAGTGTTTGGCTTCAACTGGAGCCATTACTTCAATATCATTTTTGTCCTTTCCTGTGTTTTGGATTTTAGAATTCTGGAGCAGCAGGATGAGAGCTGCTCACTTGCATTGTTTTTAAAGGCACCTTTACTCACAATCTAAGGGCAGAATTTTCTGCCTGTCGAGTGGGCGGGAGCCGATCCCTGCCGGAGAAGCGGGCCCCGCCGCCATTTTACGTGGGCGGGCCAATTAAGGCCCTCCCAGCGTGACGTCCGGCGGGAAGCGCCATGCGCTCCCTGTGCGGGCGGGGGCCGGTTCCCTAAAAGCGAGAGTGCGCTCTTTCACGCATCTGCACCAAAGAGCGCACATCTCCCTGAGGCCAAGTGCAGCCTCAGGGAGATCGCTGACACTTCTAAAAACATTAAAAATAGAAAAAAAAATTGCTTAACATGTCCTCCTCATTTGACAATGTCACATGAGATGGGACATGTTCATAATTTACATACTAGCTTTATTAAAATGTTTAAAGCCCTGCATGAAACCTAATCCCGCCGGTGGATGAGGTTTCATGTTTTCTCTATTTGCCGCCGGGGCTCCTGGCCGACCCGCCAACCTTAAGGTTGGACGGGCAGGTCCTTTAATTGTTTAATTGATCCTGTCAATGGCCTCAATTGGAGCATAAACACTGGCATTTCAGCAAAAATGGCCTGCTTGTGTGCTGTAAATTCTCTGTAATTGCATGTCTATATCAACTGTCAGCTGTGGGTAGGGTGGAGGATACACTAGTGGTGTAGAGTTGTTGGTAGTTTGGCAGCACTACACTGGTGAGTCTAAATTTGTTGAAGGGGCCTTTCCAGCAATGGCCTGGCACAAACTCTCACCTCTGCAACTAGTCCTGAGTCCCAATACTGGATCTCAAGGCAGGCTTGGTGTCCAATTCCTAAGAAGTGAGTTCTAGGGTAAATTAGCAGTAGCAGGAATGATGGAATTTGTTCACAGTGGGATGTAGTATTCAGGTGTGAGTTTTGCCTTTAATGTGCCTCTATGCTTAACCTTAACCACTCCCAGCTTTTGCTTCTGATTCTGCTTCTCTACTCACCTGCAGTAAGTAGCCTTTATTTCAAACCTTCATTTCTCTCCTTTTTGCCCAATCCCTTTCCACTGCCTGTACCCCAAACTATTCACTACCGTTCACCACACTCATGCTCTGAGCTATGCATCTCCATTCACCTGTTCTTAATGTTTGCTCTTCCAACATTCTCTAGCTGCTGGACTGTCAATCTCCTTTTTCCATTCCTGAGGTTTTGCCTTCTCACCTTCCCTCTTTCAGTACCTTCACTAGAAGCTCCCTTTCCCAAAGTCTCTTTGCGTTAAGCAACAAATTTCCTCCGATGAGCTCTCATCCTCCTCCAGTTCACCCTCTGGTAAGGGTTCACTCTTTGCAATGCCAGATTGTGAAGGGTACAACACACTGCGATGATGCATGAAATCCTATCAGAAGTGCAGTGTAGTGAGCCACTGAGCAGTCCAAGCATCTGAAGTGCACCTTCAGATGCCCTGTGCTGCTCTGTAAGGGAATGTGTGGAGCTGTGAGCAGCATTGCACTTCTCGTCGGAATGACTTTGAGAGCGATGCACCAGTGTCATCAGCCAGCGTTTCATTGGGTACCCCTTATCTCCAAGCAGCCATCCCTGCAAACGTAATGGCCCCTCAAAATCTCAGGCACCTGGGAGTGACTCAGAATGTAGGAGTCATGGCAAGTCCCAGGGTACTGTGCATAAAGGAGTAGTATGTGCTTCCGGTGATCACATACCAGTTGTACATTGATGGAATAGTAGCCCTTGCAGTTTATAAACATTAGGGGTGCAGTCTATTGCACCCTGCACTCTTGGGAAGCCTGAGATGGTGGTGAAGTCGGTGAATCTCGCAGCCTGGCTATCTTCATCCAGAGCAAACCTGACATAATGATGGGCCTTCCTGTAAAGGGCACCTGTGATCTCCTTTATGCATCAATGTGTTGCAGACTGAGAGATGCTGCGCAGGTCTCCTGTTGATCTCTGGAAAGTCCCAGAAGCGAAGAAATTGAACGCTGTAGTCACCTGCAAAGCCACTGGCACAGGACACCCTCCAACTCCATGTGGCATCAGGTGTTCACAAAGAATATGGCACATGTGATGTACCAGAGCTCGGGACAAGCGCAGACGTGCCCGGTATTGCCTCTTACTCATTTGTAAATATGAGAGTCTTCTATAATAAACCCTAGGAGGTCTGGTGATTCACCTCCATTGTCTGGGTCGCTCCTCCTGACCGTCCTGTTCATACTCTGGCTCCCTTGACCATGTCCCTCAGGCGTGGCCTCTTGCTGGAGCTGCACGTGGTGTTGCCTCTCCCTCCTTTGCCTCCCCCATTGCATTAGGATCTATAGTTTTTCCTGCCCTCCATGCATGATGGCTGATGCCGCCTTGTCCCTGAGACACTAGCACAACATCGAGGTGACCAAGATGACATTGTAATATGTAACATCTTCAGCTCTGTGTGGGATACTAAGATTTAACTGAGATGAGTGACCTAACTTAGTTCTGTGCTTCAGTCTCTGATGCGGCATAGTAATGACCAATCAGTTGCTCATGGTCAATGAGTGGATGCCCTTTGGCCCTTTAGGAATGTCAAACCTGGTGAACACATGACAGTCCTTCATTGATGGGATGCCATATATGATGCAGCTCTGCCCCCTTCACGATTGCCTGCGTTCCCAAATTCTAAATTCCTATGTGTTACTCTTGAGGTGCAGCAACTGTGATGTGAAGCCACTGAGTTCTAAGTAGCCCCCTTTAACAGTGCTAATGAGGCCATTGGCTTTCAGCAGCTTTCATCCTAAGGAGGTCTTCCTCCTTTTTCTCTAAGCAGATTCCTGTTTACTCTTGCAGCAACGACAAGTTAGAGGGCACCTCCAGAAAGGCCCACTTGTGTTCACCCTTTCCCCTCATGGCTCTTCGATAGCCTTTCTTCCCCATTGCCCACCTTGTGTTCATCATCTCCATCCTTGCCTCATATCCCACCCCTGGCTGAAGTGCTAGTTTCAGAAAGTGGAGTTCTGCCTGACTACCATTGCACAGTGGTGTCCTTGTGGACAACGGTCTCAGCCACTGGATGCCAAAGACTCCTGCATTCCCCAACCCAGGCCGTATTGCTGGTCACTGACTGAAAGTGGAGGCCTGCATGAGTACATCAGCACAGTGGTGTCCTTCAGACAACGTAGGCAAAGACAGGAGCAGACCGACCCTACAGGCCCAGCAGTGTGGCGTTCATTTCAACAAGATCGGCACAGCGCTATGGCGGGTAGGCTATGTATGTTGCGCTCACCTCAAAGTTATGAGCGAACTGAGGTCCAGCTTGTGCATGCCACCCCTTTTCAAATGGGTTTGAGGCTGATGTAATTTCTCACTGGCGTGACACAAGATTGAAAGGCGTGACAAGGTTCCAGTGAGCAGCTGTTTTAATGAGTATTCAGGAGATGTTAATGAATGCAATTGGTGTTAACACCACTAGTCGGTGGAATAACCGACCCACCATTGGAAGAATTTCAAACTGTTTTTACGCTGGTGTATTTCCGACTTTGCCCGCCACGAAACCCATTGCGGGCGTGATGAAAAATTCCGCCCCGAGTGAGGTGGGTGGGGTCGAGGTTACTAAAGCATGTTGGAATGGATGCTGAGCCTGAGATGACGAGATTCTGAGGGTTGAGTATACCTGCTGACTCATGGGCCAGAATGTTTAGGATGGCGGGTTTGCTTTCCTGCCATCCAAAGAGTTGGCGGTGAACGCATCCCCACCAATACCGGCCACCCTGCAACCATTAAATGCTCTAACAAGCCTCATTCGGAAGGAAGTCCCACCTCGGAGAGCTACCACCAATTTGATTGGCTGGCAGCTCTCTAGTCTCCGTAGTGCCAGGAGCTGCAGTGGTCAGGACTGGGACTGCAAGCAGTCTCCAGAGTTCTGGGAGTCCAGGACCAGGTAAGGGCGGGGAGAGGAGGTGAGGCGTGGAGGCTGCTGTTGGAGAGGCCAGAGGGTCAGGTGGGGTAGGGAGCACCTGCAAGGGTCAGACCTTGATTGGGTGGGTTAGGTGATGGGGAGGGGGTGGGGGGCGTTGGTGTCAGATGTTGCAAAACTGAAGAAGGTAATGTAGCATTTCCATGTTTGCTTTACACAAACTTACACTTAGTAATGTCACTGGACTGGTAAACGAGACATGGGTTCAGTTTATATGAAGGTAGAGCACAGATGGCTCAGTAGATGGATCTACTTTATGGACTCTGCATCTATTTCTCATAAGGACAGCACAGTTGTCATTCTACACACACACTCCTAGCTGTTGGTCACATGCTGCTCCACATCCTGGCTACTTGATTATTTGCATATTCCTTTAAAGTGATATCAGAATATTAACAATGCATACGTTAAGAGTAAAAATACATTCACAATAGGGTGGTTGTGAAAACTTTACACGAAAGGTAGATCTCCGTTTAAGAGTTCAAGAGCCTGTATAGTGTAGCGGTGGCTTGCTAATCTTCCGGATCTCGTGATTGTATAACCTTCCTGAGATCTATACTGGTCACTTAGGTGTTCTTGACTTGTAGGTGTGTTAGCATCCTGTGTATTGTTGGAGTGTTGACTATTTTCATGGTGATCTTCCAGAATTTCACTTTCCAAGTTCATCTTTGAGTGTGTTTTAGATGCAATTGGAGTGCTGGGTGTTTTGCAGTTGTACAATTCCTTTAGTTAGCTTCTGTTTCTCCTTACCATCACTCTATTCGGTGTTATGATCTCATAGGATCTAGGCTGACTGCACACTTTGAATACTTTTGTGGGTGATCAGGTTCCCTGGGTAGGATTGGTGACCCGAACCTTCTGTCCTACATGCAGACAGACTTAGGCAGTCCCACACCTGCATGTTGATCATGTGCTGGCTTCATTCTGCTTTGTTTTACAAGACGTTTCTCCTGCATCTCTGAGAATTGGGACAGGTGATGGCTTGGCAAGGTTGCCCTAACCTGCCTTCCGAACATGATTTCTGCTGGTGACGGTAAGCCCATATCTGAAGCTGTTGCTCTCAAGTGTAACATGGCAATGCAGAGATCTTGTTTTGTCTCTCTGCATTTTGTGATTAATGCCTTAACAGTGCGGACCATTCGCTCAGCAAAACTGTTGGACCTGGATATGGCGAAGCTGCCATATTGTTTAGGCCCTATTTAGCACACATGTCCCTAAAAGGTCTGCTGGTATATCATGGCCCATTTTCCGATATGATTCCTTAAGGTGTACCGAACAAGCTGAAAATTCCATTCGTTGTGTCTGCCACGGGCACACTTGAGATATCCTTCAGTTGTCTGACGATTGGAAACTTGGACAAGTAATCAGTGACTAGGAGAAAGTCGCTGCCATGGATAGTGAATTAATCTGTTGCAGTTGTACACCCAAGAGTACGATGGAATCTTATGAGGGTGTAGAGATTCTTTATGTTGATGTGGTTGGTGACTCTGGCATGCTTCACACATCTTGATTATCTTCTTGATATTGTTCTTGACCCCTGGCCAATACACAGTTTTCCTTGCCAGGCACCTTGTTCCCTCTATGCCATTTGTCCTTGATGACAGTACGACCTGGTAAACAGCTTCAGGTGCAAGCACCTATTTTCCTTTGAAAATAACATCTCTTGAAATACCGCGTTCATCTCTGTGCGGTCAAAAACATATGAGGGTATCTGGTATTTCTAGTACCGTATCTGGCCAACCTTGTACAATAACACTCCATAATGCTTTCAGCTGTGGATCATTTGCTGTTTCTTCCTGAAGTTGGTTGTGTTTGTGTTATCTGAAAATCATCAGATCGACATTGAGTACATCTTCTAAGTGTAAATGTTCTGAAGAAGGGTCATACAGATTCGAAATGTTAACCCTGTTTCTCTCTCCACAGATGCTGTCAGACCTGCTAAGTTTTTCTGGTATTTTCTGTTTTTATTTCAGATTTCTAGCATCTGCAGTATTTTGCTTTTACTGTGCATTTAGAAACATAGAAACTAGGAGCAGGAGTAGGCCATTCGGCCCTTCGAGCCTGCTCCGCCATTCATTATGATCATGGCTGATCATCCAACTCAATAGCCTGCTCCTGCTTTCTCCCCATACCCTTTGATCCCTTTCGCCCCAAGAGCTATATCTAACTCCTTGAAAGCACACAATGTTTTGGTCTCAACTATTTTCTGTGGTAACGAATTCCACAGGCTCACCACTCTCTGGGTGAAGAAATTTCTCCTTATCTCAGTCCTAAATGGTCTAGTCCATATCCTCAGACTGTGACCCCTGGTTCTGGACTCCCCCACCATCGGGAACATCCTTCCTGCATCTACCCTGTCTATTCCTGTTAGAATTTTATAGGTTTCTATGAGATCCCCCCTCATTCTTCTGAACTCTAGTGAAAATAATCCTAATCGACTCAATCTCTCCTCATGTGTCAGACCCACCATCCCAGGAATCAGTCGGGTAAACCTTCGCTGCACTCCCTCTATAGCAAGAACATCCTTCCTCAGATAAGGAGACCAAAACTGCACACAATATTCCAGGTGTGGTCTCACCAAGGCCCTGTACAATTGCAGCAAGACATCCCTGTTCCTGTACTCTAATCCTCTGGCTATGAAGGCCAACATACTATTTGCCTTCTTTACTGCCTGCTGCACCTGCATGCTTACCTTCAGTGACTGGTGTACAAGGACACCCAGATCTCGTTGCACATTCCCCTCTCTCAATTTATAGCCATTCAGATAATAATCTGCCTTCCTGTTTTTGCTACCAAAGTGGATAACCTCACATTTATCCACATTATACAGCATCTACCATGCATTTGCCCACTCACTCAGCTTGTCCAAATCACACTGAAGCATCTCTGCATGCTCCTCACAGCTCACCCTCCCACCCAGCTTTGTGTCATCTGCAAATTTGGAGATATTACATTTAATTCCCTCATCTAAATCATTAATATATATTGTGAATAACTGGGGTCCCTGCGGTACCCCACTAGTCACTGCCTGCCATTCGGAAAAAGACCCGTTTATTCCTACTCTTTGTTTCCTGTCTGCCAACCAGTTTTCTATCCATCTCAATACACTACCCCCAATCCCATGCGCTTTAATTTTACACGCCAATCTCTTATGTGGGACTTTGTCGAAAGCCTTCTGAAAGTCCAAATAAACCACATCCACTGGCTCCCCCTCATCAACTCTACTAGTTACATCCTCGAAAAATTCCAGTAGATTTGTCAAGCATGATTTCCCTTTCATAAATCCATGCTGACTCTGTCCAATTCTGCCACTGTTTTCCACGTGCTCAGCAATTAAATCTTTTATAATGGACTCTAGAATTTTCCCCACTACCGACGTCACGCTGACTGGTCTATAATTCCCTGTTTTCTCTCTGCCTCCCTTTTTAAATAGTGGGGTTACATTAGCTACCCTCCAATCTGTAGGAACTGTTCCAGTGTCTATAGAATCTTGGAAGATGACCACCAATGCATCCACTATTTCTAGGGCCACTTTCTTAAGTCTACTTTGATGTCTGTGCTGTCCACTTGTAGGCCTAGCAAAATATCCGCTTTTTAACGGATTCGGTAATCTGCTCAACGTGTCTGAAGTAACCATTTTGCTACCTGGTTTGTAACAGATATTGAAGTAGTACCCCTGTATTTTTGTTAGAAGTCATTGTAGCCTGGGTGGTGCATTCGTCAGTGGCTGACACCAAATCATTTCCAATGGTTGTGGTCAGTTTCCACAATTAACCATTCACTGAATAGGCATGTATGGAATCTTGTGATATCGAACACCAGAGCGAGAGACTCACGCTCTATGTTTGAATAATTAGATTGTGATGTTGATGTTTCGAGTCAAATATGACTTCTTCAGAACTGAAGGAGGATAGAATTGTAATGAGTTATTATGCCATCAAAAGCAGGGAGGGGGAGGAGGAGGAAGATCAAAAGGGAATGTCTAGGATAAAGTAGAGGGTGGGAGAGATTAAATGACAAAGGCGTCATGAAACAAAAGGCAGAGAGTGGTAATGGTTGTAGTAAAGAGACAAAGCATTTGTCCAGAGTGAGTGTAAATGCCTGAATAGTGAACAGCTCTGTCTGAAAGCAAAAACATGATTCAAACTGGCACATGGCAAAAAAACAGAATCAAGATTGGGGGCAGGGTTCATGGTCTTAAATTGTAATGTTGAGTCTAGAAGGCTATCAGGTGCCTAATCAGAAAGTTATATCTATCCTAGAGCTATAGGCATCCTGACATCAAATGGCACAGCTCTGCATCTGCTGTCTGCTGGACTGGAGCCTGAGGAAACAGTTCTTTAGTAAACTCGCCATTATGTGTAGCAATGCTTGTAAAGAGGATTGGTGGTATCTTGTGTATGTTGATGCAGGGTGTGCCAGCTCTTAAGTTACTGCATGCTTTCTTTCATGCACTTGCACTGAAAGTTTGAACTGCTTGGAAGGTAGCATCCAGCATTTCAATTAGTCAGGTTTTGCATATCTATTGGAGATGACATCACCACCTATCTTGGAAACTGAAGCCTCCACATGCATTAATCCTTGTGAGAGCAAGGTATGTGCATTTCCACCTGGCGAATGAACATAGAGTGCCCCTCTTGCAACCTGACATGTCTGCTTGACCTTTTTCTAGTCCTCATTTCTCCAAAATTCTCAGATATATCATGATTTCCTCTAGAAAATCCATTATTGACATTAATGGAGCAGTAATGGAGGATATGAAAGCATTACAGCAGAAAGAAAATGGTGAAAAATTATGCAAAGTAGCCTAGAAATTTCCTGTTGAATGCACCAGAAGAGCTAATGTGATTGACAAAACTGAATTGATATTGTGCCTTCTGTCCTCAGGTTGTCCAAAAGAGCTTCATGACCTTGAATTTCTTTTGAAATGTAGCCACTGCTATGCAGGCCATGTGTCAGGCGATTTGTCTAGAGTAAGGTCCCGTGCATAGCAGATGTGGATGAATTATTAGGTAACCTGTTTTTGGTGGTGATAGTTGGGAGAACAATTAAGTGCAGCAAACCAGGAGAAGTCCATGCATTTTTATGAATACTGTCATAAGATCTTTAACATTCTCTTGAACTACTAGAATAGACACATGGGGCCTTGCATTAATATCTCACCTGAAAGATGGCATTCCAACAAAGCTGCAGCTTCTGGGTGCTAGATACCCTTAATACTGTGCTGAAGTGCTGTGTGGCCCAGTTTTAGTGTGGACTTGAAACTACAACCTTCTGACTCAGACGAGAGTGCTACATACAGTGCTGAACAGACAGCTGGGATTGGAATAAAACAGACATTGCAGAAAAAGCTCAGTAGGTCTGGCAGCATCTGTGGAGAGAGAAACAGAGTAATGTCTCAAGCCCAATATGGCTCTTCCTCAGATCTGAAGGACGGTGGAAATGCAATGGGTTTTATACTGTTGAAAAAGTGGAAAAGGGTCAGGTAGAACAAAAGGGAAGGTCACGGATGGGTTAGAGGGCAGAAGAGATTAAAATATGTCAAGGAACAAAAGACAAAGGAAGTGGTGATGATTGTAGTTAAAAAAAAAACAAAGCGTTGGTCCATGTTGGTCCATTTGTTTTAATGGCAAAATAAAGGACAGCTCCGTTGGAAGTAAAAACATGAAAACAAGATACAGGCTGCATTGGGAAAAAAAATCAAATCAAAATGGAGGAGAGAGTTCATGGTCTGAAGCTGTTGAACTCAATGTTGAGTCCATAGAGCTGTAAAGTGCCTAATTGGAAGATGAGGTGCTCTTGCTCAAACTTGAATTTGGCTTCACTGGGACCGTGCAGCAGGCCAAGGACATAAATGTGAACATGAGAGCAAGGAGGTGGTCTATGAGTGCTCAGTTGTTAAGCATATTCAAGACTTGGATCGATAGTGTTTTGGACACTATGGGATATGGGCAGCAAAGTAGAGTTAGATAAAAGATCAGTCATGATCTTATTGAGTGATGGAATGCACTCGAGGGGCCAGTTCCTGCTCCTGTATCTTACATTGGAGAAGAGGAGGGTGAAGAATAGCAAAATCTTAGTCTGCAGTAATACTGAAAAGCTATTAAGCCTTTGTCTGCAATTAGAGAGGACAATGTGATCATTAAAATTAACATACTATTTTGCAGTATAATTAATTTTTGTTTCTAACAGGACAGCTGAAGCTATCAGTTCATCTTCAAGATGGGACAATTGCTGTTCATAGTAAGTTTGCAAATGTTGAAATTGTCCAAGAAGGAGTTGCTTATTTTGTGAAATATAACTTAAAATAGGTTACATTAGAAACAACTACTCATAAAATAAAAACTTATTTGCATTTATTGCACAGAACTCGATCACTTAATTGAATATGAATATTATATACATCCAAAAAATTCACTTGTTTGGAATAGATTTGGACAGTTTGATTTATCTTAGTTCGAACAATGTAAAATAATAAAAATATTTCTGTCTGAGTTGAACACATCAAACTAATAATTTATCATAGTTAAGGATTGCATGGTTACTATTTTTGAAAATTTAGTATTGTTTGAAAGTTACGATGGCTTTGGTTCTGTAACACAGAGCAACCTTTTTCAGTTATGTTATAACGCTTTGTTCTCTAGTTATGGAAGCGAAAGGACTAATGGGAAGAGAATACCGCACTTGTGATTCTTATGCAAAGGTATGCTGTTTGACTTCAAAAATTCCTCAATGAAAATGTGAAGTCCTTTTAGTAAGAGAGAATCTAAGTCAAAAAAGGCTTATTATTCTAGAGCAGTTAATTGGCCAAGAATCTATTACATACATTATTTTGTATTCATTTTAATAGATTAGAGTGCCATTTCCTCTCCAGTAACTGAAATATCTATTCAAAGTAAGGGTCTCAACAAAATGTAAACTACAAGTTTGAAAATTAAATTATTAATTCATTCATTGCGTTATATCTTGTGCCTTTTAACTTCCTTATTTCAGCATTTATGAATAAGCAGGTTATGATCATTTTTGCATGTGTACTTTACATCAGACTGACAAAACAAAACTATCATCCTATATAATTTGCTTTATGCTCATCCTTTTTTTGTATAGCTGCTCTCCTTTGTCTTCACCATCTCCCAATATTTACACATTCTTTTGTCCTGTCTGTTTGTCGGGGTTGTTGATGATTTTTATTTAACCTACTTACTTTCTATCTAACTATTTGCAGGTCATTTAACACATGAAATCTGTTGTGTCAAGCCCATTTTACACATATAAACTGGGCATCTAAGTGTCCAATATGGCAGGCAGCATACAGGTGACAAACCATGCTGGAAGTGCATCACACACCATACTGGTAGAGGCTCCTATATTGACATTGAGGGCCTTAGACCTTTTACATATATAAAGAGGGTGCCTCATGCTTGTTTTAGGCCCCATTTACAAAATTTGTTTGTGACTATCTGTGGCATGCCATTGTGGTCAGTATTCTCAGGCGCTTGACAATCAAACCATCAGTCCTTAAAAAAAAAGTTGCTGGAGGCTTCCTCCTGATAGTCAAGTTATTTTTTACCTTATTGTGGAGTGGTGGGAGAAGGTGTGCCTCCTCCTGGATGCACATGAAATCTGCGGTGTTCCGTCCTCCACCACTTAAGTATAGTCCAATGTTTAGGCCATCAACTCTTTTTATGTGATCTGAAGACTCTGTTGATTCTCTCTGCTTCCTCTCTCCATTTTTTTTCTAAATTTTCAACCTTATTAAAATACCTGCCTTCAATCTTCGGTAAGGAGAAACACCAAAAGTACTGTAATCTATCTTCTTTCTTCATAGATGCTGACGAACTTGCTGTCTGTTTCCATCATTTTCTGTTTTTACTCCGAGACACTCCTTTTCAGGTTGAAAAGTTTCTGCAGCCTTCCTTCATAAGGGAGACTTCTAACACCATGGATTGGTCTGTTGGTTCTTCTTAATACTGTCTCCAGTGCTTGAATGTTCCCCTTTTGTCTCTGGGACCAGAACTGGATACAAGGTGTGATCTGACAAAAGCACTGTCCAGTTTGACTGTGATTTCCTTTCGCTTATTTTCAATTGTTTAGCTCCTGTATTGTTCAATATTGGTAACCTTACATAATGTTGATCTCTATTGGTTTGACATGTTTAGTGGTGAATCTGCTGAAATTTCTAGGACTTCTTGAACTTCATCCTTAGCCGAATCAACAAAATTCATGGATTATATGTATTCCTTATTTCTTTTTCCTGTTGCAATATTTTGCACTTGTCCTCGTTCAATTTCAACTGCCATTGATCTGCCCACATGCTTATTTTTGTATTTTGTTTGTAATTTTTGAGCTGTCTCTTCTAGTTCCAGTGACACTCCTAGATTGGTATTATAATTCAATATTGGAATAATTCCAATTATAATCCAATAACTCATTTTATATAGATTTTCTGAATCTTGGACATGTATATGAATGAGAAACATCACGGGTCCCAAATCCAAGCTCTGTGGTAGTCTACTTAGGACTTTTCCCTACCTTGATAGAACTTTAACAGCAACTCAGTGTTTTCAACCTTTTTGGTTTGATTAATTATTTATTTACAATCATACTTAAATTACCTCTTTTGTCTTAAAGTTGTCAGTGGTACCTGACTCTGATCGTAGATGCAGACAGAAAACGAAGACTGTGCCAGATTGCAAAAATCCAGTATTTCACGAACATTTTATTTTGTAAGTATTCCTCATTATTACCCATGCTTTATTATTTACTTGTAGTTTACAGCTGTGAAATTTGAGAAATTAGCTTCATCAAACTTTAAGGCTCAGGGAAATCCTACAAAAAAGAAACTTGTTTTCAGCTATTTGCACATAAGATTTTTTCTTTCATAATATTTTAACATGTGATGCAGCTATTCCAATTGATTCTTTAAGCATTATAAGCTCCTATGCTCTTTCTGTTCACCTGCTTTATAAGGCATCCATTTCAATCTATCATTGTTGGTTGCGAAACATTAGAACCCAGCACCGGTAAATGTGAACATTGTATCAGGTGTCATAAATCCTTAAATATTTCAGTCCACATTCTTTGCGCACAGCTGGAAATAAGCTTAGGTTTTTTGTAACAGGCGTAATCTGTCTGTGACCTTAAATATGTTTTTGATGTCATTACCTGACAAGTTGTCTTTCCCTCACTGCATGGAAAATATGGTGCAATAATTATCTTCACATGTCGCCATCTTGAGGCATTGTTCTCCAGCTGACCTATATTCAATATTGTCACTTACATTTTTTATGGATTATATTTTAAAAATTGTCATCTATCCAGCAGGCTTCCAGTCATATTTGAATTAGATGTTTCAGCATTGCATAGTCATAAGTGATTTTGTTGAAAGCTCTCTCACATTTGTTGCTTTAGAGCTCCACATGAATTTCCTCCCACCGACTAGAATTTTGCTTTCAGACTATGCTCTTAATTTCCTCTGGCATCTTTCTATCAGATGTAAATGTTTCTAAAGCAATTGCCACCTTAAAAATCTCACTAAAAGAATCTTTGCATCTTGCTTAACAGGGACAAGGGCAGAGTATATTTGATTAGAGTTCAGGAACAATAGAGGAGCTATTACATTGGGTGTATGCCATAGGCCACCAAAGAGTGGGAAGCAGAGACATGAGCAAATTTTCAGGCAAATTACAGAAAAATGCAAGAACTACAGAGTGGTGATAATGGAGGGGCTTCAATTATCCCAATATAGATAGGGATAGTAACAGCGTAAAGGACAAAGATAGGGAGGAACCCCTGAAATGCACACAAGAGAACTTCCTTGATCATTGTGTTACCAGCCCAATAAGGAAAGTAGTGCTGAATCTAGTTCTGGGGCATAAAGTGAGACAGTGGAAGAACATTTTGGGAAGAGTGATTATATCATTTTTAGAATGGTTATGGAAAAGGACAAGGTACAATCAAGAGTAAGAGTACTTAACTGGAGGAAGGCTAACTGCAGTGAGTTGAAAAGGGATCTGATATTGATGGATTGAAATCAAAGGTTAGTAGGCAAAAGAGTAACTGAACAGTGGGAGGTCTTCAAAGAGGAGATGTTTTGGGTTCAGAGTAGACACATTAGTATGACAAGGAAAGTAAGAACATCCAAAGCTAGAGCTCCCTGCATGTCTGATGCCACAGGGGTTAAAATTAGACAGAAAAGGAGGCCTTTCAATCATTGTCCGATTCATAATACAGCAGAGAATCAAGTTGAATGTGGAAAGTACAGAGGAGACATAAAAAAGGGACTAAGGGAGCAAAGAGAGAGTATCAGAATAGATTAGTGGCTATTTTTAAAAATTAATTTACGGGTGTGGGCGTCTCTGGTAGGCCAGCAATTATTGCCCATCCCTAATTCCCCTTGAAAAGGTAGTGGTGAGCTGCCTTCTTGAACCGCTGCAGTCCCTGTAGTGTAGGTAAACACACAGTGCTGTTAGGGATGGAATTCCAAGATTTTGCCCCAATGACAGTGAAGGAATGGCGATGTATTTCCAAGTCAGGATAATGAGTTACTTGGAGAGGAACTTCCAAGTTGTGGTGTCCCCATGTATCTGCTGCTCATTTCCTCCTAGATGGTTGTGGTTGTGTGTTTGGAAGCTGCTGTTTAAGGAGCTTTGGTGAGTTTCTGCAGTGCATCTTGTAGAAGGTACACACTGTTGCCTGTTTGTCGGTGATGGAGGGAGTGAATGTTTGTGGATGTGGTGCCAATCAAGTGGGCTGCCCTGTCCTGGATGGTGTCAGGCTTCTTGAGTGTTGTTGGAGCTGAACTCATTCAGGCAAGTGGAGAGTGTTCCATCACACTCCTGACTTGTGCCTTGTAGATGGTGGACAGGATTTGGAGAGGCAGGAGGTGAGTTACTCGTCGCACCATTCCTAGCCTCTGACCTCTTGTAGCCACAGTATTTACATGGCTAGTCCAGTTCAGTTTCTGGTCAATGGTAACCCCCAGGATGTTGATAGTGGGAGGATTCAGCGATGGTAATGCCATTGAATGTCAAGGGGCGATGGTTGGATTCTGTCATGTTCGAGATGGCCATTGCCTGGCACTTGTGTGGCATGAATGTCACCTGCCACTAGTTAGCTCAAGCCTGGATATTGTCCGCGTCTTGGTGCTTTTGGACATGGAGTCCTTCAGTATCTGAGGAGTCACAAATGGTGCTGAACATTGTTCAATCATCAGCAAGCATCCCCACTTCTGACCTTATGATGGAAGGAAGGTCACTTGATGAAGCAGCTGAAGGTGGCTGGGCCGAGGACACTACCCTCGTGAGGAAATCCTGCAGTGATGTCCTGGAACTGAGATGATTGACCTCCAACAAGCACAACCATCTTCCTTTGTGTTAGTGTGACTCCAACTATTGGAGAGTTTCCCCCCTGATTCCCATTGACTCCAGTTTTTCTAAGGCTCCTTGATGCCACACTTGGTCAAATGCGGCCTTGATGTCAAGGACAGTCACTCTCACCTCACCTCGGGAGTTCAGAAGCTCAAGGGAAGCTTTTGTAAGCATAAATGTTAAAAAGGTAGTCAAAGGAAGGCTGGGTCAAAAAAAGAGGTGGAGGCACTTGTGGAGGCAGAGGGCGTGGCTGAAATACTAAATAAATACTTTGCATTTGTCTTTGTTAAAGAAAAGGATGATGCCAGTGTAGCGGTAAAGGAGAGACAGCAGCAATATTAGATAGGATAAAAATAGATCAAGAGGATTTAATTAAAAGATTGGTAGTCCTCAGAGTAGAAAGGTCACTTGGCCCAGATAGGATGCACCCCTTGGTTTATTGTGGGTGGTTCAAATGCAGTTTGCATAGTGGATTGCTGCAGATTGAAGGCATCATGATTGATACCAAGATATCGGGCATTGACCTGCATGATATGCTGTGTGTGGTTGCACTCCATATAGACATTGCAGGAATGGAATCCCTTTTGGTTGTGATACATCTCAGAGTTGACATGTGGTCCCTGCAAAGTGACATGCATTTTGTGAGGGGCACCCTGCACCATGGGGAAGCCTGCAATCCTCACAAAACCTTGTGTTTTGTTCACATGATTCTCCCTGGCAAGTGAGGATGAAATATTGAGCCTCCGTGACCTTTCTTCTGAAATAATGGACCTAAATATGTGGGATATGCAAATATTGCTTATTTTAGCCTGGAAGGAGCCAGACCCATAAATTACATGGCCAGTGTTACCTTCACAGCTATTGCCCATGCTGACCTCCACCTGCTCTGAGGCTGCAGTAGTGGCTGCATCAAATGCCAGATTTCCTTGGGAAAGTGGAGAAGCCTGACATACTTTTTGTTGCTAAGGTTAAGGTTTCTCCCTGAACACCCTAAGCGGATGTGACCTCCTACTGAGAGTCCTTCTCCATATCCTCCTGCTCCCTCTCCCAGCAGCTAGCATTCCTTTGTGTCACCTCTGCTCATTCTCCCTCTTATGTTATAATTCAAGAGGAATTGAGTTACTACACTCGTGTCTGGGACCAAGTGGTTTGTGCAGGAGCCTTGAAGACAGGGCAAAGCCCTTCACACGACTACATCTCTTTGCAGACTTTAGCAACTTTAAATAACTTTAGAAACGATCAAACACTTCAAAGACCTTAGCCAGAGCTGGTAGAAATCAATCAGCAAATAACCTGAAAGTCATGGAATCATTGCAGCACAGAAGGAGGCCAGTTGGTCAGTCAAATCCATGCTGGTTCTCTGTAGAGAAATCCAGCTGGTCCCATTCCCTGCTCTATCCCCAGAGTCCTGCAAGTCCATTTCCTTCAGGTGCCTAACCAATTTCCTTTAGAAAGCATTGAAGGTCTCCCTTCCACCACCCTTGTAGACTGAGTTCTGAATTACTACCGCTGGCTGTGTAAACACATTCTCCTTCACTCCCCCGCCCCCCTGTGTCCCTTACCCCGAATCTTAAATCTTTATACACCTGGCCCTTGTACCATCAGTTTTCTTTGTCTACCTTATCTAAACCTTGTCATAGTCTTGTACACCTTAATCAGATCTTCCTCAATCTCCTTTGCTCCAAGGAGAGCAGACCCTGTTTCTCCGACCTAACCTTGTAGGAATGAATTCCCTCATTCCTAGAACATTCTGGAAAGCCTCCTCTGCACCCTCTCAAATACCCTCACATTCTTCCTGAAGTATAGTGATGGGGACTGGTTCAGCATTACATGTCTGCTTTCATACTCACTACCTCTATTTATGATAGCGAAACATGAAATCTTGGATAACTTCTCTCATTATGTCCTGCCACCTTCAGACACCTATGCACATGAACCCCCAAATTTACGCACACACTTTAGAACTATGCATTTAAGTCTATATAGCCTCACTCGATCCCTTGTGCCAAAATACATCACCTCACGCTTTGTATTGGATTCCATCTGTCACTTGTCTGCCCATTCTGCCAGCCTATCTGTGCACTGTGGACTCACTGGTTTCTGTCCTTAAGCCATTCTTTAAAATCTAAGCTGACTCTGACCTTTCTATTCCTCAATTTTGTTAACCAGCCTTTCATGTGGCACTTTGTCAAACACATTCTTAAAATCTATGTACACAACATCCAATGTATCCCCTTTACCAACCTTCTCGGTTTCTTCATCAAATTCGATTAGCCAAACATGATCTACCTTTTACAAAGCCATGCTGGCTGTCCTTAACTAACTCAAATCTGTGCCTGTAAATTTTTTCCTTGATTATTGTTTCTAAAAGCTGATTTTACCACTGATGTTAAGCTGACTGGCCTGTAGTTATTAAGAATAACCTTATACCCTTTCTTGAATAAGGTTGTCACATTTGTATCCAGGGAAGATTAGAAAATTATGGCAAGCCCTTCTGCTATCTCCATTCCCACTTCCCTTAGCAACTTGGGATGTAAGCCATGCTTCCTATCAATTTTCACCCCATTCATTACTTCTACCAATTCCACTTCTACCAATATTTTGTCAGCATCCTCTTCCTTAGTAAACACCAATACAGAGTACTCATTAAATATTCTAGCCTTGCCCTCCATCTCTAAGCATATATCCTCACCTTGCCCCTAACAGGCCCCAACTTGCCTCTTACTACCCACTTATTATTTACTTACTGGTAGAAGGTTTTTGGGCTCCCTTAGCTGGATTTTGCAGGGCATCCACATCCCATGGATGAATTTTTTTAAAATTTCCGTTCCCGCTGAAGTCAATGGACTATTTAATAACTCGCCGCGTTTCATGGCCCCACCCCATGCATGGGTGGGGAGAGTGAAACGCAAGACATCACAACTCTATGGGACAGGCTAGGTGGACTAGTGGGTATTTTCCTGCCTAGATTTCATATGCTCATATGCCTTGATACTCAGTAAATACTTCACAGCTATTGGGCTTGGAAATCAGTGGGTCTCAGATGGTTGTTATGGGCTTTGGCAGGCCTGCCCTTTCTGGTTATGTATAATGAGAATTAAGAGACAGAGACACATAAACCAGCAGTACTCAGTTTTTTTTTTAATAGGACGTGGCAAGGCAGCAAAGACTGAGAGATGTTTAGAATTTTAGAGGAATTAGTCCATTTAAATGTGAAGTAAGGCAATTTAGTGATTAATCTCAAAGCCTTGTCTCACCAAGCATTGGCACAGTCCTTTTTCAGATAGATTGAAGATGTATACATGAGAAAACCTCAGATGTGCACCTTTGGTCACAAGGGGGTACTATTGTTACATCCCTGGATTATGCTATTGTGTAAGTAGGTATGGGTTTTGAGTCATTTACTATATGAGGTGTAATATGCTCCAACCACTTAGAAGAGAAATGGCAGCGATGAACATGACATTAATAAGGTATAATTTGACCTTTATTTTGCGTATTGCCGTTGTTCATTCCTTATTTTATTCATTGTAGAATGTTTCTGTCTTAACTTTTACTACATATTTTGCTCTCAGTTGCTTACTTCACTAATAGCAAGCTAGTGGCTAGTGTGCTAACTCTTTTAGGGATTACAATGTAATCCTAAATTGAATGAGGAAGAGGAGTTTCTTTGGAGCAATTGCATTTGAGGCATTGGCATTCAACTTTGCTCCAGGAGTTGCATCTTCATATCTAGACATAAATACTTGACTGTGAAAAAAGATCTGCTTTAAGAACATAGGGAACAGAAGCACGAGACAGCCAGCCAGCCATCCCCTCAGGTCAAATAAGGATCATGGCTGATCTCATCGTGGTCTTAACTCCATTTTCCAGCCTGCTTCCCCATAACCCTTGATCCCCCTGTTGATCAAAAACCTGTCTAACTCAACCTTGAATATACTCAATGACCCAGCTTCCACTACTCTCTGGGGTAGAGAATTCCAAATACTCACAACCCTCAGAGACGAAATTCCTCATCGTCTTCATATTAAATAGGATACCCCTTATTCTGAAACTGTGCCCCTGGTTCTAGGTTCCCCAAGGAAGGGAGACATTCAGCATCTACCCTGTCAAATTCCTTCAGAATTTTATATGTTTCAATAAGAGCACAGTATCGTTACAGAGCTGAAGGAGGCCATTCGGCCCATCAAGTCTGCATTGACTCTCCAAAAGAGCATTCCACCTAGTCCCGCTCCCTTGTCTTGCCCACGTAAGCTTGCAATTCTCTCTTTCCAGGTAGCAATCCAATTCCCTTTTGAATGCCTCGATCGAACCTGCCTCCACCACCCTTTCAGGAAATTTGTTCCAGACTCCAACCACCCTCTGGGTGAAAAAAAAAACTTCCCTCACATCACATTTACTCCTTTTGCCAATTATTTTTAATATGTGCCCTCTAGTCCTTGATGTTCTCTTGAGTGGGAACAGTTTCTCACTATTTACCCTGCCCATAGCCCTCAGGATCTTGAAAACCTCTTTCAAGTCTCCTCTTAACCTTTTTTTCTCCAAGGAAAACAGTCCCAACCTCTGCAATCTATCCTCATAGCTACAGTTCATTATCCCTGGAATCACTCTTGTGAATCTCCTCTGTACACTCTCCAATACCTTCACATTCTTCCTCAAGTATGGTGCCCAGAATTGGATCCAGTACACCAGATGAGATGTGTCTTAAACAAGTTCAACATGACCTCCTTACTCTTGTACTCAATACCTCTATTAATAAAGCCTAAGATACTATATTCTTTATTAACTGCTCCCTCAACATGCCCTGCCATCTTCAATGACCTATGTACATATACACCGAGGTCCCTCTGTTCCTGCACCTCCTTTAGAGGCTTGCCCTTTATTTTATACCGTCTCAACATATCTTTCCTGCCAGAACAAATCATCTCTCACTTCTCTGCTTTGAACTTCATCGGCCACTTGTCTGCCCAATCCATCAACATGTCTGTGTCCTTTTGAAGTTCAAGACTATCCCCATCACAGTTGACAATATGTCCAATCTTTGTATCATCTGCAAATTTTGAAACCATGCCCTGCGCACCACAGTCTAGGTCATTTTAATGTATATCAGGAAGAGCATGGGTCCCAACAATAACCCCTGACCCCTGTAGAACTCCACTACAAACCTTCCTCCAATCTGAAAAATAACCATTTATCACTACTCTATGTTTCCTGTCACTCAGCCAATTTCTTATCCAAGTGCCTACTTTCCCTTTTATTTCATGACCTAGAATTTTCCTCAGAAGCCTGTTGTGTGGCACTGTATCAAATGCCTTTTGAAAACCCATATACACCACATCAACAGTGTTTCCTTGATCAACCTTCTGTGTTACCTCCTCAAAAACCTCCAGCAAGTTAGTTAAACATGATTTTCCCTTGATGAATCCATGCTGGCTTTCCTTAATTATCCTGCACTTGCCTAAGTGATTATTGATCTTGTACTATAGTTTGCAGAAGATTCCCTACCACTGAGGTCAAACTGACTGGTCCGTAGTTGCTAGCTTTATCCTTACAGCCCTTTTTGAACACGGGTGTAACATTCGCAATTCTCCAGCCTCCTGGCACCTTCCCTGTGTCTAAGGAAGACTGGAAGATTATCATTAGTGCCTCTGCAATTTGCACTCTCACTTCCCTCAGTACCTTTGGATGCATCTCATCAGTCCTGGTATCTTATCTATTTTAAGTAAAAATAGCCTTTCCAACACCTTCCTTTCAATTGGAAATTCTTCTAGTGTACCAGTTACCTCCTCTCTTACCTTGGCCTGGGTAGCAAGTTCTTCCTTTGTAAAGACAGATGCAAAGTACTCGTTCAACACCTTCGCTATTTCTCCAGCCTCCACGTCCAAATCCCCTTTTATGTGCCTATTTGGCCTTACTCTTTCTTTTACCACCCTTTCATTAATTACATGCTTATAGAAGACCTTGGAATTCCCTTTTATGTTCACTGCCTGCCTTTTTTTCATGCTGTCTGTTTGCTTTTCTTATTAGTTTATTCACTTCCCCTCTGGTCCTCCTATATTCAGCCTGATTTTCCATTGTATTTTCTATCTGACATTTCATTTTTACCTCTAACACTTGTAATCCAGGGCATTATGGATTTATTTGCACTATCTTTCCCCTTCAAGTGAATATACCTTGACATTTCCTGCGATACCTTTCCTTTGAATATGGCCCATTGTTCAGCCACTGTCTTTTCTGTTAACATTTGATTCCAACTCACTCGACTCAGATGCATTCTCACCCCATTGAAGTTGGCTTTCTCCCAATTAATCATCCCTGCTCTGGATTGTTCTCTGTCCTTTTCCATGATTAACCTAAACCTTTTGATACAATAGTCACTGACCCCTAGAGGCTCTCCCACTGATATTTGATCCACTTAGGCCAACTCATTCCTCAGAACAAGATCCAAAAGTGCATGTCCTCTCGTTTGAGTGGAAACATACTGCTGTAGGAAATTCTCATTCTTCTAAATTTCAATGAGTATAGGCTCAACCTGCTGAACCATTCCTCATAAGACAACCTCTTCATCCCAGAAATCAAGCAAGCATATTCCTCCTTAAATAACATGACCAAAACTGAATGCAGTGCTCTAGATGTGGTTTCACCAGTGCTCTATATAACTTTATGCTCCATCCCTCTTGCAATAAATGCCAATATTCAAATTTGCCTTCCAAATTACTTGCTGTGCCTGCATGCTAACTTTTTGTGTTCCATGTACAGGGACACCCAGGTTCCTCTATATTGCAGAATAATAATCACCTGCTTTTCTATTCTTCCCACCAAAGTGAACAATCTTACATTTTCCCACATTATACTTCATCTGCCAAATTTTTGACCACTCGCTTAACCTATAAAAATATCCCTTTGCAGACTCTATGTCCACCTCAAAACTTGCTTCATCACCTAATCAGCAAATTAGGCTACAATACACTCTGTCCCTTCACCTAGATCATTCAGATAGGTTGTAAATAGTGTTACGATCCCATAGGAACTTATAACAATAATGAATTTCCTAGTGATTGACGGAAAGAATTGCACAAAAAGATTTCGTGTTTTAAGACTTTTAATGTAGCAAACAAACAAAAATCAACATTAACTAAGCATTACTTATTAGACAACTAACTTACTAAACTACAGAAAAGGCACTACCCCATTAAATCATCAACTTAACCGAAAACACATTACAACCCGTTTGTACTTAACACCACCTTTTCAGCAGATATGTAGCCTTCCAGATTTTCAACTGACTCCCTTCTCCCTGGCACACCAGTGTAAGTCTTCCAGTGTCCTTTCACTCGATCTTCTGAGTAGTCTCGAACTGACTTCCAGACACAAAGTCCACTCTGGCCACTCCTGGGCTTTTAAATCTCTACAAGACCTATCTCTCAGAACAGGCAAACAGCTCTCCTTGGCAGCTAATGTAAACAGTCTTTTCCTCTGCTTGGCACAGTAAGCGGCTATATTTGGTCCTCCTTTCTGAGCCTCTGTACTGAAAATCTAATTTTTTCCTAATATCACTGTGGGATACTGAAGCTTGTGTGTGCACGTGTGTGACTGAAGATGGCCAGACTGCAAGGTTTAAATCATCAAAGGGGATAGGTGTCAGCAGGCATTTTGAAACGCAATTTGCATTTGTAGATAAGTTGAGAAGTTGTTTGATTTTCAAAGAAACTTGAAAAGAAGTTTATAACTGGCAAGATAAATAAGGCAAAGTTACTAAGTTTACTTTTCCCGAAAGTGCTAGCCCCAATGACAACATGAAAGATTTTTATATTCTGGGGAAAATAATTTTCAAAGAAAGGTTGAAACAATGGGATTTACAGGTCAAAAGGGAGAACATGTATTTAAAGAAAGATGGAAAGCTGTGTGTGGTGTGGCCATGTGAGATCTTGACTGCCTAAATCTGACTTGTGGAAAACCGCCTCTAGCCACGCTGGAGAAGTTTGCTGTTCCAGTAACCAAGATTATTAAAAGCCTTGGAGTCCCATTGTCAAGTGTGTGAGAGAGAGAGAGAGAGAGAAGTTGTGAAATACCTCTCTTATAGCAACGGTGGGTGCTTATGGTAATATTGCCGAATGTTTTTATAGATTAAGAATCAATTCAGTTGTTGCCTGAAAAGGGTATGTAGCTGGGAGTCTAGTTAAGTAGAACTCTTTTGGGAACTGTTGTGAGACTGTAATCTTGTGTGTGTAACTTTTTCTTTTCTTTTGTTAATAAATGTTTTAATTTAATCTTTAAAATCTCGAAAGGTGGTAGGGACTCTTTACTTCTGACTTCAGTGTACATACCTTTGCATAGGAAATACAAATTGCAAAATCATTGTGATAGCTTGGCCAAGTTTCCCTTTGTGATTTGGTCAACCTGTTGAATACTACCTGTCATATCATAACAGTCTCTATGTTTGTCCAGGTCTGACAGTTTGTGTCCAGCCAGACCAGCTGACCCCCTTTTGCGTCATGGTGTGAAAACTGGCATTTAAGTTTCCATTGGTTTCACCTTGACAACCAAATCACATGGGCCTATCTCCGGGCAGAGTTCAGTATGATCACCATCCCCCATTCCAGGACATTCTGTTTTATCTTAAATTAGAAGAGGATTTTAAAACATAACCATCTTATAAAGCCTCACATATGTAATAATTTTTGAGCCCTCAGCACTGATCCCTGTGGCACCCCACTAGTTATAGTTTGCTAACCTGAAAATGACCCAATTACCCAGACTCTTGGTTTCTGCTTCTGCTTTTGTTGTGTTGGCATCACAGACTAACGTATGCATTCTGCCCACATTTATATGATTAGGCCCTGCAGAACCACACATGACTTGCTGACATGGTAGTCATGATAATGAAAAACTTATAAATTGAAATAATCCAAAGATTGGTTTTGAAGATTTCCAGTGGTGCTGTGACTATTTCTTTTGGCAGCTTGTTCCACTGTGGGATTGCCTTAGGGAAGAGAGATTGATGATACACTTGGAAACAAATGAACTTTGTAGTTTGTGTGGATCGCTACTATTGTCGAAGGGCATTAGGTACTTTTTTCTGTCAATTCCCACCAGCCCATTCCATATTTTATATAACATGGTCAATCGACTTTTCTCCTTCCTTTGCTGTAGTGATTTCCTTTCCAAATCTTTGATCAAGGATGTGACACGAGTATGTTTCCCATACTGATTCATGCAGCAAGTCTTTGGATTGCTCAAAATTTATTTATATTTCTCACCATATCATCCCACACACAACTTGCAAAATTCAGGATTGAATGAACAAAGATTCTTCCTCAATACCAATCCCAAAGATTCCTTCTCAGAAATCCAAGAACCAGTTTGTTTTGGATGTAATCTGCTAAATGTGCAATCCCCATTGAAGATTATTTTTAAGATGAACCCACAAGTTTTTATCTACCTTCATCGCCTGTTTTCCTGACTTGGTGAAAATCCAGGCCATTAAGCTTACCGACTAACAGACTAACAAACAGGGGTGAAAACATTACCTCTGCTCACCTTCAATGGTTGAGGTAAAGATTGGTCTCGAGGAGTTAAGTGGCAACATCATTACCAGCACCGAGTGTCTGAAAAATGGCAGCAGTGATTATGATCTGAAGCTGTTAAATTCAATGTTGGGTCCAGAAGGATGTGAAGCATAACTGAGAGATGAAGTGCTGCTGCTTGAGCTTTCATTGAGCTTTATTGGAACAGTGTAGGAGGCCAAGGACAGAGAGAGGCCAGAGTGAGATAGAGAATTAAAATGGAAAGTAACTGAAGCGCAAGAAAGACAAATTGGAAGCGTTAGCATGAAAGGTTGAATTGTCTACTCTAGCCTGGCCCATCCAGGTCCTCGTCTGAGCCCTCTGCAGCAGAACTAGTGTACAACCTTGCCCCCTGCCAAGGCACCTGTGTTAAACTTCAGCCCCCACTCTTACCCCTGTGCACTTGTGCCCAATGTCTTAACCGGTGCAGAACCCTCCTCTATCCTAACCTCTAAAATGTGTACAGTGTGAGTATCTGAGCTGGTGACTACTGAGTATAAGATCAAGTGTCTTCACTTCATTGTCTTTTTTTCGTTTTCTCCACTGCCTGAGCAGCTTTCCATTCTTGGGTATTTGAAATGGAAAAGGGACAAGGGTTGGGTTGTGGTGAGAGGGGAGGGGAAAGTAAGAAGTGTGTGCTTATCTCCCTGTAACCTCTCATAGGAGAAATTGAGAGATGAGGGAGAAATGGGATGACAAAGGAAGATTCGGTGTACGGATACCCTCATACCCCCATCAGTTGCTGTAGTGGCTATGCCCTCAGTAATCCCTCTTTCCAATGATGGCCAACATTGTTTCTCTATGGATGTTAAAACATTCAGACATATTTGTCCTCCTTCAGTTCTTTGCTGCTGTCTGCTTTCATGTGCCACCATCCCCTGGAAGATAAAGTGTGTCATTGAGTGTTGGTGCAATGTGTTTGGGTGATGTGTCTGTATTGGTTGAATAGCTGCCAGTGCATGTGAGCTGTGAGTAGTGAGTGAGAGGCTTGCAACAGCTGTGTGTGATGATGAGGTGAAGAATATCAATCCTGATGGATGGGGTAGTGAGTGATAATGATGTAGGGAGTTGTGCAATAGATGAGACCATTGGTGCAGCTCTCGAGATGTGTCATTTGTAGATGGAAGCAATGGTGTGAGATCATTAAACTCTTCCTGCGCTGCATCTATGTTTGACAAGCAACACTCCTGGCATTGACATCCGCTACTATTTCTTCCTACTGCTTCCTGAGCATGTGCCAGGAGGCCCTCTTGCGCCAATGGATACAGGCCATTGCACCTCTTTTCCACCCTTTCCGCTAAGGTCTCCTATACACTTTCTAAAAATCTTGGTGCGCACTCTGTCACATGTTCAGTCATTGCTGAAAGTATCACAGCACTGATTCAGTTTTGAAAAATAATTCCAGCACTTATTGGAAACACACACACCTCTCCTTTAAGATGTGTAAGCTTCCTTTATAGAAGACTTGACACTTGTGATATTGGACCCCTGCCGATGCTGAGGCCAATGAACAGCAAGGGTAGTGCTGGCTGCATGCGGAAATCATGCATAAGAGCAGGCAGCATGAATTTAATGTACTGCATGCATGACAATGAACATATGCAGGTTAATCGTGTACTGAGATACTTGCGCCCATTTTTAGGTTGTATCCAAGTTTTCCTTTCCTGTCTTCAACTTTTAGAACTCTCTGACAAGCTGCTTCCTAAAGATCCTCTTTGACTCTTCTCCATCCCTATGTGCATTTTTTTTGCTTTCTACCGACTGTCTAATCGTTATCCGTTTCCCTGTTAAGTACTCTCAGCCAATTTTATTAATGACCGGAACAACATGCAAATATATGTTATTCTATCCAGCAACACCCACAATGCTTGTATTTTGCAGTTGTTCACAATCTCTATCCCAAAGCACTTTGCATGCAAGAAGCTATTTTGAAATGTTGTCCCTGCTGTTACATAACTTACAGCAATGCGATCGGATAGTCATGATATAAAGAACCAGTTGATCTGTTTTTGTGGTGTTGGTTAAGGGATAAGTATTAATCAGGACATTGTACAAACTCTATTGCTTGTCTTGAAATAGTGTTATGGGATCTTTTATGTTCACCAGAACAAGAAGAAAAGGACCTTCTGTTTAACACCTCATCTAAAAAATAACTGGAACTAGGGAGGACAGCTTCAGTAATCTGTTGAAGTGTCAGCTTCAGTTATGTGCTCAGGTCACTGGAATGGTAGTTGAAATCTTGATGTTCTGACTTATAGGTGAGAGTGCCATCACTGAACCAAACTGATATTTACCAAGTAGTGTCAAAATCTCAAGTAAAGACCACTAATGTTTTAAAATTGTTCTTATTTTGTAGTCCTTTGCAAGAAACAGATGAACAAAAGAGACTTCTTGTTACAGTTTGGAATAGAGACAGAAATTCAAGGTAAGACTGATGCTCACGATAGTTTTTTGTTACCTGACAAAGTATGCTATGTTTTCTCTGAAAAAAGCAGGAGAATTTCCTGGTTACAAGTATTGTATAATCTCTAACTTCTGCAATAGAACCTTAATTCTGTGTTCCAAAAGTCCACTTTCCTGAATATCTCCCAGAATTTTGCAGAATAAAAGACTTTTTCCTTGGGACTTACCCAACACTCATCCCTTAACCAACAACAACAAAAATGAATTAACTAACCATTTATCTTTATTTATTATTTGTGGGACCTTGCTGTCTGAAAATTGGCTGTTTTGTTTGGAATATCCTGAGGGCCTTAAAGGGCCCAAGCCTGTGGCTTCTTTCTTCTTCCAGGTGCCTTTTTTAACACCTTATGTTGTTACAAACTTGCATTGTAGGTAGCATGCAGTATTTACGATGATACATGAGACTTTTGAGAGGCTTTATTGTTTTGCCTCCATAATTAATCACGACATTTGCATGTGTGCTTCAATTGCTTATGATGCAATCGGTGATGATTCTCACAAATACATGTTTGTCAAGTGTGTGCAGCTGTTGTGGGGGCATCATCAACCAAGGCTGCAGAGGCTAGACTTCGTCTCCTGGGTGTTAATCTTGCACTTCCTTTTGGATCAGATAATAGGAACAATGTTCATGTCTTAAACTAACTGATTCTTGGGAAGCAGACATGGGTATTCATCACACTATGCAGATTGTCACAGAGTAGCTGCATGCCGTTGGTCCAATGGTTGTTGCGATTGATGAACATGTAGTCATTGTGTGCAGCAGGACAAATCTGTAATTTGCCAGTTTTTCATGAAGTTGTTGATGTCCACAGTGGCAGACTGGAATGAGCCTGAGACATTAAAATTCAGGGTTAAAGTGACATTGACAACCACTGCCAGTACAGTGTCTTTCATAGAGGGGACCGTGAGTTAGTTTGCAGCATGGGTCCATCTGCCTTGCTGATTGTTAGCTTGTGTATACACTGCACCTCAGACATGTCCCAGTAAGTCCATCTTTACAGATATATGCTATTGTAATTCTGGGTGGTTGCATTCCTTCTCTGGTGCAATCTGATCTAGCTGGCATACTTCCAATCCTCTCCTCTTCCACTAAATAGAGAGATTACCATAGCAACTTTATTATTCCCTTTAATAGGTTGCTAACAAAATGTGGGTGGCCCAAAATTGTGTTCTCTCACTCTCACTTTCTTTACAGCTTGTTTGAAATCAGTAGTACACTAATATGAGAATGAATACTAATTCCCTAAGGAGAAGCTGCGCTTATTTTATTTTAAAGCCTTCCATCCCCATGTGATTAAAGGAATGGTGGCAGCATGAATACAACATTGGCTAAGAGACTGAAAGCAAAGAGTGGTGGTGAACAATTGGTTTTCCAACTGGAGGGGTGTGTGCAGTGGTGTCCCCCAGGGTTCAGTGGTAGGACCATTGTACATCTTGGTACATATTAATGACTTGGACTTGGGTAGAAAGGGCACAGCTTCAAAGTTTGCAGGTGACACAAAGTTTGGAAATGTAGTAAACATTGAGGAGGATAATACATAACCAGACTTATGAAGGTGACAGACAAACTGATGAAATGGCTGACATACGCCAGATGAAATTTAATGCAGAGAACTGATGCATTTAGAAGGAAAAATGAGGAGATGTAATATAAATTAAATGGTCCAATTTTAAAGGCTAGGACAGGTCAAGCTGATAAGTTTGTTAAAAAAGCATAGGGGATCCTGAGCTTTGCCGGCAGATCATGATGCCAGATTAACTTACATCCATAGCTTTATGCTGTCTGCTCATTTCAATGATTGTAGCATGCAACCAACACTAATAGCTGTTCACTGGATGCAGGCCTGAGCAGAGAGCGCAAAATTGTTAGAGGCTTCCAGAGAGAGGCTCAAGGTAGCCTGAAATCCTTAAAGGGAAGATGCATTTTGACTGGAGTAGGCATTGGAAGTCATTGTTAAACTGAGTTTTACGTGGGAAAGACAAAAGAATTATATAACATGGCAGAGAACAAACTCCAAGATACTCCGACAAAGAACTGGAGGCTTTTTTCAGGAGGAGGAGAACAGGAGAGATGTCATCTATCCACAAGGGCCAGGAGGCTTTCCAAACAAATTTTTCAAAGCCTGTGGAACTAGATAGTGTGGTGGTCAAGGCTGGGGGTCTGGCCCCAAGGACCTGGATGAAGAGCAATGCACCATGCATCCATCATTCACCTACCAAAAATCTCGAGGGGTGGAATTTTTCACTGAGCGATCGAGCACGTGACTGACCCGCTTGAGCGTTAGTGCGTGATGATGTTGGGTGAGCGTCCTGACATCATCATTCACTTGCGCAATATTTCGGTCGGCGGGCATGTGCAGGAGTTGGATTTGCATCTGCCATCAATTATGAGGCCAGCTAAGGCTATTAAAAAGGTAATTAAGCTAGATTTTACATTGCCAGTGCAATTTTGTGCTTGTCGCATTGGGGCAAAACGGGCAAGCGGGTCCAACAATTTCCAAAACCTCATCCAAGGGCGGGGTAAAAAGGGTCAGCAGCATTGCCAGTGTGAGCAGTGAGGAGATTTCGAGATTGGTTGCTTATTGGTACTCGGCAGCTTCACCTCTGTTCGGGACTTCATTCTGAGCATTTACAGGCTTCACTGAAAGTGGCAACGCAGGTGGATAAGGTAGTCAGGAAGGCATTTGGCATGCTTGCCTTCATTGGCAGGGGTATCGAGTATAAAAGCTGGGAAATCATGCTGCAGCTGTATAGAACCTTGGTTAGGCCACACTTGGAATATTGCGTGCAATTCTGGTCACCACGTTACCAGAAGGATATGGAGGCATTGGAGAGGGTGCAGAGGAGGTTTACCAGGATGCTGCCTGGTTTGGAGGTTATTAGCTTTGAGGAGAGGTTGGAGAAACTTGGATTGTTCTCACTAGAGCGTCGGAGATTGAGGGGCGACTTGATAGAAGTTTACAAAATTATGAGTGGCATGGACAGAGTAGATAGTCAGAAGCTTTTTCCCAGGGTGGAAGAGTCAATTACATGGGGACATAGATTTAAGGTGAGAGGAGAAAACTTTAGAGGAGATGTGCGGGGCAAGTTTTTTACACAGAGGGTAGTGAGTGTCTGGAATTCGCTGCCAGAGGAGGTGGTGGAAGCAGGTAAGATAGTGGTGTTTAAGAGGCAGCTTGACAAATACATGAATAGGATGGGAATAGAGGGATACGGACCCCGGAAGTGCAAAATGTTTTAGTTGACGGGCAATATGATCGGCGCAGGCTTGGAGGGCCGAAGGGCCTGTTCCTGTGCTGTACTTTTCTTTGTTCTTAGTTCTATTTCAGGACTTATTGGTGTCTCTAAGGCCCCCAGAGGATTCAGACCGTGTGGACCCTTCCAAGCATCAGACAACCTTCTGTTACCCTGGTAATAGGGATTATGGTCTCCACTGGTGGCACCTCCCCTGAGGAAGAAGAGAGGGGCAGAAGGGAGGCCAGGCCAGGTGTCCCAATGCAGCTTCCAATGGAGGGACCTGTGGGAGGAGAGGTGCAGGCACAAGGGGCGCAGGACCAGCAGGTAGTCCAAGGCGGAAGGGGTCGCAGAAAATGCCACTATCCTGCTGCCAGGGCTTACAGGTGGCAATGCAGCTACCTCAAAATGTCTGGTGTGCAATGCTGAAGAAAGTTCCACCTCTCGCGAGACAGAATCTCCATTTGTCAGATGATTGGGCCTGAGATCAGCTCCGACTATATAGGTGGATGCCCCATTCCAGTGGCTCTGAAGGTCACAGTGGCCCTCAACTTCGATGACTTCGGCTCTTTCCAGGGGTCAGTGGGGGATCTGTGTGGAGTCTCCAAATCAGCTGTCCACAGTTGCGTCAAGCTGGTGACAGACGCTCTGTTCAGGCGGTACTGACCTTTATTCTTTACCGTATGAACGAGGCCAGCCAGGCTGAGCGAGCCAGAGGCTTTGCAGCGATTGCTGGGTTCCCCTTTGTCCAATGTGTCATCGACTGCACACATGTGGCCATCAAGGTGCCAGAGGGTCAGCGGGTACCTTTGTCAACAGGAAGGGCTTCCACTCCATGAACGTGCAGATAGTGTGTGATCACAGGATGCTGATTCTGCAAGTCTGTGCAAGAAATCCTGGCAGCTCCCATGATGCATACATCCTGTGACACTCCCAGGTGCCGGGGCTCTTCGTTGCTCCAGCCCGGCTGGATGCTTGGCTGCTGGGTGACAAGGACTATCTGTTGAAAAGGTGGCTCATGATCGCCACCCAAGAACAGAGCCAGAGCAGTGTTACAATAGGAGTCGTGCCTCCACAAGGGCAGTGGTAGAGCGGACCATAGGTCTTCTCAAGATGCACTTCCGATGCCTGGACCGTTGAGGGAGAGCACTACAATACTCCCCAGAAGCGGGTGTCACTGACAGTGGTCACATGCTGCACTCTCCATTATCTGGCACTGGCAAGGGGGTCCCAGTGGAGGAGGAGGACCTTGAGGCAGCTCCACAGGCCACAGATGATGAATTCAGTAGTGAATTAGAAGAGGAGCATGGTGAGGAGAGCATTGAGGGTGTGGAGGCAGACCTCGGTATCCCCCAAGGAGGAAGGGACACTAGGATGCCTTGATCCAAAGTTCCTTCAGCTGGGCTTCTGCTTCCACCTCATGTGAGGGCTGCCGCCTCCATCTTGGATGTCTGAAATGACCCTTTCATTTGAACCTAAAGCCCACTCAATGCCTTTGCAATAAAGTATCGAGTCACTCAGGTCCAGCATTACATACTGGCGAGCCAACAAGAGGGAAAAACATACTTGCCCTCATCCTCACCAGCCTGTCTGCCTACCTGTCCATTACAGTATTGGTAGGAGTGACCACCGCACATTGTTGTGGATACAAAATCCTGCCTTCACATTGAGGATACCCCCATCGTGTTGTGTGGCACTACCACCGTGCTAAATGGGATAGAATTTGAACAGATCTCACAACTCAAGACTGGGCATCCATGAGGCGCTGTGGGCCATCAGCAGCAGCAGAATTGCACTCAAACACAATCTGTAACCTCATGGCCTGGCATTTCACCCACTTTACCATTACCATCAAGCCAGGGGATCAACCCTGATTCAATGAAGAGTGCAGAAGGGCATGGCAGGAGCAGCACCAGGCATACCTAAAAATGAGGTGTCAACCTGGTGAAGCTATATAACAGGAATACTTGCGTGCCAAACAGCATAAGCAGCAAGTGATAGATAGAGCTAAGCGATCCCACAACCAACAGGTCAAATCTAAGCTCATCAACAGTGCTATAAAGCGGCACTTAGTTGGCAATAACCTATTCACTGACACCCAGTTTGGATTCTGCCAGGGCCACTTAGCTCCTGACCTCATTACAGCCTTGGTTCAAACATGGACAAAAGAGCTGAGCTCCCAAGGTGAGGTGCGAGTGACTGCCCTTGACATCAAGGCAGCATTTTACTGAGTGTGGTATCAAGGAGCCCTAGCAAAACTGGAGTCAATGGGAATCGAGGGGTAAACTCTCTGCTGGTTGGAGTCATACCTAGCACAAAGGAAGATGGTTGTGGTTGTTGGAGGTTAGTCATCTCAGCTCCTGGACATCACTGCAGGAGTTCCTCAGCCCAACCATCTTCAGCTGCTTCATCAATGACCTTCCTTCTATCATAAGGTCAGAAGTTGGGATGTTTGCTGATGATTGCACAATGTTCAGCACCATTTGCGATTCCTCAGATACTGAAGCAGTCCATGTCCAAATGCAGCAAGACCTGGACAATAGCCAGACTACAAGTGGCAAGTAATGTTCGCGCCACACAAGTGTTAGACAATGACTGTTTCCAACAAGAGAGAATCCAGCCATCGCCCCTTGATGTTCAATGGCATTATCATCACTGAATCCCCCACTATCAACACCCTGGGGGTTACCATTGACCGGAAACTGAACTGGACTAACCATATAAACCCTGTGGCTACAAGAGCAGGTCAGAGGCTAGGAATCCTGCGACGAGTAACTCACCTCGTGACTCCCCAAAGTCTGTCCACAAGGCACAAGTCAGGAGTGTGATGGAATACTCCCCACTTGCCTGGATGAGTGCAGCTCCCACAACACTCAAAAAGTTCGACACTATCCAGAACAAAGCAGCCCATTTGATTGGCACCACATCCACAAACATTCACTCCCTCCACCACCGACACACAGTAGCAGCAGTGTGTACCATCTACAATACGCACTGCAGGAATTCACCAAGGCTCCTTTGACAGCACCTACGAAGCCCATGATCACTGTCATCTAGAAGGTCAAGGGCAGCAGATACATGGGAACACCACCAACTGGAACTTCCCCTCCAAGCCCCTCAACATCCTGATTTGGAAATATATCGCCGTTCCTTCAATGTCTGGGTTAAAATCCTGGAGCTCCCTCCCTAGTAGCACTGTGAATGTACCCACACCACATGGACTGTAGCGGTTCAAGAAGGTAGCTCACCACCACCACCTCGAGGGCACCTCAGGATGGGCAATAAATGCTGGCCCGGCCAGCGAAGCCCACATCCTGTGAATGAATTAAAAAAACGTGCACCAAAAAAAAAAGGTGAAGCGTACTCAGGCTATCAGAACAAAAACAAATTTAATGTTATTGTCACATTGAATGCATAATGACATTACCATTACTGGTGTTGATCTCCACACCAGCAAACATATAAACCAAACAAAAGCGAACAGAAAATCATCTGTGAATTGTCCCTCTTGTGCTCATGGTGCCTTTAACTTATGTTTCCCACCGCCACATCTTGGTGTCACACCACCCCCAACCACCGCCCCCCCCCACCCCACCCACTGCCTCGCTGGCACCAGCCTTGGAGACAGCTGCTGACTCTGCTGTCTTGTTGGCCTTGATGACCTTGGTGGTCATCCTCTGGCCAGTGAAGCCTGTGCTGGCCCCGCCTGGGAGGGAGCGGCCAGTGCCACAGCTGACATCTCCCCAGTCACCACAGCCTCATCAGATCAGCGGAGGGATGGAGGAGTTGCTGCCGTCATCCAGAGCGCCCTGAGAGGAGCCCACAGAGATGACAAGCAGCTAGTGTGCGCCAACGTGAGGTCGCCCTGCTTGCCATTGATGGACAGGCACCTAGCTGGGATACTGGGTGCCTCACCCATTTCCCACACTGGCACTGACCACCTGAGGTCATTGCCTCTGTGAGGGCTTGCAGGTCCGAGCATAACCCCAGGAACCCCTGATTCTGTCCCTGGAGTTGCCTCTCCATGAGAGTCACCACTCCCTCAATGGAGGAGGCAGTGCGCTTGGCCATGAGGGTCATTGCAGTGCTCACGCTCCACAGGGACTCCTCCATAACGGAGACCATGGGACGCAGACCCTTGTGGATCTTCACCAGATCCTCTTGCACATCCTGCTGGACATACAACATCTGCCACCTAAACGGACGACTCCTGAGGCTCATCATTTACCTTCAACTCAGCATCCTCCTGGTCCCCAGCAGTCCTCCGACTACTGGCGCTCTGGGCACTCTCTGCCTCCACTTGCACCTCAAGCGAGTGTGAAGTGCCCTCACCAATGTGCACCGACATTCTAGCCGAGGATGTAATGCCCACTGAGGTGCTGGTATCTGTGCTGGTGCCTGGTTCAGAGGGCGGGTGTGACGCAGATGCAACTGAAGGCCGGTGGTCCTCCAGTGTCAGGGGTGGCCCTTCAGGGTCCATATAGCGAGAGCGTGCTGGAGAATCTAAAAGGGAGAATAAGGACATGTCACTAGTTTAAGCCATCACACTGTCACTGTGCATGCCAGGCACCCTGGTGAGACAATGGAGATCTGTATCATGGTGCCATCGTCTTTCAGTGATCAATGGGTACCCCAGGTTTGAGGCTCCCATCAATGAAGAGACTGCACTAGAATGGTTGCACAATCTGAAACTCTCACCTCTGTACACTGCACTCTTACCTTCATCTGGCACCCCAGCCTCTCCACGCCCAGTTGCACATGGAACGTGCTAGCTTTCTAACTCTAGGGCTTCTTGCTCGAACCTGGTGAGCAGCAGCAGGTTGGATGGGCCTCCGCCTGCATGTGCTCCCTCTGGTTATGGCTCGTCTTCTCCTGAAAAGACAGAGGGGCATTGATTAGTTAACTCTCTACTTGCAGCGCCACTGCAGCCTGGCCAATCCCAGCCGAGGAAAACCTCATAGGGTAAATCCGAATCATAGCCTTCAACCCGCAAGGCACTGAATCCAAGCAGCCACGGCTCATCCCCTTGGCCAGCTCCGCCATCATTGACAGTTGGCACTCAGACTATAGCATCCCTGAGGCCCAAGGGGGGATGGCCACACCTTAATACTTTTGTACACTGATCCATGCCAACACAGTACTCACCCTTCCTGAGTGCAGCAGGTCATTGAACCTCTTCCAGCACTGCATCCCTGTGCGCTGCACCACATCATGGCTGCTAACCAGTGCTGCAACCTCCTCCCATGCCCTCTTTGTGAGGTGCGGTGGCCGCCTCCTCCCATCTCTGGGGACGAGGTTGCCCTCTTGGCAGCCACCTCCTCCCGCCTGGTGTCTCCAGCCGCACTCAACTCCATCACGTTTAGTAGCGAGAGACAGAAGAGATGTTCTTCCATGGCAGCCTTCAAGGGGCTGCCTGCACAGGTTTAAAACCGGCTGCTGGGCTGCCATTGGACCCAGCAGCCAACAGGCCCCGCCCGGCCCTTCCACCATTGGGGAACCGCGTTTCACACTGGGTGGGCCTTAATTGGTCCTCCAGTGTGAAATCACAATCGGGAGGCCAATCGCGGGAGGCGGCCCGTTTCCTGGCCAATCCTGGGCCTGCTGACTGTGCCCGCCCACCGAACTGAAAATTCTGCTTCAGGAATCACAATTCATACCTAATGTTTCTAGCTTGAGCTTACCCTCCCACACTTATCAGTCTAACCCCAAGGACCTGAGTGCAGTGCTGAAAGAAGTCCAAAGACCTCTCACAAGTGGTCAGAGAATGTAACTTCAAATGTCAAATTCCACCAACTACACCAATGTCCTTACACAATACCACCCTCCTGCCACCACTTGCCTCTACCAATCATGACTCATACCTAATACTCTTGGCTTCACTTTACCCTCATGCACTATGCAGTGCTGCAAACCTCACACCCACATCTCACAGCTTGCATACACTGCCACCTATTAAACCATGATAGCCACATCACCCAGGCACATTGCACCACACTTAATGTCACACTTCCCTCCCTCTTAGCCATATCTAATCATTGGGACAGGCATGGTTACATGTCCTTAACCTCATGGAAGAGATGCTGCTTGCCATTATTGAAGCGGCTGTAACTAGTGGCAGAGCCGAAAGGATTGAAAATGACGGTATTCTTACCTAATCCTCCTCCTTGTATCCCCTCAACCCACAATCTCTAATGATGTACAAGCTGCCGATGGCGAAAGCATACACCTCTTGCTTTCCCCCCATTTCCCCTCACAACAAAACCTTGGACATTTTTCCTTTCAAAACTGCGAGCTGACCAGACAGTGGTGGAAGAGAAAGAGATAGTTGAGTGAGAAGACAATGACTAAGAAGAAATGCAGTCACTTGTTCTCATATCTGCAGCCACCAGCTGAAATACTGACAGTAAGTGTACTTTAAAGGATAACTTTGAGGTGTGATGTGCACGTGGTGACACACCAGGCACAAGTGGGCTCCAGCAAGGGCAGGAAACTGCCAGTGCTAACTTGCCAAAGTGTAATGTCACATGAGTTCTACTGCAGCAGACTCACATGAAGCCTTTTGATGTGCTGGTATACAGAGAAGGCTGATGAGCATGCAAGCTGAAATGCTTGGATCATTGGCAAGCATTCCAGAAAGCCTGCGATCATTGTCAAAAGAGCATGGAGGAGTTCATCACCAACTTGACACAGGACTTTGGACAGAGCTTTGAGTCCATCCTCGCCAGCATGGAGGATGTGGCCAACTCCATGAGAACACTTGTGGACCCATCTGTGAAGCAGCTTCTGATGATTGAACGCTTAGCCAGCAGGACATCTAGCTGCTGCCGTGAACGCTCAGTGAAGTTATGGAAGCTCAGCTTGCTGACACATAAGCTCACACTGCTCTCATGCAAACTCAGCTTGCTGCCACGAAGGCTTATACTGCTGTCATCATACCTGCGGATACCAGAGGCATGTAGAGTGTCAACAATCTGCCCTCCAACATATGCTGGGATTGCATAGGTGCTGACCTGGGTGAGTGGCAGTGGCACCATGGAACCAAACCTCTGCTGTCCTCTCTCAGGATTACAGCATTTGTCCTCCTATCACTGGCATTCCAGCAGTGTCAGCCTTCGTTCAGTTGGTAGCACTCTTGCTTCTGAGTCAGAAGATTGTGGGTTCAAGTTCCACTCCAGGAGCTGAGCACAAAATTCAAGCCTGACACTCCAGTCCAGTAGGCAATATTGTGGGAGGGAGCCCTAGCAAAACTGGAGTCAATGAGAGTTGGAGGGAAAACTCTCCGCTGGTTGGAGTCACACCTAGCACAAAGGAAGATGGTTGTGGTTGTTGGATGTCAATCATCTCAGTTCCAGGACATCACTGCAGGAGTTGCTCAGGCTAGTGTCCTCAGCCCAACCATCTTGAGCTGCTTCATCAATGACCTTCCTCCCATCATAAGGTCAGAAGTGGGGATGTTCGCAGATGATTGCACAATGTTCACCATTTGCAACTCCTCAGATACTGAAGCAGTCCATGTCCTAATGTAAGACCTGGACAATATCCAGGCTTGAGCTGACAAGTGGCAAGTAACATTTGCTCCACACAAGTGCTAAGCAATGACCATCCCCAACAAGAGAGAATCCAACCATCGCCCCTTGACATTTAGTGGCATTACCATCACTGAATCCCCCACTATCAATATCCTGGGGGATTACCATTGACCAGAACCTGAACTGGACTAGCTATATAAATACTGTAGCTACAAGAGCAGGTCAGAGGCTAGGAGCCCTGTTGCGAGTAACTCACCTCCTGACTTCACAAAGCCTGTCCAGCATCTCCAAGGCACAAGGCAGGAGTGTATTGGAATACTCCCCACTTGCCTGGATGAGTGCAGCTGCAACATAAAGAAGCTTGACATCATCCAGGACAAAGCAGCCCCGCTTGATTGGCACCAAATCCACAAATATCCACTCTCTCCACCACCAACGCACAGTGGCAGCAGTGTGTACCATCTACAAGATGCACTGCAGGAACTCACCAAGGCTCCTTAGACAGCACCTTCGAAACCCACGACTGTTACCATCTAGAAGGACAAGGGCAGAGGACGCATGGGAATGCCACCACCTGGAAGTTCCTCTCCCAGCCACTCACCATCCTGACTTGGAAACATATCACCGTTCCTTCACTGTCGCTGGGTCAAAATCCTGGAACCCCCTCAGGCCTAGCCAGTGACACCCATATCCCATGAATGAATAAAACAAAACTGTTAGAGTTGGTGTCTTTTGGATGAAGCATTAAACCAAGGCCATACCACGCCCCCCCCACCCCACCCTTCATGTCTTATGACATTATTTTGAAAAGAACAGGGTAGTTATCCCTCAATCAGTATCACAAAAAGAATGATCTGTTCATCATCACGTTGCTGTTTGTGAGAACTTGTGTGCTTAAATTAGCTCCTGCGTTCCTCCAGTACAATGGGTGACTACATTTCAAAAGCACTTAATTGCCTGTGAAGCCCTTTGGGGCGAACTGACATTGTGAAAGCACGAGATAAATGCAAGACTTACTTTCTTTCCAACCTATAAGGCTGATAATCTAATGGAGGTACCATGGAACGGCCTATGAGGCATATAGCACTTGAATTGCCTCCCTTGTGATCCCTATCACTTTCTACCTTAGAAAATGCTATCATTCCCTTGCTTTGCCCTTGAAATCCAAGATTCCAGTTGCTATACTTTGGCAATACCAGTGCATTATGGACTACGTGCTAGTAATGATAACAGAATTCTGTAGAAGAGCTGAATTTGCATTACAGTGCCCTGCTGCACAAGGACACACCACTTGAAGAGTGCTGCCATTGAGTAGATTTTCAGGCTGCATATCATGAAACTTTATATTATTTCTTTTACTATGAACATTATTGTTTAGCAATCCATTCCTTCTGCAGATGAGCCCAAAGCAACTGCTGAGCAACAAGACGATAATGTCAGAAAAAGAACTAGATCACTTGTTTGTAGCTTTCCAGCAGGTACTGTCACTCGCTTCCAAAAGATAGCAGCAATGCAACAGAAATGTGATAATCTCCAGATAAGCTGTTTTAGTGAAGTTGGTCAAAGGATATACGTTTGCCAAGACATCAGGGAGAACACCCTGCCCTTTCTTGCATAGTACCATGGGATCTTTTAAGTCCACCTGAGAGGACAGACCAGGCTTTGGTTTAATGTCTCATTAGAAAGACGGCACCTGTGACAGTGCATCATTCTTTCAAAACTCCACTAGAGTGCCAGCATCGATGTTATGCTCAAGTCTCTGGAGTAGTGCTTGAATCCATAATCTCAGGCTCAGAGAATGCTGCCGACTGAGACAGAACTGTCAGTAGTTTGCTGATAGGTAAGGGAAGGAACAATGGGAAGAGAAGGAGATATTCAGTACAAACCCTGCAGTTGAAACCTGTTTTCCTTCCCACCTCTGACTCTCTTTACAGCACCCCTCCTTTGAAAAGATTTCCCTTCACGGAGATGAAAGAGGAAGAGATTTGGAGTCTGCCACCTGTCATATTTCTTTCTGTCTTGTGCTATGGGCTGCCTTATCCTTGAGAAATATTTTCTAAAATGTGTGAATTATTTGCGGTTAGCTTGAGATGCAACGAAATTCAGGAGCCAACATGCAGACCCACTAGAGTATTGACAACTGTAGACACCAAATAATTAAATATGTGAAGTTTTTATTTTGCTGCTTGTGGGAATGCTCTGAGTGAAGTAAAACTGTCCAAGTGAATTCTAGGGGGTTTGGAGAGGACACCTTGGGCATTGAGGGTAAGCAATTTAAACATGTGAAGAGAAGCCATTATAAATAGCAAATTTGCTTAGTACAGTGCGTTCTCTGAAGGGTGGCTGGCTCCACTTGGAATCATAGAATCATAAGATGGTTACAGCACAGAAGGAAGCAGTTCAGCCTGTAATGCTGGTGCCGGCTCTCTGCAAGCTGAGCTCCTTCTACTCCCTACTCTCCTGTAGCCCTGCAGTTTTTAATTTTATTTTCAGGTGCTTACCCAATTCCCTTTTGAAGTCCACAATTGAATCTGCCTCCACCACCCTCAGGCAGTGAAGTACAGATCCTAAACACTTGCTGCATGAAAATGTTTTCCTCATCTTGCTGCTGATTTTTTTTGCCATTCATCTGAAATCGATGTCCCTTATTTCTCAACCCTTCTGCCAATGGAAATAGTGTCTCTCCATCTACTCTGTCTAGAGCACTCATGATTTTGAACACCTTGATCAAATCTTCTCTCATCCTTCTTTACTTTCAGGAGAACAACCCCAATCTATCCATGTTACTGAAGTCTTATCTTCCCTGCAATAAAAGCAAAATCCTGTGGATGCTGGAAATCTGAAATAAAAACAAAATGCTGGAAAAACTCAGAGGTCTGGCAGAAACAAAAGAAGAGTCATATTGAACTTGAAACATTAACTCTGTTTCTCTCTCTCCACACATGCTGCCAGAACTTGCTGAGTTTTCCCAACATTTTCTGCTTTTATTCCCTCTTCACTGGAGCCATTCTTGTAAATCTTTTCTGCACACTCGCTTCTGCCTTCATATCCTTACTAAAGTGTGGTGCCTTGAATTGGACACACGATGTCATTTGAGGCCATACCAGAGTTTTAAAGATGTTCATTGTAACTTCCTTACTTGGTACGCTATGTTTTCATTTATAAAGCCTAGCTTCCCATGTATTTGCCCTGCCAGCTTCAATGATTAGTACACATATCCCCCCAGGTCTGTCAGTTCCTACACCCCTTTTAGAATTGTGGCTTTCATTTTATATTTCCCCTCCTCGATCGTCCTACAAAATGTAGTGCATCACACTTGTCTGCATTCAATTTCTTCTGCCTAGTGTCTGTCCATTCCACCAGCCTGCCTGTCCTCTTGCAATCTATCACTATCCTCTTCACAGTTCACAATACTTCCAAGTTTTATGTCATCTGCAAGTTTTGAAACTGCACCCTGTACTCCCAAGTCTAGGTTATTAATATATTATCACAAAAATCAGTGATCCTCTGGGGAAACCCATGGGGAAAGCCCACTGTATACCTTCTTCCTGTCACTTGGACAATGGTACTATAGGTATGGAGTGTCTCTTTTATTCCATGGGCTTCAACTTTGCTGCCAAGCCTATTATGTGGCACTTTATCATATCATAGAATGATTACAGCATAGAAAGAGGCCATTCGGCCTGTCATGTCTTTGCTGGCTCTCTGCAAGAGCAATTCATCTAGTGCCACTCCCCTGCCTTTTCCCAGTAGCCCTGCAAATCTTTCCACAAATGCCTTTTAGGATTCCATGTAAACTACATCAACAGTGTTAACCTCATCAGCCTCTTTGTTTTCTCATCAGAAACTCAAACAAGTTAATGAAACATAATTTGCCTTTAACAATTCCATGCTGTCTTTCCTTAAGTAATCCACACCTTTTTTGAACAAGGGTGTAACACTTACATTTTCCACTCATCTGGCACCACCTGTGTATCTAAGGAGGATCGAAATATTATGGCCAGTGCTGAGGACAGATGCAAAGTAGACTTTTAGTACATCAGTCATGCCCTCTGCCTCCATGCACAGATCCCTTGTTTATGGCCCTACCCCTCCTCTTGCTGTCCTTTTACCACCTATATGCTTATAGAAGATTTCTGGATTGCGTTTTGTGTAGCTGCCTGCCTCTTCTCATACCCTCTCTTTCCATCTTTTATTTCCTTTCTCACTTCTCTGAATTTTCTACATTCAGCCTGATTCTCACTTGTATTATCATCCTGGTATCTGTCATACACCTCTCTTGGCCCATGGAATGCAGTAGTGTATCTGTACCTCTATTGTTTCTTAACTCTAAAGCAATAGATTCTGGCCTTGACTCCACTGGGATATTCTCGATCTCCAGCACTGTAATATTCTCCTTAATCAATACTGGCACCCCTCCTCCTTTGTTTCCCTCCCTATCTTTCCTTGTATCCAGGAATATCTAATATCCTGTACTGCCTATTTTCGAGCCACATCTCTTATCGCCACAACATGGGATCCCCTAACACTATTGGCTTCCCCAATCTTCCTCCTGCTCCCTGTAGTTTATCTATTCTGATAACGGCATTAAACCTTTTGTGGCACTGAGCTGCCATGGATGGAATACAGTTTCTTGCTGCTGAATAGAATTGTGGAAAGATTGAAAAGCGCAACTCCTACCCTCCAATGAGAGATGGTTGAGTTGATACTACCATGGTCATCTGCAGCTATTGCTGTGCCACTCTCTTTGTGGGACTGTTTCACTATGCAAAGCAGTGCCTTTCATTTCTAGCTGGCTTCATTTGGCAAGATTTATTGTCAGGAAGATATAATTTTCATAATGTTATTGGAATTTATTGTAAAATAGTTGTGTGCGTGACTTAATTGGATTAAGGGCAGCTGGTCTGAAGGCTTTAATGTAAACATGGTAAACATGGGGGATGTTTAGAATGTAAGATTTAAAAGGACATTTGCATTTTTAAATAAATGAGACTACATTGTTTTCAAAGGAGAGGTGAAATGTGCCACCTAGCCAGGTGAAGTTCAGGAACAGTGTGTTTATTTTTCCCAAAGATTACTGGTAAAATGGGTACTATGTTAAATTTTTATGATCAGGAAGGTAAAGTCCAAAGAAATAGTGAAACAATGGGAACTTGCATTCAAGGGGGAAAATATGTATAAAGGAGAGAAGGCTGTGCATAAGGGAAGGCAGTCTAAGATTCAACAGATGTGAAACGCCTTCAGCCTGTATGTACCAAACTGCTGCCTCCAGGGACTGAAGTTAAGAGAACTCACTTTGAATCCGGGCATCGTTCAGGGCATCGTTTACTTTGCCTGGGTCTTTTAAAATATATGGGCTGAATTTTCCCAGAATTGTACTAAGTGCGGTAGTGGGTCGGTAAAATGGAGTCCTACCCCCCGATGAAAATGATGGGTTTTCACACTGTATCTTCCCTAGCCTGCCTCATTATATATTCACTCCTGCGAAACACGCTGTTTCCAAGGCAGTTGGGCTCTCGTTCGCCTGCTTGCCATCGCCCCGCTGTTGAATCACGCCAGCCACCATCTTTAAAAGGCAGCTGCCAACAAAGTGCTTAATGCCACCAGCTCACCACTGCTGCCCGGGAGACAAGGTCAGCAAAGGCAAAAAGACTGTAGCCCCCCCCCACCCCCGTTTCAACGACAGGTCCCTTGAGTGATTGCTGGATGCCGTGGAGACCGCCGGGATGTGCTGTACCCTCGCTCTGGCCACAGGATGGTCAGCAACATCACCAACCCGGCTTGGCAGGATGTGGTCATGGTGGTCGGTGCAAATGCCCTGCAGAGGAGGAAGACCAACCAGTGCTGCAAAAGGATGAATGATCTCCTCCGTTCCGCCAGGGTAACTCACTCCTTTCATCACTCCCAACTCACAAACCCACCACACACCCACAGGGCCCTCACTCTCTCCCACTGCAAGGGACATCACCATTCACTCTCTCACACTCACCGTCATTGTCCTCATCCCGTCCATAGGACCATTCACCACCCACACAGGCCAGGCAAACTTATCATCTGGCCTGGCAGTGGTCCTGATACACTCTCCCCTATTTCTATCCAGGACAAACTGGCTCACAACAGGAGGGGAAGGTTGCAGACAAGTGGAGGGATGCCGGAATTCAAAGTTCTGACAGACTTTGAAAACAGAGCCATCCAGCTGGCCAGCGATGACCGGGACCGGTCCTGTGCTGACGGTGAGGTCGGCGCTGATCTACCAAGTGAGGATCCAGCAGTGCAACATCCATCAGACAACCATACTGTGAGTGATGTGCCCTCTTTCACAGGCCACTGCCATGCACTAATTATCTCCCCTTGCTTTCACAGGCACATCTGGGAAGCAGCTGACGGAGTCTATGACCCAGAGCCTCCGAGCAAGCTCTGAAGAAAACTCTGAAGAGGAATCTGAAGTCCCATCACAGTGCTCACCCACACCCTCCACCAGCACAGAGACACACACCTCGGTGGGACCTAGCTTTAGAGTAGCCTCAGGATCACAATCTGGAGAGCACATCACACTGTCTGATCCACATCAGGCGGAGGCAGAGACCTCTCAGGTCCCCAGCACTCGGAGGATGGCTGGAGGCCAGAATGTTGCTGAGTCCAAGCCAGATGAGGAGCCTCTGGACTCGGTCATGTCACAGCTGCTGGAGCTGCAAAGGCAAGCTCGGGAACATCAGGAAGGGATGTCCGCTGCACTCCTCAGATTGCAAGGCACAATGGAGGAGCCCGTCTGCCTTCAGGCTGAGATGATAGCGCCAGCATTGCGTTGCACCCAGGTTGGCGGCCACCAGGGAGACCTTGGTCCAGGACGTCACTCCTGCACTGCTGCGCGGGCTTAACTCCATCACTGATGCCATAGTTGGCCTCTAACAGTGTGTACGCAAGAGGGATGCTGGGCAGCTAGATCTCACTCCAGCTTCCCCTTCCGCTTACAGAGTCAGCCAGGGTCCCTCAGGCACCCATAGGGAGGAGGATCAGCAGGTACCCACTCTGGGACCATCCACCCAGGTGACTCTGGGAGTGTCCGGCCCATCTGAATCCCCTCTTGCTGTGACCCCAGCAGCTCCAGCTCCACAGGCCGAGGAGGGTGTCACTGCCACACAGCAGGACCCCGAAAGCAGGCCGGGACCCTCCAAGTCTTGGCCCTTCAAAGGACGCCTGCCAAGGTCACCACAGACAGGGTGTCACAGTCAGCAGGCTGCCCCCACCTCCACTGTGGATGTCCAGGGAGCATCAAGACGTAGTGGCAGGGTTAGGAAAGTGAGGAGAATTAGTTGCACAGCCTGGGCCTGGGTGTTAATCACTTGTACATAATGTTCACTCCCAAATAAACTCCAAAGAAAGTATCCCTGCCTGTGGCTCCTTGTTCTGATGAGCAGTGTTCTTGTCACTCAGATGTGAAACCTTTCTGCACAAGATAAAGGCAGGCGTCTCAGTCCAGGGCCTCTTCCCTGTGTCTATGCAGCCTTCAGACCAAAGTGATGGTCCAGCCTCACACTGCCTGGACACATTACTGATGCCTGCACCTTGATGGTGCTGGTCATTGCTGCCAGAATGTAGCGGGCAGGCACCACAGAGTTCCCTCATTCTCTCTGTGTGCTCTCAGCACCTTTAAGGTGGGGCTGGCCCCCATCACACCAACATCTGCGACCAGTGATGCTGTGCACCAGCTCCTGAAGGGCTGAGGTGCTGAAGGTGGACACAGCATCAGATACGTCTAAAGTTTCATGGCTGTGTCTCTGAGATGGCCCTGATCATGGAGCACAAGCGAGCTGCCCTCAGCCAGACAGGAGTCAGACACTGTCAGAGACCATGTGAAGATTTATGGAGGGTCCTCACTGCATGTCATCCTCATCCTCCTGTGATCGAGCGACTATTAGGGCTTCCACTGCGTCTCCATGACAGGAGTATTCTCACAGAGGGTATTGGCGCTTCCATAAGCCAGACTGGAGTCAAACGTTTGCAACTGTGATGTGAGGATCGATGGGGACACCTCACTTCATGTCATCATCATCCTCCACAAATATGGCAGCTATGAGGGCCTCCCGAGCCCGTTTGCCTCGTCTGGTCAGTGCGAGAGCCTCAATTTCATTGTCATCACCACCGAGGACCCCCCTCGCCCACATCCCCATCAGCATCATCCTCATCAGAGGAGACCTCCAGCTCCTCCATCTCCTCCTCAGCCAGCTCCTCTCCCCGTTGCAGCGCCAGGTTGTAAAGGGTGCAGCGGGCGATGATGATGTGTGACACCCTCTGTGGACTGTATTGCAGGGCTCCACCAGACTGGTCCAGGCACCAGAACCACATCTTCAGCATCCCGATGGTCTGCTCCACCAAGTTGTGAGCTGCTGAATGAGCTTCATTATAGCGTCGCTCTGCTGCAGTCTGAGGCCGCTGCACGGGTGTCATCAGCCACGGCCTCTGTGGGTAGCCCTTGTCCCTGAGGAGCCAACCCTGCAGCCTCTGTGGGCCCTGGGAGACTGCAGGGATCTGTGAGTGACTCAGGATATAGGCATCGCGCACACTCCCTGGAAACCGTGCACATACCTGCAGGATGTGTTTCTGATGGTCGCACACCAGCTGCACGTTCAGTGAGTGGAAGCCCTTGCGGTTGATGAAGTTCACTGAGTGTAGCGATGGAGACCTGAGCACCACATGAGTGCAGTCAATCGCACTCTGCATCTGTGGGAAACCCGAGATCAGGGCGATTCCAATGGCCCTGGCATCCTGGCTGTCCCAGTCCCAGGCGAAATGCACAAAGTTGTGGCCATAGAGAAGACGGCATCCGTGACCTCATGGATGCATTTGTAGGTGGAAGCTTGTGAAATCCCAGAGGTCACCTGTGGAGCCCTGAAAGGAGCCATTGGCGTAGGAGTTGGCTGCCACAGTCACTTTCACAGCCTCTGGTAGTGAATGCCCTCCATGTCCCCTTGGCGCCAAGTCCTGCAGTAAGTGGCAGATGTGAGCCACCAGGTCCCTAGACATGTGCAGCCGTCGGAGACACTGGTTCTCCGTTATCTACAGGAATGGCAGGCGGTGTCTATAGACCCTGGGGTGTCGCTAGGCGCCGACCAGCCACGGCTCACTGTTGCTCTCGCGTGTGTGGGAGCCCCTGCTGTCCCTTCTTCATGAGGTTGCTGCTCCTGCCTTTGCGCAGCCAGGAGCCTCAGTCACTCTCTTCTCTGTCTTCTACAGTCTCTGTAGACCATCAGGCACACAGCTAGGTCACCAGGATCCATGATCTTGATGTGGTCCTCCTGCAGCATGAAAGAGAGAGAGAGAGAGAGAGAGAGACGTGGTTATCGTGGCTGTTCTTAGCACCTTTCCCGGCCCAGTGTGACCGCCCCTTAATGCTTCCCGGAGAGCGCTGGTCACCCCTCGGATGGCCAGAGGTGAGTGCGCTGCATGGCTGTCCTGTCAACCTGCGATATGGGGGACACTGGTCCAAACCAGGATAGTGAGATTGTGAGGGGCTGTGAGCCTCCAGCAGTGACTGTTACATGGCCAGTGTTAGTGAGGAGATTGTACAACGTGTGCAGTCCATCTGCTCCGCTGTCCAATAAAGTGGTGGCGGACTCAAAGTCTGTGCTGGGGGTGTTGGTGTGGGAGGGGGGGGGTGGGTGTTGGGGGGTTGGGGGGGTGGTTTGGGGGGTGTGGGGGGCTGGCGGTGGGGTAAGGTATTGAGCGCTTGGTGGGTCTTTGGTGCCTCCGTGTTCCTTGTATGGGTGAGCAGACTCGGAGCCTGACCCCAATCACATCACTGTGACAGCACCTGACCTGTCTTAGTTACAGAGACATGGTCAGTTTATACAGGTGTCCCTAATGTGTGGCCCCTTCCCTCGCTGACCCTGCCCCCCCCACCTCGATTACCTGTGTGTGGGATGCAGGGCAGGGCCGCACTTGGTCCCCCCACCCCCAGCAGTCACCTCTGAGGCTGGCCTGCCCTTGCCCCCGGACACCATACCCCCCCCACCCTCAGCACTCGCCTCCAGGGCCAGGCATCAGTTGCCTCCACCCTCCCCCGGCACCTCTGAGGCCTGTAAAGAACAGGCCAAGCTGTGGAGAAGCTGCAGCTCACTTACCTCAGTTCCCCCAAAGTGAAGCTGCCAAGTGCACGTCGCCTGCAGCTGTTGTGAAACACGTCGGCGTGTTTTCCCACCAACATGGACGGATAATACGGCGGGGTGCCGAGACCCTGGCGGGATGGCCTTGTATTGCTAATGTATTACAATCAGCCCCCCACCTACCGAAGGCAGAAAACATGGCCGGCCGTTGGCAGGCTGAGCGGAAGATCGCAACCTCCCTTTACGCCGCCGTGAAGCACGTCAGGCCATGTTTTCCACACACGCCACCCTATCACGCCCACTGCCAGCGGGGTCGGAAAATGCCGCCTTATGTGTTTTACTGTTGCCTTAACGAAGATGTAACTGGGAATCAGGTTAACTAGGGGATTTATAAATTATTGTAATGGTAATTTGTAGACATATGTATGTGCTTACAATCTTTTCTTTTATTAATATATGTTTAATTTAATTTTATAAAATCCTCTTAAGTCTGGGTGGTCTTATTACTGAATTCAAAGCCCGCATCTCAAAACATACAAATTAAAAATTAGTCGTGACAGTTATTTCAAGTTTCCCTTTGGGATTTGAACAGCTCCACGTTTACCATCTGCTATGTCATATACATCTTCAGCCTTAAGCCTGTGGACTTATGTAGCCTCCTGTCAGAGCACAAAGACATTCTTCAAGTAAACAAAATTTATTTTTGTGGCTGTGAATCAATTTTAGGTTGGTTCTAGACTACCAAGTGACAAATTAAAAGTAACTGCTTTTCCTAATGCCAGAATCCCTGTTTCCATTATGTTAGTTATGCTGACCACAGAAGTGAGAGTCAGCCTACTTGTTGCTGGCAGACCAGAATACTTTTTTGTTGTAATTTGCTAAATTTTATGAAAGTACATTTCAAATTTTTTACTTAATCATGTGCTGAATTAAAGTGAGGCAGAGAATAGTTGTACATATGGAAACAAAGCTCAAAAGACTGCTTTACTTCCTTAAAATGTTTCACAATTAATGCTTCACTAATAATTTATGTAACTGACAGAATTTCCTTTACTTATTTACAGATGCACTGAGCTACTTGGATGTATGAGCTTTGGAGTAAAGTCACTGCTTGCATTGGATAAGGCAAGTAATTTAGTACGAAATTAGATATGTCCATTTCACTTTAGATTTTCTGTAAGTTCAACAACAAATGAAAAGCCTCATGAAGCCTGACATTACCACCCTGTGTAAATTAAAAATAACTGATGTTTATTCAAAGATAAATGGCAGAATTGAGACAGGATTTTCCTTTGTCTTTCTGCTGATTCAGGCTGATGTGCAAAATAGGTTGTAGACTCATGACACTCGATCCCTTCCTGTTTTCATGTTTGTCATACATTGTGCCATAAGATTATAAGACATATGAGCCACAGTAGGCTATTCCACCCATCGCACCTGCTCTGCCATTCAAATGGCCACTCACCCTTTTTATCCCTCTCTCTATCTGGTCTGAAAACCCTGTAACCAGCATTGAGCAGCTGCCCAACATTAGTAGGCAATGGGAAATGCATAAAGGAACTTTAAATGCCTGCACCTGGAACTAAATGAAGTGCACTCAGCATTCCCTTATTGTTGGAATTTAGCAGCAGTCATGCTGCTGGCTGGGGAGGTGGTTTGTCATTTTAAGCTATTGCACCAACAGTTAATGGCTGCTTTCACCTCTCTGCCTTCTGCAGCTGTGGTGAACTGCCAAGCATAGGTATGTGCTTACCTACTGCAAGCTGGTTTAAAAAACATTACTCCAATATCATTTGGGTGGACATAGTTCTCTTCCTGTAATATTTTGGGTGTCATTGGATTGCTACTGGAGAGGAAATGCTTTGCAATAGTTTCTCTTGTTCCTGAATACATAAGGAATTCTAACATGTTGAAGCAAAAATAACAGTTAGCTTTTGGCTGATGCGAAAGGAGTGTAGATCAGAAAAACTGTGGGAGAAGATGAATCCTATGAAATTATTCACATTAGCAATGTTTGTGACTGTGCCCTGTAAGGAACCTTATGCTGATAGAATATTTGGTGCTTGATTCCTGACAAGTTTCATAGCTGACATGGGAATCAATGTGATATGGTAACATGTCCACAGTGAAATGGAAGAAAATGAGCATGCTTGTGCACTTACTAAGATTTATAGTTGGCAAAAATCCATGTGTGATAATGTACCTTTTTCACTGCTGAGCAAAAACAAACTTTCATAGATCAAAAAAATTGTTCCTAACCTGCTCCAATGAGAATGCATTTACATCCTCTATAACATCCCATTATGGTGCTGTAGCCGTACTCTTGTAAAGTGGACCTCCCTTATGTATGGAGTCCCCCTCTGCCCCTTTGCTGCAGGACCTCCTGCATCAGGATTTCAAAACTCTGGTCATTAAATGGGACTTTTCAGCACCCAATGCACTCTTTATTTGAGATTGTTTCTCTCACTCTTGTCAAAAGACAGAAAATTTGAGTGCATTGTCAGTTATAATTAGATTATTTTTGGACTTTATCTAGACCAAAATCAATTTAGAGTTAGGCCACTTGGGATCATAGTTAATTGATCAGAAAATGATGAACCATCTTTGCAGAAGAAGTGGAAGGTTCAGAGTTCAAGACATTTTCAAATGTATCAATGTACATGTCATTTTTGCGTGAAAAAATTGATTTTTCTCCAGTAGCTGATTTCTTAGGGCTGGTGCTGATTTGGGTTTCATGTGGAATGTGAATCCAAAATTACAGGATTTGCTTCAACATGCTAAATAAAGCCCAAAGCAGCAACAGCAGCAGTCACGTTTCTAGTGTGACCCATTATCATTACAGCTGCTAACCACCACTTGATGGCAAGTTTACTATTACGTTAATGGATGAAAGTGGATTCAAATTAAATTAGAGGAACAAATAGGGACACTAAAGCAGGCAATCTCATTATTACAATTTTAATTCCTTATCTAAATTGAATCTTTTTTTTGTTTTCCCGTCCTCTGAAAAGTGGTAGCTGTGGCACATTTTGACCAATATCAGCAGGTCCTCGGGGACATTTCCCAAATGCCTCCCTCATGTAGTGTTTGAACTGACATTGGCTGATTTTTTTTTAACAATGGTAGCCATCACCATTGGGCATGATCTTTAGCTTTACTTGACCTTCATACATGTACAGTTCCAGCACCCGTTGGTGGGCATCACTCTCTATGGGAACCTTAGCCTAAGTTTTTACCCTTGCTTTCTTTCTGCCCCTCCACCCTGGTAAAGAGAGGACATGACAAACGCTCACCCCAGATAATACTGTAAAAGTTCTTTATGAGAAATGCCCTTTTTACAGTGGTTTTTGCTGCTGCTTTCCATTCTAGAACCATAGAACACTACAGCACAGAAAACAGGCCATTCGGCCCTTCTAGTCTGTGCCGAAATATTATTCCGCTAGTCCCATTGACCTGCACCTAGTCCAAGCTATCCAACTTCCTGTGCGGTATTATATGAGCCAGAACATTCTCCAGCTCAAAATGGGCAAGGCAGAAGCCACATTCTTTTACTTCTGACAAAATCTTTACAATTCCAATACTGATTCCATACCCCTTTATGGGTACTCACTCGGACTGAACCTGTCCAGTTCGACCCTGAGTGGAGCTCCACATGCCTCACTCTGACCATCACTAAGATTCCCTACTTCCACCTTAGCTGGCCAGTGTTCTTACCACATGACCACTGACACCCTCATCCATGCCAGTGCCACCACAAGTCATTATTTCTGCAGTACCTTGATAAGAGGTTCTTGTGTTACGCCCACTCATCTACTTGTATTACATTCCACACACTCATCTCACCTGTTCTTTTTGATCTCCACTGCCTCACAATCCACTAGTATATTAATTTGAAAATCCACACTCTTTTTTTGCCAACTCTTCCATTGGCTCCCTGAACCCTAAACCATCTACAGTTCGATGTCACAGCACATATTCACTCCACTGTGTGTGTCCCTCCCTGGTGCTGCACAACGCATTCAGAGTCCTCAGGTGCCACAAGTCTGTACTTGGCTACTTTCTTCTTAAATGCCTCTCTCTCGCACACTCTCTTCACCTTCACAGAACTCTTAAAAACCTACTTCTTCAAGCACGTTTTTGCATATCTTCCACTTTGTTCTCAATGCTTGATTTGCTATAAAGTGTCCTAGGACATTGTGTGAACTATGCTATGTGAGTGTAAGTGGTGCTGAAATTGAGTCACTGCAGTGGAAGGATCCAGAGGAGATGCATGTGCACACAGAAGTTCCTCGGTGCCACACTTTGGTGACACAATGGTACTGTGACTTGTAGTTTGAAAATTGGGTTTGCTGAATCACCTTATTAAGCCAATGTGACTCATTGTAATTTTAATGTGGACACAACTCAAATTGTTGAGCAAAAGCTTTTGAAAGCAATTTAGTCAAACTCCAACATGGTTTACGAATTCTTGCATTTTCACTGACAGAAGTTTTACTAGCCAGGAACTAATGTTCCCTTGAGGAAAGATAAGTTCCAGACACTTCTTATTTTAAAAAAAAGTTGGCACAGTCTGCTTGCTGTCAGGGTAAAAAGCGTGGGAGTCGAAAAGGAAAACAAACAAAGAAAATGTTGATAATTATCAGAATATGGAATTGTTGCTCAGTGACACAATGTGCTGAATAGTGAATGCTGGACAAACAGACTATCTAAAAGGTGCGAGATTAATGACAATATTTTGTTGCAGGTGCTGAAATCAACATAATTAGATTTGATTAGTCAGTAACTGGCACTGAGTTGATGGGCCGAATGGCTTCCTTCTGTGCTGCACTCTTATGATTCTATGATAACGTGGTGCAGAATTTATTACATTTGGATATGTACTACTTATCTTCACTGATTAGTCACTTTGGAAATATGAAAATTACTTTTTTTCCCAAAAGTGTAATGGTAATTGTTCTGCTTAAATCCTCACAGCAAATTAAAATTGCATTGTAAACAAATTAAAAACATTTTTAATAGGCCATCAGTGTCCTATCTTTAACATCAGAAAAATCGCAAGTGTAGTCTGTAGTTTTAAGATTTCATGCATATTCTATTTATGATGTACATATTTAATATTTCATACTTAATTTATTGAATTAAAGGACAGCAGTATGGAAACTACTGACGCCCCATATATAAACATATCAACATCTATAACTGAAGAGTTTTAAAGAGATTTCAGAAAGGCCAATTTCTTTTGTGGTTTCAGTATATACAGAGGCAAAAGCTTTTGTCCCTTCTTAGCAACAAACCTGGGTTGGGATCAAAGTGAACAGCCAGTACCACAGCATAGCAGCCACCACCACTCGACCCCTTCAGGGCAGCATTTGGAACAGTCCTGAACAGTGCCCCCAGATCTTGCCAGCTTGCTGGACAGGGCTGTAATAGATTCGCAGGCAGAGGAAGTGGGTGGTCCTCCAGACAAAAGGTCTGAGCTCCTCCATCAGGGAGCCTAGCTGCCACTGACCCACTAGGAGCATAGAGCATTTTTCCTCACCGATTCTGGAAGAGGACGCTGCGGAGTAGAACTGCATGCACTTGCTTATCCTCCATTGGCCAACAGGACCTGTGACCATGAGGAGGTCATCCATTGACATAAGCCTGGGACAGTTGGGACAGAGCCAGTACCATCAGCATTATGAAAGAAGATCTGGAGAGAGATGCAGTGGTTTTTGTCGAGGTTCATCCCGAGCAGTTCTGTGACACAGGACTCTGTGCTCTACGGGCTGTTCCCAGGGACACACACCGAGACAAACATCAACTGCAGCTGGAGGATCATCAACTCGGTGAAAGACGCTCTTTGGTCTACCCGAAACTTGCTGGTCTTCCAGCACAAAGAGTTGTCCCCGACCGAGTGTTGCAGACTGGCACATTCCAAAGTCCAGGACTATGTGCTGAGGGACGCACTAAAGCTTGGGGCAGCCGCCGCAAAGGCGCAGGGAAGGGTCGCTGCCTAAGACCTTTCTGCCACAGTGTACCGAGGGGCTGGGAACTGTTTAAATCCCCTCGGGCTGTACAGCTCAAAATGAATGTCTGCAAATGATTGTAATATTCATTTTTTGTATCAATGCATTTCGTGATACACGTTGTAAAGTTGAACCTGATTGTATTTTTGTGTTGGTGATTTTGAAATGGTTTGAAATGTTGTTGAAGATATTTTGTGAATAAAGTATATTTTTGCAAAAAAGAACCTTTGTCCTAGCAAAAGGACCTCTCTAATTTGGACCCCATTGCAACAGGCTCCTTTCCACCAACACCCTTCCTCTCCCTGGCCTTTCCAAATTCAACAGGATTTAACTTCACCATAGCAGGGCCTGGATTAAGTTTTTGCGTGTATGATTGGTCAGGAGGCTAATATTGCATTTTTAAGCTCACTACAACTCAATTCCCAGCGATAAAGAAGAATGTATATCATCCGCCTTTGTATCTTTAAGTCTGTCTCTGCTCAGCCCCTTCTTCCCTCAGTATCTTTGGCATAATTTGGTAAGATCCAGAAAATTATGGTCCGTTAGGATGGGAAACCTGGATCACACCTTCCTGAAAATTAATGGATACCTGAAGAATTTGAAAAAAATAATTATGTAAAGTCAAAAATTTAGCTGTAGTTGCAAACTAAACCAGTGGCGACAGGCTGCAAAAATAACAGAGTCGATTTTCACTTTTGGTGTTGGTGAAAAACTGCTGGCAGAGGTTTGGCTGCCCTCAATCTACCCTCATTTTCCTTTCCATTGAATTCAAAGGATTGGAAAATCGGGTGTGATGAAAGTTATAACTACAAGTTATCTGGCACCACTGGTAATAAAATTAGTTCAGAACTTTTATGAAATGTTATTAATTTCATCTAACGAGACAACTTTGTTGGCTTCAATTGTGAAGTCAACAATCAGATCAAAGGTATTTTTTTGTAATATTTGTTAAACTTGTATATAATTAAATCTTTTGTAACAAAATAGCCCATGTATGAAAGCGCTTTATGTTTAGCATTGATTAAAATCTCCTTAAACAAAATTGGTTAACGTGAAATATTGGTTATAAAGAAACGCTGAAGTTATTTTGAGGTCTGATTTGATAATTTTTTATTGGGGTACTACATGTTTCATGACTCTGTGACCCCATGACGTTAATGAGAAATTTACTGCACACAAGATAGTGAGTATGAAAGGGAAAGGGCATTTGTTGCACATTTCAGGATATTAGAGCATCCCATGGTTTTAATATAAGGAAATGCAGCACCCATAAACAGCAGTGAAGATGATGACTAGATGATTTTGTATTTGGTGGGGGGGGGGGATAAATTTTGGCTAAGTGACCAGGAGCACACCCCTGTTCTTTGAATAATGATGTGCTATGTCCAAGAGGACAGGAGAGGCCTCAGTTTAATGCCTTGTCCAAAAGGCAGCACCTCTGACAGTGCAGCACTTGTTCAGGGCTATGCTGAAGAGTCAGATTATGTGCTCATTTTGGAGTGGGACTTGAATTTAAATGCAGTTTGTCATGGAGGTGAAAGTGCTGCTCCCAAAATCCAATTGTTTAAAATTATCAGTGAGAAGTGATCTGAAGATTCTGTAAAGAAAATAAGTGAATTTGCAAAACAATTCAACATCTGCATTTCCACTTTCTTGATGTTGCTGAAGAACTAGAGTGTATTTGAGCACAAGAACAGCAAGGAGATGCTAATAAAACAGCATCATTTTCTGCCACATTTATTATGTTTCTCTCCAAATTGTGCACAAAGTTTGCCAGTCAGTGACCTACTCTTAGTGGACAATGCCCAATAATTTGATGTGGAAGCCTTTAAGCTGATCAGACAAAGGTAAGTTAGGAAAAAGCAACTGTGCTATTGTGTACAAATGCAGACTTCACTGTCAAGAGCATGCCTGTTGTATTGTGGAAAAAGAAAATAAACTGTTGGTTGTGTTGTCCTTGCAATGCTTTCTCCACTTAGAGAAAAATGGTAGGTGTATTCTGAGTAACCTGTTACATGATCTCAAACTATATGACAATGGACTTCAAGATACTTTAAAATTGTACAATAATGCATGAAAAATATTTACAAGGTGAAATTTCTGGAGCAAAAATCTAATTATATATTGTTAGTTTGGCTGTTTTGTGGACTGCTTTCATAATAACAGCAAGATTTTTTGAGCTTTTCAAAATGAATTTTGGTTTTTTTGAGTCTTACACTAACCCTTTTTATTAATTACAGGAGATCAATGGTTGGTATTATCTGCTTGGGGAGGATCTCGGTAGGACAAAACACTTGAAAGTAGCCACACGTCGCCTCAAACCATTTCAAGGTATACATTTGGTATGGTTTGCAATAGTTTTCAATGCCATGATGTGGAATTTTTTCAATTAAAATTTTGGTGTTTGAGAGACAGTTGCCCTAGAAAGAACATTTTTAATGTGAATCATGTCTTCCATAGCCATTCTGACGGAGTGCAATTCTATGGTCCATGGCACCCTGCAGACCAATACTCAGTAAAACTGGATGAGCCGTATTAGGAGTGAAGTCTATAATCTTCTACACTTGTGATGAAACTGCATGACACATTGTATAATAGTGATATACATGTATTGCAGGTTAATAATTTTATAAAGTAGCCACTGCAGCGTAAATATAGTGACTAAATAAACACAGAAACTGTGGGCTGGATTTTGTCCTACTGTCACTGGGTCCAACAGTGGGCCTGGAATAAGGTGGCCTGCGAAGGATGCGGCCACCTGAACCTGATCACATGGTGCTAATCTTATGAATATAGGTGATGGGGGCTTGCCATCGAATAACCTGATGGGGTGGTTCTGATAGGAAGCCACCTAATCCTCATGCAGGAGAAGGTGCCACACTTAAAGGGCAGAAAGCCCTCTTTAAAAGCTGGATTTCTGCAGGAAACCTTTCTGAAGGAGGATTGCAATTGAAGTTGCCAGCATGGTCAGATGTGTGAATATTGGAACCAAAAACTTCTGAAGGTCCAGGAAGAAGAAAATTTAGTGAAAGTTTAGCCAGTGGTTTAGTCAGTAGCTGTGTTTGGGGAAGTCACAATTCACTCAGTGCATCACTCTATAGTTCAGCTGTGTTTGGAGAAGTCACAATCCACTCAGTGCATCATTCTATGGTTCAGCTGTGTTTGGAGAAGTCACAATCCACTCAGTGCATCACTCTATAGTTCAGCTGTGTTTGGGGAAGTCACAATCCACTCAGTGCATCACTCTATGGTTCAGCTGTATTTGGAGAAGTCACAATCCACTCAGTGCATCACTCTATAATTCAGCTGTGTTTGGGAAAGTCACAATCCACTCAGTGCATCACTCTATAGTTCAGCTGTGTTTGGAGAAGTCACAATCCACCCAGTGCATCACTCTATGGTTCAGCTGTGTTTGGGGAAGTCACAATCCACTCAGTGCATCACTCTATGGTTCAGCTGTGTTTGGGGAAGTCACAATCCACTCAGTGCATCACTCTATGGTTCAGCTGTGTCTGGAGAAGTCACAATCCAATCAGTGCATCACTCTATAGTTCAGCTGTGTTTGGGGAAGTCACAATCCACTCAGTGCATCACTCTATAGTTCAGCTGTGTTTGGGAAAGTCACAATCCACTCAGTGCATCACTCTATAGTTCAGCTGTGTTTGGAGAAGTCACAATCCACCCAGTGCATCACTCTATGGTTCAGCTGTGTTTGGGGAAGTCACAATCCACTCAGTGCATCACTCTATGGTTCTGCTGTGTTTGGGGAAGTCACAATCCACTCAGTGCATCACTCTATGGTTCAGCTGTGTCTGGAGAAGTCACAATCCAATCAGTGCATCACTCTATAGTTCAGCTGTGTTTGGGGAAGTCACAATCCACTCAGTGCATCACTGTATGGTTCAGCTGTGTTTGGAGAAGTCACAATCCATTCAGTGCATCACTGTATGGTTCAGCTGTGTTTGGAGAAGTCACAATCCACTCAGTGCATCACTCTATGGTTCAGCTGTGTCTGGGGAAGTCACAATCCACTCAGTGCATCACTGTATAGTTCAGCTGTGTTTGGAGAAGTCACAATCCATCCAGTGCATCACTCTATGGTTCAGCTGTGTTTGGAGAAGTCACAATCCACCCAGTGCATCACTCTATGGTTCAGCTGTGTTTGGGGAAGTCACAATCCACTCAGTGCATCACTCTATGGTTCAGCTGTGTTTGGAGAAGTCACAATCCACCCAGTGCATCACTCTATGGTTCAGCTGTGTTTGGTGAAGTCATAATCCACTCAGTGCATCGCTCTATGGTTCAGCCAGAGTTTAATGGTCATCCTCCTCCAGGCCATTGGGAATACAGAGGGATTCTATTTTGAAGGTATCCTAGACGGAGGTCAGTGCAGAGCTGAGTGGCTGGGAGTTCCATCCAAGGGACTGCATCCAGTGTCAGTAAAGGATGAATGATTGCCTCCACACTGCAAAGGTGAGTTTAAGTGTCATGTATGTAGTAGAAGGATTCGGTACATTAAGGGTTAACCCGGGACTGTGCATAGTAATGCCCACCAGTGATGTTAGAAGGCACCTGACCTAAATCTTAGGTCAGCAATGTAGAGCTAGATAACAATGTGTAAGGAAATGCCATGGAGTCCTCTCAAGGCCTGTACCCTCTACTGTAAATACGTGCATAGTTCAGTAATGTTAATGAATTCTTCTTAGTAATTTCTAGGAGACTGCTTAATGATACCTAAGCAGTATGCACCACAGATAGCGGCAACCCAGTAAAACGTAGTGGCAGTGGGAGATCAAAATCTACATCCTCTATAAAAAGACTGAAGAAGTCAAGAAAAGGACTGAAAAGAATACCTTGCTCAAGAAGCTGAGAAAACTCACCTGAAAAGCTGCAGAGACAGAAGATCCTGGCAGCAGAAAAAAGGCAGCTCAAGCTAAAGTCTGCACTGGATCCCTATGGAGGCATCTTCAACAAAGTCAAGCTAACAGTCAGAAGCCTGCAGGGTGAGATACAGCCTTTAAGCCAGTCCTGTGAACTATTCATTTTAAAAATCAGTCCGGCAGAAAACTCAGTTACATGTTCGTCACTAATCTGACCCTGGACTTGGAGCCCACTCCACATGACCCCAACTCCGGAGCACAACAAAAGAATAAAAAAAGCCATGGAACACGCAGAACCTCCCATTTAACGAAAGCCCAAGTGCCTCGCAAAATATCGGGCCTCCCGGCCAACAAGACGTCTGCCCTCCCAACCTGGACCTGATCTGCAGCAAGCTGCTGCCGTTCAACTGACCCACAGCCGCGACCTAACCTGTGACCATCTTGCAGCAGCTTCCTCCTCCTGGCTCATCGCTGCCATTCCAAAGTTTGAAGATGTTTTCAAATCTTTTAACCTCTTTTTCGACCTACCATCTAACAAAATGTCGGAAAGCGCCAAATTTAACGGGAGAGACCAGCAGCCTGGGTAGCCTGTCGATTCCTTTATCAATTACCTTTACCGCATGGCAGAAGGTTGCGAATACGGATATCTGAAATCAGAATTCATCTGAGAACTCTTCCTGGAACACTGACATCTCAGTAAATGGTCACTTAACCAATTTAAGGTTAAGTTTCCGATGAAGAACCATTGCTCCAAGGCCACTGGGTCTGAACCACAGGCACCCTACTCTACGTTGCAGGGGGAGTCCAACTCCCAGTAATAGGGATGATACCAGAGCCATTAAGGTACAAGCGACAAACAGATCACAGAAGTTATGTACATCATGCAAAACCAGTCCTTTTCACTCCTCAGTAGTGACACATGCAATAGCTCTTGACCTGCTTCAACCGGTAGAAGATAAGAAGACAGCCACGGTCCCTATGCAGCCAGAAACCCGTCCCCCCGAAAGCCCAATTGCAAAGCAACAACCCAATGTTGTCTTTGTTTGTAACCTCTCTTCCCTGTTCGTGGAGCATGTCTGTACTCCTTTCTGGTCACCGAACTGAACCAAGGGCCAGACCAACCCACAGTGCAGATGGTTACTACAGCACCACCAGTGGAGGTGACACCAGAGCCAGAACAACTTCCAGCAGAGCCTCTGTCTCCACCAGCGACCACAGGATGGTCAACTAAGATGACAACCTACACACAGCCCCAGCAACTACCAGCCAGTGTGATGAAACCACAGAGTCCACTGGAATCAGGTAGCAACCCACAAACACTACTCAACAAAAGTGAGATGCCTCTACACTTTTCTTCCATCCACAGGATGGCACCCCCTGAACCACAGAAGGCTTCAAGATGCTGGAAAAGATGAAAGGAGAAGGGACGCAGCCGACAACCGGGTGGATACTATTGCCGTCCTCCCAGAAAGAAACAACCACCACCCGTTGTACCAAACCACCACCGCAGTAACCCAGCCAACCAGGCCTGGTACAACACTCGCCAATGGAAAAAGTGCACAAAGCCATGTCTGCACCCAGCTCCAACCAACGATCCACAACCAAGATCAGCAGCTCCTAGATCGTACTACTCTCCCGACCAGACAGCAAATGAGACGTGGCAGGGGTACAAGACCTCCAGACTGCCTCAAACCCTGATTTCAAAGACTTGAAAGGTGGGGGGGTGGAGTTGATTGAACTCTGTTAATGCATGCTGTTAATGTTGTAATGTTAATTATGAAGTAGATTAGAATTAGAGTAGTTATAGTTGCAACACAAGCCTTATGATAACACAAGACTTGAATCAAACTGTAAGTAACTATTGTCAGTCTATATCCAAGGGACAAAGATTTGGTGGGGGAGGTGTAGCAGAAGGACCTGGAACATTACATTGCACGGAGAGTGAGCAGGAATCCTGCTTACCCTTCATGTATTGCAAATGTGGCAGCCTGCCGCACCCATGAATGATGGTGGCCCTTAAAGTCATCACTCAGTAATTGTTTTTATGCGTCATTTGAGGGTTGACTGTTGCAGAGCAGCCTCCGTGTATTCCACCTCATACCTCCTCAGAGGAGGACAGTCCAGATGTCTCTGCAGGCGCAGCGTCACTCCTGTCCCTGCACAGATACGCTCACCTTGGTGGGGTGTCAATCACACACTAGCACGGGCTACAATCTGGTGAGCACAGCAGTCATGCAGATGCAGATGAGGGAGGCAGTGACAGGCGAGGCCACTGGCAGGCAGAGGATTGTTGGAGGGCAGCCTCCTGCTGCACCCCTGGTTGATGAAAGGCCTCTGATGAGGGCGACGCTCAACCTGTTGGAGTTACAGAGGCACACAGGAGAACCTGGCAGAGCTGCCTGAGGCTTTGAGTAGACACGATGGAGGAGTCCATCGATGGCATTAGCTCTGCTATGCCTCAGGTAGGTGAACGCATCGCTTCTTCCACAGGGAGGGTGACAAGTTTCATGGAGCAGCAGCCACAGAAGACCACACAGTGGATGCCTGGTGTCAGCATGACTCTGCAGAACATTGCTGGCACCATGAGCTGCAGCACTGGGCCAGCGAGAGGTTGCAGTTACCAGTGACCCTGTCCACCCATCCAGATGCACCACAGCCAAAAGCAGGATAGGCAGTGGCTGCTGCAGGTACTACACCCACCCGATGCCTCAGATTGAGGAGGAACCCAGGCACAAGTGAGTGATGGTGGGAAGGGTGTCATGGGGGAGGGAGTTCAGCAACAAGATAAGGGGGACCGTGGCTTTCAGTGCCCCCACTTCCAGATGCTGGGTCCCTTGATCAGGCACTGAGTGCCTTTGAACAAAGTCCCCCCCCACGAATCCTTGGAACCCTGTTGTGCTCCCTGCATAGCAAGTCTCCTGCCCACCTGTGGGTTAATTTCAGCGGTGGCAGGATGAGGCCTTGTTAAGGAAGCATGTTAAGGGCTTCAATTGATGGGCAGGAAGGCCTTCGATGGGCCTTCCTGCCATGAACTTAATCAGGCTGAAGGTGGGAAGGTGACAGCATCCTACCTTCTGTCCTCTCGCCCGATTAAATGCACCCCCCTCACCAAACTCGCTGTGGGAGAGGGCCACAAGATGCTGTCGATTGCCTCTAAACTACAGACAAGAAATAAAAATTGTTGTGGTTTTTTAAAAATCAACCCAAGTAACTGTTTGCTAGGAGGTGTGTAATTGTATTTTTCAGTCGCTGCTCACTGAAGTTCAAATGATTTCTGCAGCCTTCTTGAATGACACTTTTCTCAGTTGATGCTTGCGCTTCTCTGATTTAGATCACTTTTTTAGATTCAGTTCTTAATGTTCAATTTATTGAATATATGCAATGTTGTGAAGGACACAAAAGGCAAAAGAGACCTGGAAATCTACAAGTATTCATTCAGAAAATCTGCAATCTTAATGGTATTATGAATACTTTAATAACATATTTACAGTTTGGATAGTGTCGGTTGAACAGATTGCACCAGAGCAAATGTAGGTTTGTGCACAGGAACACATTGGTATGTGCAAAGTACTTCTATTTTCAGAACTACAGAACAAAGTTTAAGGATGACCAAAAGCTTTGTTTGTTTATTTCAGGAGCCACCATGAAAAATAATGCAGTAGCAAATGAAAAAAGAGGCATTGAGGATATGCTGCAAGTGAAGGTATGTTTGCATCTCTTGGTGAAAGTTTGTAGTGCTTTCTGAAATTTGAGCTTTAATAGTTGTGAATAAAATCTAAACTTTCACATTATCGGAGTGCTCAAAGGGATAGGCAGGCTCTGGCAGCAACCCAGAAATCTGCCCTCCAACAGATTACTAGAATTGCAGAGGTTTGCCCAAGGGGAGAATGGTGACTGCATGTTGCACAAACCTGCTGTCCTCTCTGAGGATAGGAGCGTTCATGCACCAACAACTGCCACTCGGGTGCCCTTGCTGTTTCCATTCAGTCAGCCAGCCAGCCAAGACTGCTGCCACTCATGCCAAGGTGGTTCAGTTTGAAGCCGGGCCCTAAAATCCCAGAAGCTCTTCCTGCAAGGCCATCTGCAGCATCAGTGAAAGTCAATAGTCTTCGATGGCAGGACTATGGCAGGAAAATGCACGTGTAAGACAGGCACAAAGGGAATGCACAAGGATGAATGGTTCAGTTTTTACATTGGAAGTGTTGTTAGATAAAGTTGTTATGGAAGGATTTTTTTTGTTGATGGCTTTTACATTAAGAGTTTGACTAAGAGGACACTGTGATGGCACTTAGCTAATAGATTGACAGTGACAAGAGGGAATTGTGGAGCAACTGTGATGTTGGGATGATATCTTGGGCAAATTGAGTATCAGAATCACTCATGGGCAGCTCATCTGGAGTGATGGGAGTCCAGGATGTCTCTACCCTTCCTCCTCTTTCTCCTCTTCTCTCTGCACACTGTTTCCCCTCTTTGCTACCTGTGCTTCATTTCCAAATCATTCAGCAGCCCAATAGGGGCTGCAACTTCCAGGACAGAAGCAGACATTTTCCTGACAGGCTTCCAAATTCCTTTGACTTCCTTGTCAAGATCCAACACCATCCCCTTAAAAATCCAAAATGTTTGCAGAAATCCTCCAATAACAATCAACACTACTTCCACTAAGCCTGCAACTGCAAAAGTAAATCAAAATCAGCTCAACTGGAAATTGAATGGTTGTCCCTTTAAATAACGCTTGTTGGGGGTGGGGGTGATTCCTCGTGCAACTGAATGTGTGGGAGTGTTTAAGAGAGGGCATTAACTGGATTTGTGTGATCTAAAATGGCAGGTTGTGTATCAAATCAGCGTTAGAGGCTATATGACATCACAATCTGTTCACCCTGCTGCATCTGGCACACACATGGCGTGTCCCACTAGTGCCCTGTCAGTAAGGGCACACACGTGAGCTGTGTTGGAGGTGGCCGGCAACGTTTCAGTTGCCATTATTTCACTTCAGCATTTTTGTAATGCTGGCAGCAGCTGCACTGTAGATCCCATTTTTGCAGTCTTGGTTTGATCTGAAGGCATAGATGACCTTAATTAAGTGCCATTTGGAATATTGTGCACAGTTTTGCGCAGCCCATGTTAAGGTTATAACAGCAACAGAATAGTGCAGCTCATTTTTACTGGAATTATTTAATGGGATGAGAGGCTATAGACATGAGGAGAGACCTGAGTTCGAACTTTTTTTCGCCAGAATTGAGAAGGTTAAAGGATGATCTGATTGAGGTTTTCAAGTTTGTGAAAAGGTTACAATAGTGTTTAATGGCTTCCATTGGTCACTGAGATTTCAAACAAGGGCACCACTTGTAAAATAGCCACAAAAAAATTAAAGGAGAGGTTAGAAAAAATATCTTTACTCGAAGAGTTGTTAGAAGTCTGCTACAAACTTGGAGCATTTCTTAAATTCTTTAATAAGAGAAATAGGTAGTTAATTTAAAAGAAAAGCACAGAGCGGAGCAGTAGGATGAGATTAGACTAATACCATTGAAGACATGATGTGCTAAATGGTTTCTTTCTGCACTGCTCATATAAATATACAGACTAAAATTATGATTTTAAAAATGTTCCTCTGTTTTCTTTGTGGCATACATGTTTCATACTGGAGATGGGGAAAGTTTATGTTGCATAAATATTGAAGTCTTTTTTATGAAAGGCCCCCAAAGCATTTTTTATTAATGGTTGTTATGCTAAGAAAAATGTTTTGCTTGTGATTAATGTGTTAGACAAAGATGGGAAATAATAAAGTAAACATTGAAGTTGAAATAGGAAGCTCGACTCAACAGTGTTTACACTTTGTCCGTGCATAAGAATTAAATTCTCTTGTGCAATGTTTTTTGCACTCTGGATCTTTTATAATATTCACTTAGGGAATTTTACTTTAAAAAGTTACTGAAAATATTAATTATTTTAATTATTGTTTAACCTGCTGTTGCTGGTAACTAGTGCCACAAAGCATTTTGTACTTTTAGCTTTTTCTTGCTTGATCCTTAATTATACGGATGAATCATGAAATAGCATCGAGTCATGGACTTGGAGGAAGTAGAGGAAACATAATTGGATAGGTTTTTAAGTGCATTAGAATTTTAATTGTTTTACTGACTACCAACGTAAAAACAGCTTTCTTCCGCTTAATTTGCATGTACCTTTTTGCCCAAAGTTTAAACAAATTCTGCTAATCATTAGTGACACTGTACCTAGTGCAGAATCAGTTTCTGTGTAATCCTTGGTTAATTTTTTACTGCTAACCAATGCCTGTTATTGCCCTATGTTATTGGGAACACTGTAATAAATATTTCTCACCAGTATGTAAACACGTTGCAAGGAGCAGACTGCAAAGATTAGGAGGAACCAAGGGTATACTCAGTACTTCATAGGAACCAGCTAGACATAAAAGTAAGTTTATTTCTTACTGAGTGAAATTTTCAGGAAACCTGGCTTATCGTTCAGAGGCATGCAGTAGAGCCAGAGGTTTGGGAGGTGAAAGGTTGCTTCCTGCGATTCTTCTAAATCTGAGTTCCCATGGGTGGTTATGCCAACTAAATTACAGCTCACTCTGAAACATTTAAGCCAGTGACACACAGCTTCAGGAGATTTGTTCTGTGTCCAACAGTTCATTGTACATGCGAAGCAATGAATTTATTTAATGAAATACACAAGGTGTGTTTAGATCTTTGAAGGAGCTGAGTCTCTAAAAGTAGACAACTCTGCGAACTGGGGTGGTGGTTCTAGAAAAATATAAATTGCAGCATAAACGGAGATTGTTCAGCCCATTGCAGGAAGAACCATTGAGATTCAACAATGCTCCAAGCAATTGGGCAACAGGTACAGCGTTTATGAACTTAGTAATGTGTACAGTAGGTTAATTCATTTTTTTGAAGAAATGTTTATGAATTTTGTTCACTTCGTAGTATTCTTAATTAAAGTAAGTGAGTTTGGATTTTTATGCCTTTTACTATCTTTTAATTTTTCTTGTCAAATTTGTTGTGCATTTATGTAAAATATGTAATTATCTTCAAAATAGAAATAATTTGATTATTTTTCAGCTCTGGTTTAAATCTTGTGGAATATTTTGAAGTATGGAATTTCTTTTAAAGTATTAGAAAGTTGCATTGAAACTATAATTTATGTTTGTAGAAAGTGATAATGTTTTTATACTTTGGGGAAATTTCAGACTTTCAAAGGTCATAGATACAAAATATTGGTCAGTAAAATATAAAGTCGAGATAATCGGAATTGATGTAAAGTTTGGGATTTCATGACTCGTACATGGTATATATAAAATGAGTTACTTTATAAAGTCAGTTTTTATCTTGTGATTTATAAGCCAGTTTGTTAGCTTCTAAAATCTAAAATCCAACCTGGACATTTCAACGTGATTGATCAGGCCATACTAGATTAGCTGCACTATAATAAGTGAGCAACTGGTCATGGCAGAGGAGAAGGAACCTTCATGATTTATGTACTGCCTCAGATGATTATGCTGGGGATCTGGATCTTATCAAACCTTTTTATAATAAGAAGGGTGCTTTCTAAGTGGCAAGTATTGGTACAGTTACTGGTTTACCAGCAGTTTGTGAGTGCCAAGCATTGTACTGCAGGTATCACCTTGGGTGGTTGACTCCATTAGCCACGTGCACAGACCAGCATGGCAATTTTTCAACAGTACAGTCCACCAGTGAACATTGACAACTACAGGGAGATTTGGACTGGATCCCTCCAGGTCATAGGCCTTAAGAGTAGTCGGCGCTTCTTGTATTAATGCTCAGGCTGTAGAGACTTGGAGTTTCAGAGTGACAGAGGCAATCTGTTCTGCTTCCATTGATCTCCTGGATTCCATTAAGACTATTGTGATGCTGTCCAGTGATCATAGTAAAGAAGCCTCCGGCAGCAGGGGAACTGTTAATGATGCTGTCTCTCGGTGCTTAATCTCAAGAGGCTGCAATCTACAAACTGCAATGAGTTATTTCATGTCCTTCTGCCACTGAGGTGTCCCTGGATGAAGTATATGACTAGGTTTAACATCACACAAGTCAAAGACTGACACTGAGAAATAATGGGAACAAACTCAAATACAACAGGGGGATTTTAAAAGCAGTTAACAGGAGGAGCTCTGTTTCCAACTATATTTGGGCTGATTCCTAATTTTAATGCTACTGTTTCTGGTCATCAACAAAGTGCCTACCAGGCTTAAACAGGAGCCTCGTTATCAAATGCATAACATAAGTGGGACACAAATGATTTTTAACTCAGTCCTAAATGGACACCTGGCAAGGTAAGGCCATCAAAAAGCCACTGAGGCTCACTCATTTGAGTTTAAAAGTTTATCATTTGTAGGGCTACAAGGTGCAGGACTTTTGTTTCTGCAGCCCCAAGCTTTCTCACCTTCCCTAGCAGTGAAAGCTGTGTAACCCCGCTCCTCTCTCTCTTAGTTTGTTGCCAACAGCTTTTTCTTAGTGCTGACTGGTGGCTCCCAGTGACCATGTGATGGAAATGAGGATCTGCCAGCCTCATGTTGGCTGGCAGCTCTTGACAGATGTGACATCCTTCACTGGGGCCCTGAATCCAGAGAAGACCTGCCAGTGGCCACTCAAGTTCCTGCAGGGCACTTAATACCATCAGGCCCTCCCACATGGAATTGTCGGGGGTTCCCCGCCAATTTTCTGACTAGTGGCTGAGACCCCCATCAGGCTGATGTGCCTGTGGAATAGTTTGGCTGTGCTTCAGTTTGCTACATACAGTGTGATGGCCCATGTTTTTGGAGGAAAAGACCTATATTTTATGGTGGGGTGATGGTCCCTTTAAGAACAAGGTTTCTCTAGGAGATGATATTTGGTAAAGCACCTGGCTTTCCAGTAACTGATCATATGACCAAGCTTCCTGGGAGATGAATAGTAAAATAGCAAAGGATCAACAGGAAGTTAATTGTAGATGTGAGTAGATTATGGGTGTGGCTCTACTCTCAAGCAGGGTTTTAGCTTTGAACAAGCTTATTGCAGGACACATCTCTTTCAAGCTCCGTTTATTTGAAACTCTGTGTGCTGGCTAAAAGAGTTTAAATCCATTGTTAACTGAAGGACTCCTAACAGTAAGTTGGACTTCTGAGATAGTCAAACTGACAAATGGGAGGGAGTGAGTTTTAGATGCAAGACTCTGTAGTTAAAGAATATTAGAACCAGGAGAATTCTGATCTGAGGTGGCTGTGCTTAATACGTTAACAATGCCTGTGTTGAATGGAGAGTCTAAAATCGTGGGATGGTTGGAAGAGATTTGAAGTGTAGGGATGTTGGCAGTCAGGTGCAGAGGAGAGTAAGTTGATTTTCATAACATCCCTTTGCTACTACCTCTATACTTCCTACTCTAAAGTGCACAGATATGGGATGATTCCTTCAGGGAAATTGGCATTTTGATGGCTGTTGAGGTGTCAGTGGGGAGGTGTAGTAAGCTGCAACAGAAAAACAGAAAAAATGGTTAAGAAATGATGCAGAAAATTCTCTCTCAGGGCTTTTGGAATTAACGGCAGTTTACAACTTAGTCCCTAGCAGGTAATTGTTGGGTAAAAGACTCTGGGCAGTGTTTTCTGCTCCTGTTGGCAGTGGCCGTGTTTGGTGGCATGAACGGACAATATGGCCAGAAGGCCAAAAATCGGTTTTACGCCATTGTGAACACTGGCTTGCGATTGTCGGCTCTAGCCATCAATGGCAGACCGCGTTTCCCAACGCCGCATAACAGGAAACTAATTTCAATACTTTAGCATCTCATTATAAGCTCTGCTCACCAGAATCATCTGTTGGGCACTACGCTGACGTGTTTCACAACTGTACATAAGCAATGTGCACCTGGCGAGCTGCACTTCACTCGGGACTTCAAGGTTTGTTTACCTACCTTGCTTCGGGCAACTCTCACAGTCATCAGCCCCAGGCTTCAGAGGCAGCACCACATCACTTCTAGGAGGGCTCATGGGCAGGTCATGGGGGCGCATGTTGATCTGTACAAGTGACCTCAAGATGGTGAGGTCTGAGAAGGCAGTCTCCAGAGTGGATGAGGCCAGATGGAGATGTGAGGGTGTGTGTGTGGGAGTGAGAGGTGATGTCCCTTGTGTTGGCAGTGAGTGAGATGCCAGTGAATGTGTGATGGCCTTGTGAGTGTGTGAGTTTAGAGTGATGAGATGGTTGACTTACTCTGGCAGCATGGATAAGATCATTCATCCTCTTTCTGTGCTGGATGGCCAACCTCTTCTGTGCAGTATTGGCGCTGATCACCACTGCCACTGCCTCCCCAGCTGAAATGGTGAGATGGATAGACCTCCTGCGGCCAGAGTGAGGGTGGAGGACATCACCTGGAGGTGGGCCTCCAAAAGGCATTCCAGTGATGGGTCACTGAACTCTTCCTGACATTCAGGACCATGTCTTCACTGGAGCAGTCCTGGGCTGCAAGCATTGAGAACTGTGTGTGCAGCTGCACTTTATATATGGTACCTGGAGTAAGGAAACAGATAACGGCGTGGTGGGTGATTCAGAGCCAGCCTGCTAGTGAGATAGCATGTTTCCTGTGGGTGCATAATTAATAAGGCGGGAAGTGAACGATACAGCATGAAAACCCGCCATTGCGGCTGGCGGGTAAAACATCGTTTTTCACCCCTGATACCACACACACTGCAATCCTGGGATGATGCAGCCCTCCGTGTTCAATGTGCATGAATGTTAGTAAATGTGGAAATCAAATGCTGTAATCAGGACTCCATTAAGATATTTAAATCAAATTACTACTGTTTTATAACATCATTTTGATTGCCCTACTCTCTCTCTCCAAAAAGCACTGATAGATTCCCATAGGAAAACTAGCACTATAACAGCTTTCTTTTTTCCCGCTTCTTTCCTATTCATAGCCCAGCCAGAAATATGCATTATCCTTTTTTCTAGCCAGTACTACCCACTTTAAGCTTGAAAATCAAACTAATCTATTCCTATATTTATTGATAATGTTGCAATTGATCAGCAAAATGGTTATATTATACAGCTGCTATTAGCTTTACTAATACGTCTTTTGTTAAAAAACATTATCAGTGCATGATTTTTTGAAAATTCTTCAATTTTATATTACTCGTTTCTTTGTGGTCTGTTTCAGGTTACAATCCCACGAGGCAAAGATGGCTTTGGCTTCACAATTTGCTGTGATGCTCCTGTTCGTGTGCAAGCAGTGGACCCAGGCAAGTTAGTTAAAGTTTGGTGGTGGTTTAGACAAAATGAAAAATGTACATTTCATAGACTCATAGACGCCTACAGCACAGAAGGAGGCCATTCTGCCCATCGTGTCCGCACAGCTCTGACTGCACTAATCCCATTTTCCAGCGCTTGGCCCATAACCCTGGAGGCTATGGCAACACAAGTGAATATCTAAATATTTCTTAAATGTTACGAGAGCGCCTGACTCAATCACTCTTTCAGGCAGTGAGCTCCAGACTCCTATCACCCTCTGGGTGAAAAACATTCTCCTCAACTACCCTCTTAGCCTTCTACCTCTTACCTTAAATCTATGCTCCCTTGTTAATGACCCCTCTACTAATGGAAAAAGTGCCTTCCTATCCACCCTATCTATGCCCCTCATAATCTTATACACCTCTATCAGGTCCCCTCTCAACCTTCGTTGCCTCAAGGAAAACAACACCAGCCTATCCAATCTTTCCTCATAGCTCAGACCCTCCAGCCCAGGCAGCATCCTGGTGAATCTCCTCTGCACCCCCTCCAGTGCAATCACATCCTTCCTATAATGTGGTGACCAGAACTGCACGCAGTACTCCAGTTGTAGCCTAACCAGCGTTTTATACAGTTCCAGCATAACCTCCCTGCTCCTGTACTCTATGCCTCGGCTAATAAAGGCAAGTATCCCATATGCCTTCTTAACCACCTTACCTATATGCCCTGCTACCTTCAGGTATCTATGGGTATGCACACCAAGGTCCCTCTGATCTTCAGTACTTTCCTATCATTCATAGTGTAATCCCTTGCCTTGTTAGCCCTCTCCAAGTGCATTACCTCACACTTTTCTGGGTTGAATTCCATTTGCCAATGCTCTGCCCACCTGACCATGTCCTGAAATGTGCTATCCACGAACATCTCAGCCTCATGAACGCACTGTAGTGCCCCCAGCTGCCGCTTGAGCTCCAAAACCCAGATTTCTCACGGGACTGAGCTCCCAAGACATATCTTAATTAAATAGAATGTGGACCCTTTCTTTTATTTTACCCTTACTCTACTTGAATATAGATTAGATGCTAGATCCTCTAGATAGACTAGATCCTCTAGGTGCTGCTGTCTACCTTTCCCAGGGTCCTCCTTATGCACCCTCCTCTAGGTCACCTTTTCAGTTAATCACCTGAATATGCTGTGTAGGCATTGCTTTTAAGATAAGATCACTGCTGTATCAGTGATTGCTTGGTATCTTCTGGTTTAAATACAGATACTTTGTCCATGTCAGAAGGGGTTTTAAATCATTTCAAATGTGACACTATTATAAAGTACTGATCTTGTTTTGCGTATTATTCTGTGTTAATTCACGAGCATAATTATGGAAATCAGGCCAACCTCAAAACTGTTTTATATATATTGGGAACTTGCAGATATGCCTGAATTTATTTAAGATTGAGTATTCCCTTTTAATAAAAGATTTTACTTTGGCAGTGCCTTTCCATATTTCTGATTTCTTTTTGTTCAGTACTTGTTTCTAAACTTCCAACTAAAAGATTTTTTTCAGTTTACTCTTGAAATGCCACATGGAGGTGAAATTGCTGGAATATCTGTTCAGTCCACGTTTTTAAGTATTGCAGTTTTGTTGATTTTTTTAGGTGGCCCAGCTGATCAAGCAGGGTTGCAATCGTTAGATACCCTATTACAGCTGAATGGACAGCATGTGGAACAGTGGAAATGTGTGGAGCTGGCTCATGCTATAAGGTAAAACCTTTTCAGTAAAGTAGGATGGCAGTGTTCTAAATCGAGTACACAGATCATTTGTCAATTAAAAACCAAATGCATCTTACTGGCTTTAGCTTACAACTACAACAGCAATCACTTGGATTTGTATAGTGCCTTTAATGTAACTAAGATGTTCCAAGGTGCTTGACAAATGTCATCGAACAAAAATTTGACACCAAGCCACATAAGGGTATATTAGGCTAGGTGACCAAAAGCATGCTCAAAGAGTTCTTCGTGGGAGGAGTGTGGAGGGCTGGCAGTAAAACTGGATGAGAGCATAGATTTTGGGCGGGCAAGGCCATAGGTTGGTTTGAATACAAGGACAAGAATTTTTAAATTGTGACGTTACTTAACTGGGAACCAATGTAGAACAGTGAAAACAGGAGATATGGGTCAGAGGCACTTGGTATGATTTAGGACACAGACAGCAGAGCTTGAGTTTGGAATGACCTCAACTTTGCAGAGAGTAGAACTAAAAAGGCCAATCAGGAGTGCATTGGAATAGTCAGGCCTGGAGGTAACAAAGGCGTGGACGATAGTTTCAACAGCAGAAAAGCTGAGCAAGGGTGGAGGGAAGATGTTACAAAGGTACAAATAGGTGGTCTTAGTGATGGTGTGTGGTAGCAACCTGATTCTCAGTGTCAAATATGATGCTAAGGATGTGAATGGTCTGATTCAACCACAGACAGTTTCAAGGAGAAAGATGTAGTTGGTGGGAAGGGAACAGTTTGTGACTGGGTAATTATTTTGAGTGAATTATAATCAGGCTGAAAATGGTAATTCCTTATTTTAAATTTCCATATCTAGAATATTACACTTTATTATACCAACACTAAAGCCAGTCATAAAAATAATCCAACTACTTATTTCCATCGGTGTCTGATATTCAACATGACTAATTAAGAATCATCCTTGTCTTGGGGGCTCATTTTTCCATCCCATTGTTTGGATGAGGTTTATCCCTGGTACGTACAGTTTTAAGAGGTGGAAGACTGTTGAACTCCCATTGAGGACACTTCAGATGGCCATGGTAGGCAATCCTGAGCAGCTCTCAACACTTGAGGGCCCTGCTGTAGACTTCATGGACTGAGACAGTCTGACCCAGCCAAGCTTGTGGCACTGTTGAAATGGTGGCAAGGGAGCAAGCATGCACTTCTTCTGAGAGGATAGTAGGCACCTCTCCCACAGAACCAAGACTACTCTACTGGGACTGCACCTCAACACACCTGCTGTTTGCAATAACAATGTGCAGGAATGATGTGACACTCTGGGAGCCCCTGTTAGCACTGCCCCCAGAAGCTGGGTGGCTGGCATCTGATCTACCATGGCTGCAGCTGGCTTTCACAGGGTCAATGATGTGCAGGTGGACTCGACCTCGATCAGTTGCAACCTCCCGTCACAAGTTGTGGACAATCTTCTCCTGAGAAGTGGTTAATGACAGATCCCTGGCCTTGCAGGATTTATATAGGTGGTGAAAGTGTGCAAGTAGGAGAAGAAGAGGTTGGAGTGAAGTGTAGTGCAGTGATCGGGGGGAGAGTGAATGCAAGAAGGGGAGGTGAATATTGTAAGTTGTGAGCCTGCAGGTGGTGGAGATAAGAGCAGAGAATGAGAGAGATGATGGCTCCTTACTTTGATAATTTTGATGAGGCCATTAAACTTTTTTAGATTTTGTAACCATGTCCTGGAAGCTAATCTCTTAGCATTAACCTCCTATGCACCCTCATCCCACTGGACGTAGTGATGTTGCCTGGAGGGCTCTCTGCTCTCTGTGGGAACAGGATGTTCCTCGTCTTGGCCTCTGCTTGGTCTAAAGTGGCATTGGAGAAGCTGCGGACCTGATCAGCAGGTTCTGCATCCATTTGTTTCTTCAGGTACATCCAACATGTCAGTGTGATGCATCTAGTATGCGGGTGAATAGAGTTAGCATGTTTTCCGTTTCTGTGTGCTAGTTTGCTTCTCATTTACAGTCCACACTGCCGGCTCACAGCAATGCAAAAAAAAGAGCCAAAGGTGTAAGTCCCTCCCTGTCAGCACACAGTCCCTCCATCCTCAGCTGTGACACACAGAAACTTGGGCCCTTGTGACCCCAGGCTAAAGCTTCAGAGGAACTCTGAGGAGGTTTGGCCACCAGACATGCAGTGTGCAGATCCACTGGCATGTGGACACACCCTGGCACTCAAAACTCCCATCTATGGGCAATTAGCTCCACTGCCTTGTGGATACCTTGGGGAAACTGAAGGCTAAGGGAGTAAACCCTCACAAAAAATTTGGAGTGGAGCCCAAAGGTGGACTGATGTTTAAATATGTTATCTTTCCAGGACCTCCTGCAACCAAGCCAATGCCAAACATAATGCTTTGCATTCCTTTAGACTCAGTCGGGGAGGTTGAGAGGGGGACCTCGACATTTGGGCAGCTCAGGGTCTTCATAAATTTTGCCTAGGCCCGCGTCCCGGCGAGGATGCTCCAATTTCACTGCAGAGCATCAACATGGAAGACAGCAGTTACGAGTAATAAGCCCAACTCAGTTGGCACAGAGAACAGGTGCTACAAGCTGCCTCCAACATAGGGTGGGACCATCGTGTCCCACTGGTCAGCCACAGCCCAACTTCAAGTTGGGTAACCTCCAACTAGTAAGGTGCTGACTTGCCATGGTCCATCTTCTTCAATGGGCTCTCGGAGCTTAGAGTCTCTACTCAACAGTGGATGGAATCCATTGCACCAGGCAAACAAACAAAAAGAAAGGAGATGTCAATTCTTCGATTGGCAAGCTGGAAGGTCAGGACCACAGGTGTAGGATTGACAAATGACTTGCAGTTGGTTAACCCTGCGCAAGGCAGCCATGATCAACATGAAACATAATAGGTTGAACATGAACATGGCAACTCTGGTTTCTTGTGGAGAAGCTGAGAGTGGATCACTGAAAATAAAACATTACACATTCATCTGGTAGGGAAAGAGCTCAGAGGAAACACGTGAGCAAGGTGCAGGCTTCTCTGTAACTCGCTGCTCTCAGTGATAGAACTCCCCACAAATGGTTCCGAATGTGTTTTCTCCATCCGCTTCACAACTCAAAGCTACTTAAGCTCATCATTATCTATGCTGCATGGAGCTGTGCTCCACTACAAAGGCAAAAGACCTGTTCTATGAAGAGCTTGAAACTGCTATCAGCAGCATCCCTAAGTCAGAACTGGGGAGTTTCAGCGCAAGGGTTGACACAGAGCATGAGGCATGGCCTGGGAAAGATAAATGAGAATGGACAGAGGCTACTTGAGCTTTGCTGCCACCATGACCTTAGTGTAACTAACATCATCTTTCAGCACAAACCATGTCACAAGGTATCCTGGAAACATCAAGATCAGGACATTGGCACTCGCTGGATTGAATCATCACCAGATTTGACTCTCTGAAGCATTTTCAACACTTGCAGCTATCACAGCACTCACTGTGACACAGATCACTGTCTGGTATGCACAACGGTGAGGACGCAACCCTTGAAGCTCTTTTCATTCAAAGCAGAAATGCTGTCCTCATATCAACACCAGCTGTACTGCTTATCTGTACAAGAACAAAGGCGACTGCAGTGATTGCAACTACTATCGAAGCATCACCCTGCTGAGCATTGTGGGGAAAGTATTTGCCCTTGTTAGGCTGAAGATCTTGGCTGAATGCGTCCAGTGTGGTTTCAGAACTGGAAGATCTGTAATTGACATGATCTTCTCAGCCCAGCAGCTACAAGAGAAATGCCGGGAACAAACAAGACCACATCAATCTTACCAAGGCATTTGACCATGTGAGCAGAGGCAGTCTATGTAAGCTGTTGGACAAAATTGACTGCCTGCTGAAGCTGCTCAGTGTGATCTCTGCTTTCCGTGACAACATGATGGATATTCGGCTATTACGGGACAACATCAGAACTCTTTTAGATCCGCAGTGGGGTCAAGCAGGGTTGTGTTCTGACATCAACGCTCGTGGGCACGTTCTTTTCTTTGTTGCTGTCACCCACCGAGGGGGCCTACTTACATACTGGAACTGATGGAAATCTGTTCAACCTCGCTCACCTGAGATCCAGACAAAGGAGCGCCATGCCCTCATCAGGAGTTTACTCTATGCTGATGATGCTGCACTAACGTTCCATAGTGAGGAACACCTGCAGCGGCAAATGGCCAGACTCTCTCATGGCTGTAAAGAGTTTGGTTTGACCATCAGCATCAGGAAGACAAATGTCATGGTCAAGAATGTTACCATTTCACTATCAATCAGCATTGACAATATGATACTGGAGGTTGTTGATACCTTCGCATATCTAGGCTCCGTAATCACCAACAGTCTGTCACTTGATGCTGAAATCAACTCATGCATTGCAAAAGATGCAGCCCTTATATCCAAGCTGAATAAGAGACTGTGGAACAAAAGCAACTTGACTGAGAATACCAAACTGCTTGCCAATGAAACTTGCTTACTCAGCACACTTCTCTCCAGCGGTGAGACCTGGACAACATACGCTAGGCATAAGGGAAAGGTCAACAGTTTCCACAGGAAATGCTGGAAAAACCCAGCAAGCCTGATAGCATCTGTGGAGAGAGAAACAGAGTTAACATTTCGAGTCCATATGACCCTTCTTCAGAGCTACAGGGAAGTAGAAGTGTGATGAAGTTTATACTGCTTAAGGTAGATGGAGCAGGTGAAGCTGGATAGAAAGCCAGCGATAGATGGGGCAAAGGAGAGATTGGCAAAGATGTCATGGACAAAAGGACAAAGGGAGTGTTTGTGGTAGTGGTAATGGCTAAAAAAGGTGCTGATAGTGACAAAGATAAGAAAGCAGAATGTGATGATAGCAGAACAAGGGTGAGTGCTCTGAAAAGAACAACATGAACAAGTAACAGATGGCCCCTGCTGGGGTGGGTTGTGGGGAGGGGGTGGTGGTGGGGAAAAATGAATCAAAAATGGGATAAAAAGGGAAAAGGGGAAGAAACGATGAATAAAAATAAAACTAAATCAAAATAAGTGGATAAAAACATAAAAATGAATTTTGAAAAAAAGGGGGTGGGGATGGAGGAGAGAATTCACGATCTAAAATTGTTGAACTCAATATTCAGTCCGGAAGGCTGTAAAGTGCCTAGTCGGAAGATGAGGTGCTGTTCCTCCAGTTTGCGTTGAGCTTCACTGGAACATTGCAGCAGGCCAAGGACGGACATGTGGGCATGAGAGCAGGGTGGAGTGTTGAAATGGCAAGCGACAGAGAGGTCTGGGTAATACTTGCGGACAGACCGAAGGTGTTCTGCAAAGCGGTCACCCAGTCTGCGTTGGGTCTCTCCAATGTAGAGGAAACCGCATTGGGAGCAGTGAATGCAGTAGACTAAATTGAGGGAAGTGCAAGTGAAGCTGCTTCACTTGAAAGGAGTGTTTGGGCCCTTGGACGGTGAGGAGAGGGGAAGTAAAGGGGCAGGTGTTGCACCTTCTGCGATTGCATGGGAAGGTGCCGTGCGAAGGGGACAAGGTGTTGGGGGTGATGGAGGAGTGGGCCAGGGTGTCCCGGAGGGAATGGTCCCTACAGAATGCTGACAGGGGATTGGGGGGGCACGATGAGAAGATGGTGGTATCATGCTGGAGTTGGCGGAAATGGTGGAGGATGATCCTTTGAATGCAGAGGCTGGTGGGGTGAAAAGTGAGGACAAGGGGGAACCTATCATGGTTTTGGGAGGGAGAGGAAGGTGTGAGGGCGGACGCGTGGGAGATGGGTCGGACATGGTTGAGGACCCTGTTAACCACAGTGGGTGGGAAACCTCAGTTAAGGAGGAAGCAAGTCATGTCACATGATCCCTTTTTTCCCCACCACTGCCCTCCCCCAACCCACTTCAGCAACTCGAAAGTTAACTCTGTTTCTCTCTCCACAGATGCTGTCAGACCTGCTGAGTTTGTCCAGCATTTTCTGTGTTTGTTTCAGATTTCCAGCATCCGCAGTATTTTGCTTTTATATTGTATGAACAGTTTACACCTTCGCTGTCTCAGACGTATCCTTGGCATCACTTGGCAGGATAAGGTCACCAATGCAGAGGTCCTGAAGCATGCTAATTCTATCAGCATACAGTCCATGCTAAGCTAACAACATCTATATGCACTAGCTCGTCTACATTCATTGGATGGATGATGGTTGTGTAGCCAAAGACACTCTACTCTGTACAGTGAATTGGCTACTGGATCACAACCTGGACATCCATACTGCCACTACAGGGACACTTCCATGTTAGACCTGAAGATGACGGACATTGACAATGACAACTAAGGGATAGGCACTGACAGCTATGGCCTTTGGAAGCTGACTGTTTGGACGAGCATTGTGAGCAGAAATGAAAAGCTCAGCTGGCTGAGAAGAGAGCTGAGAGAAAACAGAGACCAGCAAATTGTGCACCTTCTCAGTCCATTGCCTTCCTCTGCAGCAAATGTGAAAGAGACTACCATGCCAGAATGGGCATCTGAGCCATACCACTCAATGCTTAACGCATAGTTGGCTACCATGGCTAAACCATCACCTTAAGTGATGCTGACTGCCTTTAACTGGCATCAGTTGAGTTCAGTTTCCCACCCGCCCACGTAGGCATGCAGCCGAAGAAGATTTTGGGTATAGTGGCTGCATGCCTGACTTCATTATATTGAGCTGGCAGCATCAATTCAAAATGGCTCCTGGTCATTTCTAAACTGTTAAATTTGATTGTGGAATATCTTGCAAAGTGCGACATGCTATTATTTTTTTCTCTGGTGAAAACGTCGAGTAAGTAATTATTTAGAATGTTAATTTATTTTAGTTAATTCTCGGCCCCAGTGATGCTTTTCAGTCACCTTAATTCTTCTTTGATAACACTTAAGTTACTGTTATAATATTGGGAGCATTTCTAAATGTTGTGTTTGTCTTCTACAGCTACACTCATTTCTAGTTTTCTTTTGCCATATTGACTACATTTTCACCATTTTTGAGATTTCTGCATTTTTTTCAGTGGTTTTACTCACCTTTCCCTTTTACAAACTCTGTAGTTTGTCTTTCTTAATTATTTCACTTTGTTTTGTTTGTAATCCATTCAGGTTCTTCATTCTCAAATTTATATTCTCTAGTCCTTGGTATGCATTTATTCTTCAAGCATTGTGGCACATGCTTTAAGGTGCTGCATTTGTCTTCATGATACATGATACAACCTTATAAATATGTAATCTACAGATCTCCTGTGCAACAATCAGTGTATTAATTACCTCAAATATTCAAGGATGAATTATATCACCAAAATAAACTATTGGGGATGCTGCACTGGAGATTTTGTTGCTTTTAATGAAATTTTAAGTACAATTGGTTGTATTGGACAGCAAAGGGTAAATATATAGATGGGAATATAATAATCACCCACAATTTCCCAATATCAACTATCAGTGGATGAGGCTCTACTAGTGGTGCACAAGCAGAAAACCTGCCTTTCAAGCATTATCACATGCTGTTTTTAATGCTATGTTATTTGCTCCTTTACAGAAACTGTCACAGCCAGATCATTGTTTTAATCTGGCGCCTTGTTCCTCGGTTGAAGCCCAGCTTTGAACGCATGATTAGAAAACCATCTTACAAATCAAATTATGAATTGCAGTCTCCACCCAACAAGCGTGAAAAGAACTGTAGCACTCCGTCTAGTTCTGTGGACCACAGAGAAAGTTGCCATATTGTGTATGATGGTACCAATGGGGTTGTACTGAACAGCTGGGAGCGACGTGAGGAGTTTGACAAGTGTCCACAAAGCGGGCCTATGGTGTCAAATGTTGGGTCTGAGAGAGACAATTTTCTCATTCTTTCACCAGTAAAACATGGGAGCCAGGTATGCACCTGATGAAAAGAAAGTTGGCTGATTTGGTTAAGTAGTGTGTTAGAAATACTAAAATATTTTGTTTCAAATATAAGAACAACTCTTGTTTATATGGTATCTTTAACAGAGAGAAACGTAACAAGGCACTTCACAATAGTGAATCATTGAGTCAAAGCACAAGATATTAGAAGGGGTGATTAAAAGCCAGGTCAAGGTTGTGGATTTTAAAAGGAGTGGGAGACCCATAGGCGCTTAGAGAGGGATTTCAAGGGCATAGAGCCTAGATGGCTGAAGGAATGACCATCAATGATGCAATGGAAGCAGTGAGGGATGCACAAGTGCCTAGATTTGAAGGAAGGTAATTTTCTATGAGGTTGTAAAGTTAGAGAAGGTTACAGTGATTGGGAGGGGTGAGGACATGAAGGGAATTGAACACAAAGATGAGAATTTTATACTTAAGACGCTGGGAGAGTAGGTACCATAGTAGGTCAGCAAACATATGGTTGAAGGGTGAGTGTGACTTGGTGCAGGATAGTTGGATAGGTGCAGCAGAGTTTAGATGAAATGAAGTTTACAGATGGTGCAGGATGAGAGTGTTGGATGGTTGAGTCTGGAGGTGACAAAGGCATGGTTGAGAATTTTGGCAGCAGCTGGACTAATGCAGGGAGTGGGGGAGGGGTGACATACAAACATGAAAATATCTGACAGAGAAAGACCTTTCGATCCACTCCATATAATCATAGTGTCTTATGACTCGTGAATAGAAACTCCCTACCCACCAAGAATCAAGGGATCTCTTGGGGAAGGTGAAAGACATAAAACCCAAAACCAATTAGGGAGATTGCTCCAAACAATCAAAACTAGGCCAGCAGATCATATTGACCATAGCCAAAGCTGGCACTGTGATAGAGAGGTGGAATAGACAATGCTCAAGATGGAAGTGAGCCAGGGTCAAAAACTCAGCTCCAAGTTCATAGGGACTGTGGGGTTGCCTGTGAGAGTAAAATTTTGTGCTGGGTATAAGAACAATATCTGGAACTTATAAAAATTGTAACAGTTCCAAGGTTTAAAGTTTGAATATTAGGGGTTGAATGTTGAAATTTTACCTTCCACAGCTGACTCATGTGATCAAAGTTATGTTCATTTTACTTATAATTTGATTACTTTTCAGATTCTGAGGACAGCATCTCAGGAGAACCATGTCATTTATGGTAAGTGTTTAAGATTAGTTATTAATGTAGCCTTCTGATATACAATATATTTCAGTCTGTAACCAGAAGCTATAAACCAACAGTAAATATTTAGTGTTACAGGCTAAAGTAGGCCTAGGACCCAGGGGTCAATTAGGCACGCAGACCAGAGTTTAATGTTTAAAACAGGCGAAGCTTATTCATCCATGGCAGTTGTGTCTTTTTTAAGTGGAGCAATGAACAAAACAGTAACAGGTATTATTTTCTAGTGTTAACCTCTTATTCTCAACTACTTCCTCTGCAACCTCTCCTCTAACTGAACTATTTCCCTTCCTTTCATCCTTCCAGGCTGGAGTATTGACTTTAATTGTCTTTAAAGGTTTTTTAAAAAAAACTATACCACCTTGCCTTGTTCATTCTGACATTTTATATAGCTTTTTAAAGCTGTACTTCTGCTGTACCTCTAGTATGGGTACAGAGGTCTCAAATACCTATAGCTCACATACCCTCCCATCCTCACCCTGTTGCATTAGCTACATGACAGTCACTCAATGACATACACTTATTCACCGGGTTGAGATATTGCTGAAATTGTTTCTGTCATAGTGTCTCCCAATTGATTCATCACTGCCAGAAATGAGAGGTAATTTGTCTTCCATACTCGGTGAAGGTAATTTTTTTAAGCTCCACTTATCGTGAATTTTGTGCTCAGTAAGATGTTAGTTTTGCACTGTAGAATAACGACAGCTTGCATTTATATAGAAGCCTTAAAGTACAAACTGTTCTAAGATTCTTTACAGATTCATAGTAAGAGGAAGAAGACGCTGAGCTAGGGGAGAGTTTAGTTGTGCTTAAAGACTTGGGCAAAAAAATGCATTCTGAGGAAATTTTTAAAGGAATAGAGAAGTGGATGGGTTTAGGGTGTAAATTCCAGAATGCAGAACTTAGGTAGCTAAAGGCTATACCAATGATTGTGGGATAAAGGGACATAGAGATGCACATGAAGCCGGGGTCACAGACTGAATGGACGGGTAGATTGTCTGGAGGAGATTGCTGACTTAACAGTGTGGCAAGTATTATGACACAGCCGATGGTAAAGGCCGAGTTATTCAAATTCCAGAGGGAAACGTGAAACAGCTGTCATAACCCATTTTTGCAATTTGTATGTTTGGAGATGCAGGCTTTGAATTCAGTAGTAATAAGACAACTGAGTCTCGAGAGGTTTTTTATAAAACTAAATTAAACATTTATTAATACAAAAAAGATTGTAAGCACGTACATATGTCTACAAAATTACTACTATAATAACTACAAAAATCACCTAATTAATCTGACTCTCAGTTACACCCCTGTTAAGACAACAGTAAAACACAGATTTAAACAGACCCCTGGCAAAGCACTCCTTGGACAGCTGCATTCAAAATGAGTTTATTTCAGCTCTGGGTCCTTGCAGACAGATTTGAGGCTTACAAGCTGGAAGCTTTAGATTTTAAAATCCCTCCTTCTTTTACCAACAGCCTTTATACATATTTTCCTCTTTGAATGCAAATTCTTATTGCCACTAGGTTTTTTTTTACTTTAAATCTTCTAACAATAAAACCCTTTCATAATACCCACTTTACTAGTAAGCGTTAAAAGAAACATTGTTTCTGAGCTTCACTTGGTTAGGTGTAATATTTCACCCACTCTTTTGAATGGTGTATTTACAAATGTAAATTTCTGCCTTTACACCTCACCTTCTATTTTCCTGTGTTTATCTAATTACCATTTCAAACCTACTTCTATACATCAAAATCTCTAGACCAGCTGGCTTTAATCCAATTAAGACACACACATGCAGACACGGACATCATTAAACTCTATTTTAAAATAATTTCCAATAACATTATAGACATTATATCTTCTTGACACAAGGTTATGGAGGGATTTGAGGATAAGAACTTAACTACCCCATTACACAATAAATGTAGTAGTGGTCTTGGGCAGATTCTCTGGTCATTTCTCTTCGTGGTCCTGCACTTTTCTCTTCAGTTGATTGTAAGAACCTCCCATTTTCAGCTTCAATGAGAAATGAGTAATATGACTGGGAAAGCATGCATGAAGTGGTTTCCCGTTGCTTTCCTCATATGTGCCAAAAGGAAACAACTCCTCTTCCCAAAAGGTCCTCTGCCTGTAAGTGCCTGTTGTTCCTCGAACTACTAGCTTATAGCTAATGTCATTAGTGACTTCCCTTGAGGCTGACTTAGTGCTGTGGGAGCAGTAAAATTCTGATCGGAGGGACTCGAGCAGAATGTTGTGAGATAGGTGTAAATAGATTTTACAGCCACCAACATGCTCAAAGGCCTTGGAGAGGAAGGGGAGTTTGGAGATGGAATGGGAACTAGTGATAAGTTGTTAATGAGGGTCATCTTGAAATAAAGTGGGAAATTCCCTGTGGATAGGGAATCATTTACAATATTGGAAAATGTGGGGTCCAAAAGGGGAAGTTGGATCAGTCAGAATGGGGTTGAAGAAGCAAGATGCAAGTCTTGTGGATGAGATGAGCATGGTGATTGAGGAGGGTATTTTGGGGAATAACTGGAGAGGCAGTATAAGATTGAGTTTCAGAGCTAGAGCAGGTGGGACTGGGTGGAAGTTTGCCTTTGTGGACATAGACTATGGGGAAAACAGCAGAAGCGACTAAACAGATGGCCTCTATCTTGGCGAACAAGAAAACCGTGAGCTCCACATAGGTATTAGAGGTAAGGATGCTAGGGGCAGGGGAGAGAGGTTTAAGGAGATGGTTGGCAGCAGAAAAAATAAGCTTTAGTTTATTATGGGTTATTTGTAAACTTAGTTCCTTTTTTCAGAATAGCTTAATTTTTACCATATGTTACATACATTTTTGTATATATGTGTATCTTGCAGTGAGGAAACAGCATCATGAAGAAAATTGTAGCAATTGGCTTGATTTAATGATCCTTGCTTATTCAGTAATAGCAACTTTTGAAGAAAAAAATGAAGGCTTGATTGGTTGATCTTGTAGTAACTGTTGGCTATTGATTCATCACATATCCCACCTGAAAAGGAACTGGTTAATGACTGGTTTACATTTCATTAGTGGGGTACTTGGGGCAAAGAATATAATTAACCAATAGGATTGTGGTTTTGCGAGCCAATCAGAATAGCTGACCGTACTATTTGTGAAGCTTTTGATGAGTGAAACCTTTGAAAGTTGTAATGCTATTGATATGTGTTAGGTGCATGATGTCTCATTACATGGATAATACTTTAGCTATAACAGCTTTAAAAGATTCAACTCCAAACTATATGAAGGGGGTTATCTCCAGGCATAGTGAAGTTTTTAGCTACTCTAAATGTAGGATGTGACATTACGAATAGTCCTTTATGCATTTACTATTGAATAAATGTAATGCTGACATCATCTTGTAAGATGATGGCTTGTGCCATGGTGGTCAACTCTATGTTTAGCATCGCCAGGTGTGATTCAGGAGCCCCATTCTGGCATGGCATTCTCTATCACACTGGCTGTAGTAGAAGACAGTGGGCTGAGAAGATGCAGGATTTGCTGACCTCTGTTTTATCTGGGCCCTGTTCTTAGCCAGCTGAGCTTTTCATTCCTGCTCACCTCTTCCAATGCCCTTTCATCAGTGCAGAATTCGTTAACTTAGCAATGAAGAGTATGCTGATGGAATTAGCATGCCCCAGGACTCCTGAGTTGGTGACCTTGTCCTGCCAAGAGATGCCAAGGATACGTCTGGGACAGCAAAGGTGGAAACTGTTCAGCCTTTTCTCCTGTCTGGCATACGTTGTCCAGGTCTCACCACTGTGTAGGAATGTGCTGAGGACACAGGCTTGGTAGACTCGCAGTTAGGTGTTCAGTCAGGTTGCTGCTGTTCCCCACACTCTTACTCAGCTTAGACATTACAGCTGCAGTTTTTGCAATGTGCGTGTTGATTTCAGCATCATGTGACAGATTGCTGGTGATTATGGAGCCTAAGTATGTGAAGCTATCAACAACCTCCAGAGTCATATTGTCAGTACTGATAGATGACATATGGCAACATCCTGGACCATGACATTTGCCTTCCTGATGCTGACGGTCAAACCAAACTCTTTACAGGCATGAGCGAGTCTGTCCATTTGCTGCTGCAGGTGTTCCTCACTATGGAATGTTAGTGTGGCATCATCAGTGTAAAGCAACTCTCTGATGAGGACTTGGGTGCCTTTGTCTTGGATCACAGATGAGCAAGGCTGAACAGTTTTCCATCAGTTCTGGTATGTAAGTAGACATCTTCTGTAGATGAACTGAAAGCATATAACAGCAGCGAAGAAAAGAATATGCCAAAGAGTGTCCATGCCAGAACACGGCTTGGTTTGACCCCACTATAGACCTCAGAGGATTCCAATGTTGATCTCTCATAGCTGACCTTACCTATCATGTTGTCATGGAAAGAGGAGATCACACTGAGCAGCATTTAACATTAATAGCTTCTCAATGTTAATAAATGCAATTGGCAGTTTATAACTATAGGAAGATGAGGGTTTGCTTAATATTTCGATGACTATTAGAGAAGCTTCTAAATTTTGGTCTGCATATTCAGGTGTCAGTTTTGGTTCAGTGACCGCAATTCACTTCTGATTCAGAAGGTTGTGGTTGGCACCAGTGTAGTGCTGAGGAAGTGCTCCATTGTCAGAGGTGCCATTTTTTGGAAATGGGAAGGCTCTGAGGTCTTATCTGCTTTCTTGGATGATTGTATAAGATGCCGTTACTCTGAAAAAGAGCAGGGGCATTATCCTGTCCAACTTTCAACCCTCAAACAACATCATTAAAATAGATGATCTGATCACCCTTTCATTGTGGCACCTTGCAAATAGCTGCCATATTTCCCTACCAGGATTTCCCTTCAAAAATGCTTCACTGGCTGTAAATTGCTCTGAGATGGCCCAGGCCATGAAGGGGTGATATAAAAGCAAGTTCTTTCTTATATCTTAAGCAGGGATCAGTGAGCTCGAGCCTGTTTAAAGCACTATATGGTGGGGTTGCCAGCTCGGGATGGGTGTAAGATTCAAAATGTTTATTTCCCTAGCGCTACATGGTGTGTTAATTTCAGTGGGATCAGCAAAGGTAAGTTACTTTACAGCAAAATTATGAATTAGTGAGTCTAACTAGACATGAACTTATGGAATGTGGCTTCAAATTATATGCCGAAGTCTAAGCATGAAAGAAAAACTACTTCAAGACTAAAGGTTGGTTTTCCAAACCCGCCAACGAAAGGCATTCATTTGTGCCGCAACACTAGGTGGAGCACACCCTACATATATGTAGATGCAGTGTTAGAGTGTCAGCTGCCTGCAATAAAGTTCAAGTTATCCATTTTTATGCCTGTACAAAGGGCAAAAGCCCTTAACTAGTCTACCCATGGTTTATCAACTGTTCCTCTGTAACATGCATCTGATAATTTAGTAAATGTTGAAGATATGTAATCAGGAAATTTCAGTAAATGAGGCTCCTGATGAACTCAGGTTGTGGAGGATTGATTGTACTATTTAGTTTGAGGACACTTAAAAAAAGCAATAAAAATCAGTAAAGTATTTTGGATAAAATATTTAAGAAAACACTTCACCACCCAGCATGGGGCTCAAAACAATGACTCCCGTTTAACAGTCCTATTATCTACCAATTGAGCTAAACAGCTGTGTACGAATTTCCTCCGCAAAGACTTTCTAACTTGTTCACAATACAATTCATAACCTGTATCCAATAAATCAAAAGAAAAATATCATTTAGTGGTTAAAGTTGCAGTGTTAACTTTTTGCAGTGATAAACTGGCATTGGAGCAAAACAGCATGCAGCTTGGTTGGAGAATCTATGCAGGTTGAGCGCATGTGCACTACTGTTCCTAACTCCTTTGGCAGGAGTTACAGTGATCTGCAAAATTCTATCACTTGGCAAAGGTAGAACTGAATGTGGTGCCGCCACCCTGTGGCATTGATGTAGAAATACAGACAGACACAGGCACAGTTCTCTGCCCAAAGGCAGGTACTTGGTGATTATTTGCCAAACTATGGCTAAGTGCTGTGATTTTTTTTTTACTATGGGTAGGGAAAGGAGGTACGTCCCGAGACTACTTCAGCCAGAACAGGGATTGAACTTATCCTCATGCTACCCATTTTTCCAACTGAGCTAACAGGCCTCTCTACAGGCAAAATATATTGACACCTAATTTACATTTACAAAGAGATTATGCTGTATTTTGTTTCTGGTTTCTGAACTGATCTTGTTGATGAAACTTTGTGCAAAGTTCATTTTCCTATACCAGGATGTAAAATTGGAAGAAAATGAATTTCCTTTGCAGTGCAAAGGCATACCCTAAACAGATGAACGGTGAAGAGTTTCTGCATTTTATGTGCAATATTCCATTTACTAACTGGAATGGATATTCTTGTGTGTGCTAATATTTATCTTGATTTATCATCAAAGAGCCTTAGCAAAACTGGAATCAATGAGAATCAGGGGAAAACTCTCCAGTGGTTGGAGCCATACCTAGCACAAGGGGAGATGGTTGTAGTTGTTGGAGGTAAATCATCTCAGTTCCAGGACATCACTGCAGGAGTTCCTCGAGGTAGTGTCCTCGGCCCAACCATCTTCAGCTGATTCATCAATGACCTTCCTTCCATCATAAGGTCAGAAGTGGGGATGTTCTCTGATGATTGCACAATGTTCAGCACCATTCGCGACTCCTCAGATACTGAAGCAGCCCATGTCCAAATGCAGCAAGACCTGGACAATATCCAGGTTTGGGCTGACAAGTGCCACACAAGTGTCAGGCAATGACCATCTCCAACAAGAGAGAACCTATCGCCCCTTGATATTCAATGGTATTACCATGTCTGAATTCCGCCCCCCCACCCCCCCCCACTATCAACATCCTGGTGGTTACCCCATTGACCAGAACCTGAACTGAACTAACCAGATAAATACGGTGGCGACAAGAATAGATCAGAGGCTAGGAATCCTGCGGTGAGTAACTCACCTCCTGACTCCCCAAAGCCTGTCCACCATCTACAGGGCACAAGTCAGGAGTGTGATGGAATCCTCCCCACTTGCCTGGATGAGTGCAGCTCCCACAACATTCAAGAAACTTGACAGCATCCAGGACAAAGCAGCTCACTTGACTGTGGATAGGGTGCCAAACATCCACTCCCTCCACCACTGATGCATGGTGACAGCAGTGTGTACCATGTATAAGATGTACAAGATGCATTGCAGGAACTCCTCAGAAAGCATCTTCCAAAATTATACCTCCTTGAGGAGAGTGCGAGAGGAGGACCCCGAGCCAGGCAGTCAGCAGCACCTAGAGGAGAGTGCGAGAGGAGGACCCCGAGCCAGGCAGTCAGCACCTAGAGGAGAGTGCGAGAGGAGGACCCCGAGCCAGGCAGTCAGCAGCACCTAGAGGAGAGTGCGAGAGGAGGACCCCGAGCCAGGCAGTCAGCACCTAGAGGAGAGTGCGAGAGGAGGACCCCGAGCCAGGCAGTCAGCACCTAGAGGAGAGTGCGAGAGGAGGACCCCGAGCCAGGCAGTCAGCAGCACCTAGAGGAGAGTGCGAGAGGAGGACCCCGAGCCAGGCAGTCAGCAGCACCTAGAGGAGAGTGCGAGAGGAGGACCCCGAGCCAGGCAGTCAGCAGCACCTAGAGAGCAGACCTGCATGAGAAGGGCTGAGGCGGCGGGAGAGAAAAACCGGCACCAGAGAGCCCCTTCAAGCCTGTTTCTACCTGTCAGAGCTGAAGTATGACGTCAAAGGAAAACACGTAGGTGATTGGTGGGTGTCTCTTCTGTGTCTCTTTTGATTGGCCAAGCGGTTTAAATCAGGAGACTTTATTGCAGCTAAGAGTACAGTTAAGAAATTCACTTCTAAACATTTAACATCCAAATTAATTAATTAAATAGAATAGAGATGGCTGGGCAGGCGATGTGTTCCAGCTGTAGTATGTGGGAGCTGGTGGACGCCGGAGCGATTCACAGTGACCGCATCTGCAGCAAGTGTTGGCAGCTCCAGGAACTTCAGCTTAGAGTTGATGAGCTGGAGTCCGATCTGTGGACACTGCGACACATCAGGGAGGGGGAGAGTTACCTGGACACTCTGTTTCAGGAGACAGTCACACCCATCGATTAATTATATCAAATTTAGATCGTGGTCAGGGGCAGGAGTGTGTGACTGCGAGTGAGGCAGGTATGGGGATCCAGAATTTAGCTTTGGAGGAGCCTCAGCCAGTGCCCTTGTCCAATAGGTATGAGGTTCTTGCTCCCAGTGTGGACGAGGGCACAGACTACCGGGAGGATGAGTGAACTGACCACAGCACCATGGTACAGAGCAGTGGGGGGAGAAAAGAAAAGGGTGGGAGTAATAGGGGATAGCATAGTTAGGGGAATAGATACTGTTCTCTGCAGCAAAGACAGAGAGTCCCGAAGGCTGTGTTGCCTACCTAGTGCCAAGTTTAAGGGCATCTCTTCTGGGCTAGAGAGGAACCTGGAGTGGGAGGGGAAGGATCCAGTTGTCATGGTTCCCGTAGGTACCAACGACATGCATAGGCCTAGGAAAGAGCTGCGAGCAGCTCAGGGCTAAATTAAAAAGCAGAACCACAAAGGTAATAATCTCCAGATTACTACCTGAGCCACGTGCAAATTGGTGTAGGGTAAATAAGATTAGAGAGCTAAATGCGTGGCTCAAAGATTGGTGTGGGAGAAATGGGTTCTGATTCATGGGGCACTGGCACCAGTACTGGGGAAGGAGAGAGCTGTTCCGTTAGGGTGGGCTTCATTTGAACCATGCTGGGACCAGTGTCCTGGCGAATTGTATAAAGAGGGTTGTTGATTGAACTTTAAACTAATTAGTCGGGGGGAGGGTGCAATTGGAAGGAAGTTTAAAAAATCAAATGAAATGAGAGAGCAGAGGTGCAGGGTAGTGAAGAGGTGAACGATAATCAAACTGTGACAGGAAGGGGCAGAAAATATAAGCAGAAGAGTGCAGCAGAAACTAGAAACAAAATGAGTAATAATGGTAAAAAGTCAAAGCTTTAATGCTCTTTATCTGAATGCATGCAGCATTTGTAACAAGATAGATCAGTTGATGGCACAAATAGAAATGAATGAATGTGACTTGATAGCTGTTACAGGGACGTGGTTGCAGGGTGACCAAGACTGGGAGCTCAATGTTCAAGGGTATTCGTCATTCTGGAAAAATAGGCATAAAGGAAAAGGAGGTGGGGTAGCTTTGTTAATAAAGGACCCCGAGCGGTGCGGTGGTGAGTAGTGATATAGGTGCAATAGATCATGATGTGGAATCAGTTTGGGTGGAAATACGGAATAGCAAGGGAAAGAAGTCACAGCTGGGGATCGTCTATAGGCCCCTGAAGAGTTGCCTCACTGTAGGACAAAGTATAAATCGGGAAATAATGGAGGTGTGTAAGAAGGGTGCTACAATTGTCATGGGTGATTTTAATCTGCATATTGACTGGACAAATCAGATTGGCAGGGGTAACATGGAAGATGAATTTGTAGAGTGCATCAGGGATTGTTTTTAGAGCAATACGTTGTACAACCTACCCAGGAACAGTCTATTTTAGATCTAGTAATGTGTAATGAGTTGAGATTAATAAGAGATATCGTAGTTAAGGATCCTCTAGGCGGTAGGGATCACAACATGGTAGAATTTCAAATTCAGTTTGAGGGCGAGCAACTCGGGTCTCAAACCAGTGTCCTCAACTTAAATAAAGGCAATTACAGAGGTATGAAGAAAGAGTTGTCTAAAGTGGGCTGGGAAAATAGACTAAGGGGAAGGTCAGTGGATGAGCAGTGGCAGACATTTAAGCAGATATTTCATAATGCTCAGCAAAAATTTATCCCAGTCAAAAAGAAGGACTGGAGGAGAAGGATGAACAACCCGTGGTTAACAAAGGCAGTCAAGGAGAGTATCCAATCAAAATTCAAGCCATACAAAGCAGCAAAAACTAGCGGTAGGCCAGAGGATTGGGATTTTTTTTAGGAACCAGCAATGGATGACTGAAAACTTAATAAAGAGGGAGAAAATTGATTATGACAGTAAATTGGCAAGAAATATAAGAACAAACAGCAAGAGCTTCTATGGGTATGTAAAAAGAAAGAGAGTGGCTAAGGTGAGCGTGGGACCCTGGGAGGATGCAACAGGAGAATTGATAATGGGAACAGGGAAATGGCAGATAATTTAAACCAATATTTAGCTGTCCTCCAGTCTTCAGGCACCTCTCCTGTGGTCAGAGAAGATTTGAAAATTAATGTCAAGGGCCCTGCAATCTTCTCCCTTGCCTTCCACAGCAGCCAGGCAGCCAGGGATGCATCTCACCTGGAACACATATTAATGTTCAAAGTCATTTGAAGTTACATTCACTGACCAAATGTGTGAGGTCTTTGAACGTCTTTCGGCATTGCACTCAGGCCCTTGGTTTTAGACTCCTGGCAACGACCACCCTGGCTATCTGATCTACAGCCTTTGCAAAGTTTAACTGGAGAGTCTCCTGGCTCCTTTTTGAGAGAAGCCATTACCCAGCTTTCCACCTCCTCCACCGAAGCCTCTCGTGTCGCACCAGAGTATCTTGGAGCCTGCTCCCTGGCATATTGTACCTACCTTATATCTTTTCCAGGTCAAAATCACTTTTAAAATGACCTCTAGTACCTGCTCCAGCCAAAATGCAGCCCTCCTTTAAGAGAGATAGGCTGGCTTTAAAGTGCTTGAACCTTTGCTAACCTCTCAAGATTGTGCACCCCCTACCCTGGATTGTAGCCATTTAACAACTTGCTTAGCGCTGGCTTTATGCTATGGTCTGGTAGCAGGCCTGGTCAGGTAGCAGGCCTGGTCAGGTAGCAGGCCTGGTCAGGTAGCAGGCCTGGTCAGGTAGCAGGCCTGGTCAGGTAGCAGGCCTGGTCTGGTAGCAGGCCTGGTCAGGTAGCAGGCCTGGTCAGGTAGCACAAAGTTTACCCATTATGACCCCTGTGCCCATTTTTGGGCTATTGAAATTGATGGCCTGACTTTCTTTTCAAGTATGCTAAACCTAGCTTTCTGTATACTGTGATAACAAATGGACAAATATGAGAGCACTTGAAATAATGTAATTGAGAAATGTATATTTATGTGATCCCATGTTTTGATTGTATGACCATGTTTGTTTGCCTCTAGTATGCAAGGACATTTTGCAAACTACCAAAGCACTTTGGTAGTAATTGGTAAGGGATGTTGTTTGCAGTGGGCACAGAAGTGTGATTTTTGATTTTTAAATGTTTAAATTTCATATTGTTTGAAATCTGTGTACTTAATATGTGCTTAATAACTTTTATCCCACATTGACTCTCTGGAATTGTCTATCAAAAATGTTATTTCACATTGGTTAATATAACAAGCTATTTTACTATAACTGGCCAAAGTTACCATATCATGATATAATTGAAGGACAAGACGAAAACATATTGCTGTACATGACAATTTTATGTTGCTGACATTGTGATTTTAACTAATTCTGAATACACCCAGCTGCATGTAGCAGAAAGATATTGGGTGGAATTTTTCGCTCTGGAGACTAAACGTGGAGGCAAGTAGGAAAGTCAGCGTGATTCCCACTGGGCAGCAGAGTGGGTGGACAGGCTTTTCAACTCAATTTTTATGCATCTGTGAGGAGCATAGTGAATTTTGTAGCAGAGGCAAGCAGGAAGTCACCCACCTCGCCATTACGTCATGGGGCTGAAGGTGCTAATGCCTTATTTAAACGGCGCCTGGCCAGTTATTCACCCGTTGCAGGCCAAGAGCTCTGCATTACTCCTCCAGAGTCTTTGTGGCTGCAGCTTTACTGGAGAAGCTGTCAGATGTGAGCAACCACATCCCTGGGACATATGAGGGCGCCTCCAGCATTGCCTTTCTCTCACCTCTAGATAAGAGCACCACCCATTGTCAGCCCATTGCTCATTACTGCAGTGCTCCGTGGTCGCCAGCCTCTTGGCCGTCTAGAGGCTCTGCTGCCTCTTGCTGTCCAGGCCTTTGCTCCTCCTGGCCCTGTACCAACTGGCAACAGGCCCTCCATCTCCTCATCTGGATGAGAGCCATTATTAAGCAGGCTGATGCGGCCTGCATCATCGATGCCTCAGTGGATGTGTGAATGAATTGAAGTGATACATTAAGTAAGCACATCCTTTAGAGGCTTCCCTCCAACTCAAAGCCAGCAGACAAGTGCTAAGCCCTTCACTCCGCCTCCATTTAGACATGGCCTGTTCTCCCCACCCCTTGCAGGTAAAGGACATCCTGGAGGACCGAAGATGGGTGTTCCTCCCATTCGTACATGAATGCGTATCGAGACATTGCTCTTTGACCAGAGTGAAGAGAACCATGTACAAGAAGCCTCATGTGGACATTTTTCCACTTGTCTCCACCACCCCCAAAACTGTAGAGAGACCATTGCCATAGTAGCATAGAAGACTTGAGCCCTTGTCAGCCACGACCATTCACCAGGGAGGATGGCAGTTTGGAGTCGCGAGTTGGCTGCCCTTCATTAACCATGGCCCTTAGGGGCATCCAACTCCCTTCATCCCTGCCTCTGACTGCAACCAATGGCAAATGGAAGCTCTACACCTTGCTGGGATCTCGGTATCATGAGACCCATGAGTTGGGAACCCTGCTGCAATATGAGCTTCACAATAGAGAGGAGAACACAAGCGAGCATCTTTCACGTCCAGTTGCTTCATAATTAACAGGGTGTCCCTAGTGCTGACCTTGAACTCCACCTACCCCCTCCCACTTCAAGGATTCACATGACCAGAGCAGCTGTGTTGTCAAGACTAGCCTTGAGAAAATGGTGTGTGTGACTTTTCAGACACCACTCCACTAACTCCACCCATCACCACAGACCCACCGAATACTACCATTCCTCTCCCTTCAATCACCCTTGCACCTCCCTCATTACCCTGGACCTTATAATAATCCACCTGCACATGCCTCCCCCCACCTCTGCCGACGCCTGTAACCACCCCCATGCCCACCCTGAGCCCGTACCCACTCGTTGTCCCCACCTGTCTTGTCCCACTCCATGACCCACCCGATGAGACTTTCACTTACCAGACTGTCACACTGGATCTCTTCCCACCCTACCGTATCCCATTTCTCCCTTTGACTGTGACTGTTCCCTTCTACCACCCGTAGAGTTCTCCCCCCAGGACCCCACCGTTGACACCACCAACTCTGCCCTCTAAGACACTCCCCCTTTCCCCGGACACACTCCCCTCCATCCTCCATAAGCCTGCCTCCCCTGTTCAGCCTTGGCACTGCTTGTGATGCAAGCACTCGAAATCTCGCGCAACACTCTTAAAGATAGGTGAAAGCAGCTTCCATGTACTTCGAGATGAAGTGAAGCTTGCTAGGCACACGCCACTTATTTCCAGTTGGGAAGCAAACCATTCTAATAATCCACTGGCGGAGCACTTAATTTGGAGGTGAAACATAATTCTGGAGAGTTGGCCTTTTAATGAGCATCCATGAGATGCAAATGTGGTTCCTGGCATGGATTAGCAGGAAACTCGAGCCATCTTTAATGAGCCATCAAAGTCAGGAGAACAAAATTCCAAACTAGTTTCCTGCTGGTGGGAACCAGACTTTTGCCATCACGCCATATTTTGTGCCCCTGCCCGCCATGATTCCCGCTGCTGGCAGGAGCAGAAAATTCAGCCTATTGTCTATTCGAGCTGTCTGGATTTTTGCTACAAAATTGTCAACTGTGATTACGGAAACATATTTCTGTTATAAACTATGACAAAAAAAATCCTTTGCTAAATATTACTCAGATGGAAAATTAACAAATTCAGAATGTTAGGCTTTTTTGTACATTACAAATGTGTGATGTGTTGCTTAAGACGCAGCACAGACTTAACAAGGGAGGTCTCTTGCATATAAGTATTATGCAGTACATTCTCAAATAGATGTCATTCACATTAGAATTGTAGCTTTGGATGGTATGACGTGCTTATTTCTGGAAACTCAAGTTATCTTATTGTATGCAAACTTAAGGATGCTTGGTATAATTTTTTCTTGCAGCAAACGTAGACCGAAGCAGAGTTCAAGGTGGCCCAGAGAGAAAACAGTCACTTATAGGATCTTCAGCAGACATCTTGAAATCAACTGTACAAGCAGTGAAGAATTATGGGAATTACAGAAACTGCACAATTGTGAGATCTCATATTCCCCATGCCAACTATGGGACATGCATGACTCTGGCTCCAAAAATTTTGGTGTTCCCTCTCTTTGTTCAGGTGATATTATTGAATTGTAAATTTAATTTCAAACAGATTTCAAAGGAAAGTAAGGATATATTTGGTTGGTTTATTGTACTTACACTGGAAGAACTATGGTAATATTTTTGCATGAAGTTAACACATTTTGCGGGTTAACTTTTCTTGAAAGTCTTGAACTCCTAGGCCTTGCTTTACATTGTCTTGCCGGCCATGCTTGACATGTAGCTAAAAGGATAGCTGAGCTCTGCCAGTCTCCCAGGCCAGGAACGCATTTGAATTTTTGGTGGGCCCAGGAAGAGCACTCTTGATCCTTCTGTCCCCACAATAATGACATGTAAAAATGTCCTTGCCCATTTTTTGAATGACCTCAAGCAGTTGCTTTAAGCCAATATGACAAGTTAAATGGGGCTCATATGAACTAAGGAATATCTGTCTCTCTTTGCACAAAGACCTTTCTAGCAAGCATGCAGTACTAAATTAAATTGAAAGTAATATTGGTGCAAAGGGTTATTTTGGGAAGTACGCCCACGCTCTGAGGTTAGCTGTACTGGCTGCAATGGGCAACAGCTTTCTAACATCCTCTTCTTTTTGACATGCAAATCTCAACTCACAGTTAAGAATTTTGTAGCATAAGTCCGGACAGAGGAAATGCTTTCAGTACCTGATTGGTTTGAACTTCAACTGAAATAGCTGTAAAAACCATCAGAATTTTTTCTTCTCTGGATGAAACTTGGAGCATTTAGGCTATTGTCTGAATTTTTTGCAAGGAAAGTGTATTTTTCAAGTAACTAAAACTACTTTTAAAAAGAGTTATGGAGGTTGCAGTTGCTAATATACTGGTAAGTGGCAACTTGAAATATCACACCAGTTGAAGTCCAACTGGTCAAATTGTTGCAACTAATTTACATGTTTATTTTTTGTAGCCCTTAGATTTGTGCAATCCAGCACGGACACTGGTCCTTTCAGAAAACATACTTCTCTTTGATGTCAGCAGTAGACCACTCAAAGTAAGTGCTTATATTTTATCATTACAGAAATCAAAATTTGCTTCCTTTTGTTAGTATTTTCCATACTTCTTAATTTATATAGTATTGAAATTTCTCATCTGTAACTAGAATAATTGTGATCAAAGGGAAAACCATGAACAGTTGGAAAGAAAGAAGAACTTACATTTATAGAGCAATTTTTAAAGTCTCAGGTCATCTCAAAGCACTTCACAGCCAGTGAAGTATTTTCGAAGTGTAGTGCCTCTGGTAATGTAGGTAAACATGACAGCCAATTTGCAAAGAACTCAGTCCCACAAACAGTAGTGCTGAGATAACCTCTCTTTGGTGGTGTTGGTTGAGGACTAAATGTTGGCCAGGGAAATGAGAAAATCCTCATGCTCCTCTTCAAAAAGCGCAATGGGATTCTTGATAGATGAGGCCATGGTTTAATGTCTCTTCTGAAAGATGACACCTCTAATAATGCAGCATTCCCTCAGTAGTACTCATTTCTCTCCAGTGCAGCTTAAACACTCAACCTTCTGATGCAGAGACAAACGTCTACCACTAAACCAAGCCTGACACTAAAATGAATTATTTCCAAAATATTATTGTCCCTTCTTTTGAAGGTATCGAATCATACAGGGTTATGGTTTCATGGACATTAGATTCCCTCTAGTACTTCATAGGAGTGGCCATTCTTCACGTATCAGCCTAGACATGTAGCTGTTGAGAAAGCATCCAAGATGAATCCTGTACCAGCTTGTTGTTTACCCAACTATACTTCCCGGCAAATGAACATTTGGAAGCAGGAACTCTGGCTGATTTTCCCCCTCCTCGCTCTAGCCCAAAGATGCTGAAACCCTGACTGCCACCCAGCTGTGATCAGCTTAGTCACAAAGACCAGGGTTGAACTTACAACCATGTATATCGACCTAGAAATTTTTCAGAAGCTGACCAACAGTTTTTTAAAATGCAACAGCGCACAGAGGTCTGTGGAATACAAGCAGTTATGCTAAAAATACAATGGTGCATAGTCTCTTAAGTTGCAGAAATCCAATGTTCCTTCACTTTTTGAAGAGCTGTTCTATCTCAAATTTACTGACAAGCAAATGTAACCTTTGCTTTACCAAAGAAGTTGAAACCGAACAGTGTTCCATCTGCAGCCATAGCTGTAGCTTCAAACCTAAACAGGGGGACATAATCTTACAACTTCAACTCATATGGGGTTAAAAGTGAAATCACAAAAAAGTTATTTTTCACCAAAATTTGTGGAAATGTGTAATTACTCCAGAAAGACACACATGCAAAATCAATGGGCGTCTAAAAGTGAGAAGGCTACTTACATGGGAAGTAAGTGTATTACAGGATTTGAAGAAAAAGCAATGAATGAGGATTAGTACAATAGAACTGATACTGCTAAAAAGAGGGGTGCCACGTATTTGATGGGCCAAGCAATGTAATCTTCTTATGTTCCGGCACATTCCCATTTTGTTTCCAAAGCCTGGCTGTTTAGCAAGCAGTGACAGAAATGCTCAAATTAAGGCAATTAATGTGTTATCACACTTCCTAACTCAAAAATGGCACTGTAATTCATCTCAAAAAGAAATCTTTCAAGATAGTGTTGTGCTGAAGCATGCTGAGATAATTTAGAAAATAACCTGTTGTGATCACATCTTGTGTCTTCTCTCCCACTCCTGTCTGTAATGATTTTCCTTTGTTGAAAATTTACATTTTATTTTTGCAAGAACAAAAGCACCAATAATTGGGAAATTGTGGAAACTTTAATAACTGTACTGATGATTTATTTTGCAGTTTGCTTAACTGAAAGTAAAATCATCTGTAGAATTACACAAAGTTCGAACAGAATAATCCTATATGTTAATTACTATATATTTTCATGCTATTATTCAAATATGCTGTGCGCAATATGCACAGAACAAACAGGGCAGAATATTAAATTGCCTCACCGACAGGTTGGCAGGTAGGGGGGGTCCAGTAAAATTCCTCGATGGCCTTTCCACCTGGCTCCCTCCCACCCTAACCCCTCTGCAATTTTATGGTGGGATGGGGAGAGGCTGGCCTGCCCTTGCCCCAATTGACGCCCTTAAATGGCCTATTAATGAGCCCATTAGGGCCGTTTTCTGCCCAGCCTCAATTTTCAGGCTGATGGGAAGAGTTCAGGGGCAGGGGGGAAGCCGGAGAAGTGACCCTGCTCCGGCTTCAGGCAGGGGAATGGGGGGAGGGTGGTGACACCTCCATTAACAGCCTCCTTTCATTATTGGGTGTCCCCCTCATGTCTAGCCTCTATACATTGTCACTCACAACCGCCCCTCCCCTTGCAGTCCCAGCCCTGTCCATTGCTGTTCCTGACGCTACTGGGACTGGAGAGCTGCCCTTTTGAGGTGGGACTTCCTCCGGAGTGAGGGGTGGAAGACCCATCTCCAGTCCATTAATACTTGTTGGAGTGTGAAATAGCTGTGGGGCAGGAAGGGGAACACTGCCATCCTAAAAATCCTGGCTATCGGTTCCATAAATCTCATGGAGAAAATTTGACATCTGCAGTAGATACAGTGCATATCTTAGAATTATTAGATGAGAAATATTGCATGTCTGTGAATGTTTTAATTAAGATCAGTTCTTTGCTCTATAGGTAATGTTGACATACCAGTGCGTTATTGGCAGCTTTTAACTTTGTAAGTGAATGGATTTTGAGTGAGTTAAAATCGCGCCCATTATGTTGACATTTACCCCATTAATAATGTTGAGCTCACCTTAATGTGAGCTAAGAAATCTGTTTTTTCAATTTTTAGTTTTTAACATCTGAGACCATCTTTGAAGAAAAAAGTTTAACCGTTGGAGAGAAAGAGATTTCACTAGACGGAGACAGTAATGCATCATTGGGCTTTGGCAGCCAGTTTGCCTGAACAATTTTTGTTGTACCACTATTTTTGCACTTTTCTACCTTTGATGTGTTTATCTACCAAATGCATGAGCCATGTGATCAGGCAGCATGTATGCATTTTGCACGCTAAATGGATTCGTGGCTGCATGGCTCTGTAGATCACAGTACAGAAAGTGAATTGGCAGCATTTCCTCAGTGAACAGAGATGAACTGATTGTTCAGAAAATGCAAGCAATTGGCTTGAGTGGTGTGACTTAGTTACACCTTGCCCTTGGCAACTACAGAAAAAATGTTAACATTTCTGTAATGCTAAGAATGAAGAAATGTCATGGTTAAAAATGGTTCAGATTATGAAGTGATTACATTGAAGTTATACTGGTTTCCTTAGGAAAGTGGAGATATATTATTAAAGTGTTATCTTCTTGGAGGCTTTACTTATGTTTATGTCTTGAGATATTCATGTGAGATTAAATAAAGAGCAAAGTAGGAAAATAGTACATGTAAGGTAGAAGGAATGGACTGGACTGGCCTTTCTGTTTCCTCTTTCTACGTCCAAATTCTCGCCAAGATTTGCTACCTTTCAGACGATAGTTTGTTTAGTCAGTGTTTGTATTTTGATTATATTATACAATATGCTTAGCCCATAGATCTTTTTAAACCAAATAAATACTACATCATTATTTTATCTAAACTGGATAATCTGATAGTACACTTACCTACTCCTGTCATTGCAAAATCTAAAACTTCCAAAAATTTCAAAGGACAAAATAAAACAATTATCTATTTTTTGGGAGGAGAAGCTAATTTATAGTATAAATCTCCAAGTGGTGTTCAACATGGAGGAGCACTGATTCATCAGCTGAGGGAGGGCTGTACGTGGTAATCAGCAGGAGGTTTCCTTGCCCATGTTTGACCTGATGCCATGAGACTTAATGGGGTTTGGAGTTGATGTTGAGGACTCCCAGGGCAACTCCCGCCCAATTGTACACCACTGTGCCGCCACCTCTGCTGAGTCTGTCCTGCCGATGGGACAGGACATATCCAGGGGTGCTGATGGTGGAGTCTGGGACATTATCTGTAGGATATGATTCCATGAGGATGACTACATCAGGCTGTTGTTTGACTAGCCTGTGAGACAATTCTCCCAATTTTGGCACTAGTCCCCAGATGTTAGTATGGAGGACTGTGGTAGATTGGCTGTGGTAGATTGGGAAACTACATAAAAAGGTATGACAGTAGACAGATAATGGTTAGAATTTAAAGAATTAAGGTTTAAAACAAATTTACCACCCCTTGAGGCCCAAAACCCAACAGGAAAGGTGATCCAATCATGGCTAACAAGAGAAGTTAAAATAAAAGCAAAATATTGCGGATGCTGGACATCTGTAATAAAAACAAGAAGTGCTAAAAATAGACAGAGGGTGAAATTTTACATTCCCGCTGAAGCCAATGAGGTTTAGAATGTCTTGCCACATTTTACAGCCCCTGTCCCCGCCAAAACGGGACTGTAAAATTCTGCCCAGAAGGTCTGGCAGCATCTGTGGAGAGAAAAACCGAGTTAACATCTCAAGTCCGATATGACTCTTTAGAACTGAAGAAAGGCAGAAATGTGATGGTTTTTCTGCTATTGAAAAAGGTGGGAAGGATCAAGTTAAGCAAACGGGGAAGGCCAGGGATAGGTTAAAGGGAGATTAAATGACAAAGATGTCATCAAACAAAAGGCAGAGAGAGTGGGAATGGTAGTACTAGAAGTAGAAGAGAAGTTCAAAATGTTATTAGATGAAACGAAGAGGCCTCTGAAGTTGCCAAAGAAAGTAGTAAACCTGAGGATTGGGACATTTTAGAATTCAGTAAAGAAGGACCAAGAAACTAATAAAGAAAGAGAAAATTGGATCTAAAAGTAAACCAGCAAGAAACATAAAAACTGACTAAAAACTTCTGCAGGAATGTAAAAAGATTAGCAAAGAGAAATATGGGCATACTACAGGCAGAGACAGGAGAATTTAAAATGGGGAATAAGGAAATGGCAGAAAAACTAAACAAATACTTTGTACCTGTCTTCACGGAGGAAGTACAACTGCTCTGCTAGAGAAGCCCATGTGTCCTCTGAAGTCAAAGAGTAAAATCTTCTTTGATTTTATGTCGTGCATGTGGACTTTTGGTATGATTTCGCCCTGTGTGAGAAATTGAAAGAACTCAAAATAATTTGAGACCTCTCTGTCTCAATTTCTGGTGATAGACTGTCCACCAATATCCATTACAAGCCTACCGACTCCCACAGCTACCTTGACTACAGCTCCTCACACCCCGCTTCCTGTAAGGATTCCATCCCATTCTCTCAGTTCCTTCGCCTCCGTCACATCTGTTCTGATGATGCCACTTTCAAAAACAGTTCCTCTGACATGTCTTCCTTCTTCCTTAACCGAGGTTTTCCACCCACGATGGTTGACAGGGCCCTCAACCATGTTCGGCCCATCTCCCACGCGTGCGCCCTCACACCTTCCTCTCCCTCCCAGAACCATGATAGGGTCCCCCTTGTCCTCACTTATCACCCCACCAGCCTCCGCATTCAAAGGATCATCCTCCACCATTTCCACCAACTCCAGCGTGATGCCACCACCAAACACATCTTCCCTTCACCCCCCCTGGCGGCATTCCGCAGGGATCGTTCCCTCCGGGACACCCTGGTCCACTCCTCCATCACCCCCTACACCTCAACTCCCTCCCACGGCACCTTCCCATGCAACCGCAGAAGGTGCAACACCTGCCCCTTTCCTCACCGTCCAAGGGCCCAAACACTCCTTTCAAGTGAAGCAGCATTTCACTTGCACTTCCCTCAACTTAGTCTACTGCATTCACTGCTCCCAATGCGGTTTCCTCTACATTGGAGAGACCAAACGCAGACTGGGTGACCGCTTTGCAGAACACCTTCGGTCTGTCCGCAAGCATTACCCAGACCTCCCTGTCGCTTGCCATTTCAACACTCCACCCTGCTCTCTTGCCCACATGTCCATCCTTGGCTTGCTGCATTGTTCCAGTGAAGCTCAACGCAAACTGGAGGAACAGCACCTCATCTTCCGACTAAGCACTTTACAGCCTTCCGGACTGAATATTGTGTTCAACATAATATCACCACCTTCAACATCTCTTTGTCCTTTTGTCTATGACATCTTTTGGTTATCTCCACCTATCACTGGCCCTCTATCCAGCTCTACTTGTCCCACCTACCCTTAAACCAGCTTATATTTCACCTCTTTTCTATTTGTCTTTAGTTCTGTTGAAGAGTCATACAGACTCTAAACGTTAACTGTGCTCCGCTCCGCAGATGCTGTCAGACCTGCTGAGTTTTTTCAGCTATTTTTGTTTTTGTTTTGGATTTCCAGCATCCGCAGTTTTTTGCTTTTCTCAAGATAATTTGTGTTAGTAAGATCAAGCCTGTGAAGTGTGAGTCACACTGAGCTTGTTACCAAGAAATGCATCTAAAAATGCTGTGAATGTAAGGGTGTAAGCAGGAAATGCATGTGAAATTCAGACCTACCTGCTTTTGCAGGATGTCCAGCGGTTTAATTAGCTATCTACACTGCTGAAGCCACTATAATACTTAGCATCTCTTACGGCTTTGTGAGACTTTAAGCTGTGAAACGTTATCAATGTGTAGTGGGCGTGAGCCACAAAAGAACAAAAGACCACAGCTCAAAATGTATACCGGATGAACACTCGATGCCCTGTATTGATATAATATGCAGTAGCAAGATGTATTTTCTGAAGAAAGAACTAAGTGGATTAGGAAAGCGATGGAAGAATTGCAAACAGACAAATTCCTCTCAGTATTCTTATTGGTGGAAGAGAAAAAGAGAGGTCATTTTTGCATTTTATCACACTGTTGCAGTACTTTAATTTGATAGATAACGCATAGCTTATGACAGAAAGACACAGTTATTTGTGATGTCTTATGATGGTTCTTTCTTATTTTACAACCTTCTGCTTTTGCCTGTCCTTCTGATAATCCCCTAGAATGTCTACTCGCTTCTAAAGAAACATAATTGTTTTGCTACAGTTCTGGCCTTGGAAATGGCACATTTTCCTCTCTGCACAAATGTATTTTTAGTTATTAATTCCATTTACTATAGAACCACAATTATTCATGCTTATTCTTAATTATTTGTGGATATTTACATTAGAACCTATTTTCCATCACTCCTCTGTTCTGATGTTGCTGGCAAGATCACCTGGCGGTGGAACAAATGATCCATCAGTTGATTTGCCAGCTCATAGCTCCCTGTGCACATGGCTGCCTTCTAACCACTGGAGCCACCAGGAATGTTATTCCCAAGTCTGGAGTAGTATACTTCTACCTCCAGGAATTCCATCATTGTTCCCTAGAGCACCAATCTTAGCAGAATTGCCACCTTTAAAGTCCACACAGAACCAGCCTGTATAGGTTAATGAATGTAATTTTGGGACTCCAGATTATCAGTTGATTTATATTCATCACCAGATGAATCCTGTCCATAAAGATGAGGAACATTTTTGGCCAAGAGCAAGGATTTCTTTCAGTATCCTTGCCAACATTCATTTGTCAACTAATGCTATCTAAGAAGATTAACTTATTTTTCATGTCTTTTGTCAATTCTGGGACCTTGTGAACCAAATTGGTTGCTATGTTTGACTACATAGCAAAGGTGATTACACTTCAAAAATAAATTCATTAACTGTGAAGCATTTTGAGATCTCTTGGAGACATGAAGGGTGATAAACATATGTGAATTATTTCTGTTAAAATCTGCATCATGCATTTCAATTGAATTTCTGCTATTACCTGCTGCAGCTGTGAAATCATTCATTTCATTTTAAATCTCGATTTCTAGAAATGGTGTTTAATCATATATTTTCGAATTTATTGGAAATCATTCAACAAAAGGGGAAATTACCTCAGCCTTCTTTGAAGCTATTCATCTGAGACTTGTGCTATATTCAAGTATTAATTTAATTGAGTTATTTGTGTTATGTGAGATGCTGAGTTCATGTCTAAAGTGGTACTTTTGAATGGCCATTTTGGAGATCAGTTTGTTCAGTGAGTCTCCCTCCTGGGGATAATACAAAAACAAAGGCCATGCAATCAATTTCTGGAGTCCTCTTATATTGGGTATACTTGGCAATCAAGAAATAGTTTGTTTGTTATCTTACCAGCCAAATAACAGGCAGATAATACTTGAATTGAAAGAATTCTGTCCCCTTTTCAAGCTATTACCACATAGGTAAATTGCAAGTGTTTTCATCCAGATTAGGGAGTAGAGATAGCCTGTGGTCCTTGCCCTTTTAGAAGGTAGCAGTTGTGGGTTTGGAAGGTGCTGCATAAGGAGCCTTGGTGAGTTTCTGCAGTGCATCTTGTAGATGGTACACACGCTGCCACTGTGTATCGGTGGTGGAGGGAGTGAATGTTTGTGGAAGGGGTGCCGGTGAAGCGGGGCTGCTTTGTCTTGGACGGTGTTGGTTGAGCTTCATGAGTGCTATTGGAACTGCACTCATCCAGGCAAGTGTAATGTATTGCACCACACTCTGACTTGTGCTTTGTAGATGGTGGACAGGCTTTGGGGAGTCAGGAGGCGAGTTACTCACAATAGGATTCCCAGCCTCTGACCTGCTCTTATCGCCACAGTACTCATATGGCTAGTCCGGTTCAGTTTCTGGTCAATGCTAACCCCCCCACCCCTCATCAGGATGTTGATAGTGGGAGATTCAGTGATGGTAGTGCCATTGAATGTCATGGGGCAATGGTTAGATTGTCCCTTGTTGGAGATGGTCATTGCCTGACATTTGTGTGGTGCGAATGTTAACTTGCCACTTGTCAGCCTAAGCCTGGGTATTGTCCAGGTCTTGCTGCATTTGGACATGAACTGCTTCAGTACCTGTGGAGTTGCGAATGGTGCTGAACATTGTGCAATCATCAGCAAACATCCCCACTTCTGACGTCCTGACTCCAACTAGTGGAGAGTTTACCCTCTGATTCCCATTAACTCCAGTTTTGCTAGGGCTACTTGATGCTACATTCTGTCAAATGCCACCTTGATGTCAAGGGCAGTCACTCCTACCTCACCTCTAGAGCTCAGCTCTTTATCCATGTTTGAACCAAGGCTGTAGTGAGGTCAGAAGCTGAGTGACCCTGGTGGAGCCCAAACTAAGCATCAGTGAACAGTTTATTACTAAGCAAGTGCCGCTTGATAGCACTGTTGATGACCCCGCCCATCACTTTACTGATGATGGAGAGTAGACTGTGGTGGTAATTGGTCAGGTTGGATTTGTCCTGCTTTTTGTGTACAGGACATACCTGGGCAATTTTCCACATAGCTGGGTAGATGCCAGTGTTGTAGCTGTACTGGAACAGCTTGGCTCAGGGTGCGGCAAGTTCCGCAGCACAAGCCTTCATTACTATTGCCAGAATATTGTCAGAGCCCATAGCCTTTGCAGTATCCAGTGCCTTCAGTCATTTCTTGATATCATGTGGAGTGAATGGAATAGGTTGAAGACTGGCATCTGTGATGTTGGGGACCTCTGGAGGAGGCCGAGATGGATCATCCACTTAGTACTTCTGGCTGAAGGTTGTTGCGAATGCTGCAACCTTATCCCTTTCATTGATGTGCTGGGCTCCTCCATCATTGAGGATGGGGATATTTATGGAACTTGCTCCTCCAGCTTGTTTAATTGCCCACCACCAGTCACAACTGGATGTGGCAGGACGGCAGAGCTTAGATCTGATCTGTTGGTTGTGGAATTGCTTAGTTCTGTCTGTCGCTTGATGTTTGTCCTGTTTGGCACGCAAGTAGTCCTGTGTTGTAGCTTCACCAGGTTGACACCTCATTTTTAGGTATGCCCAGTGCTGCTCCTGGCATGCCCTCCTGCACTCTTCATTGAACCAAGGTTGATCCCCTGGCTTGATGGTAATGGTAGAGTGGGGGATATGCTGGGCCATGAGGTTACAGATTGTGGTTGAGTACAATTCTGCTGCTGCTGATGGCCCACAGCATGGATACCCAGTCTTGAGTTTCTAGATCTGTTTGAAATCCATCCCATTTAGCACAGTGGTAGTCCCACACAACACAAAGGAGGGTATCCTGAATGTGAAGGCGGGACTTTGTCTCCAAAACAGCTGTACAGTGGTCACTCCTACTGATACTGTTATGGACAGATGCACCTGTGACAGGCAGGTTGGTGAGGATGAGGTCAAGTATGTTTTTCCCTCAGTTGATTTCCTCACCACCTGCCACAGACCCAGTCTAGCAGCTATGTCCTTCAGGATTTGGCCAGCTCGGTCTGTGGTGGTGCTCCCGAGCCATGCTTGGTCATGGATATTGAAGCCCCCCACCCAGAGTACATTCTGCCCCCTTGCCACCCTCAGTGCTTCCTCCAAGTGGTGTTCAACTTGGAGGAGCACTGATTCATCAGCTGAGGGGGCACGGTATGTGATAATCAGCAGGAGGCTCCCTTGCCTATGCTTGACCTGATGCCATTAGACTTCATGGAGGCCAGAGTTGATGTTGTGGACACCCCCAGGACAACTCCCTGCTGAGTGTTTACCACTGTGCTGCCACCTCTGCTGGGCCTGTCCTGCCAGTGGGACAGGACATAACCAGGGATGGTGATGGTGGTTTCTGGGACATGATATATAAGGTATGAATGATTCCATGAGTACAACTGTGTCAGGGTGTTGCTTAACTAGTCTGTGCGACAGCCCTTCCAATTTCAGATGTTAGTAAGGGGGAACTTTGCAGGGCTGACAGAGTTGCATTTGCCATTGTCGTGCTTCCAATGCTGGGTGGTCCATCAGGTTTCATTCCTTTTTATTGACTTTTTGGCAGTTTGATAAAACTGAATGGTTTGCTAGGCCATTTAAGAGTCAACCACAGTACTGCAGATCTGGAGTCATATGTCGGCCAAACCAGGGGAGAATGGCTGATTTCCCACCCTAATGGGCATTAGTGAACCAGATGGGTTTTTACGACAATCGACAATGGTTTCATGGTCATCATTAGACTTTTAATTCCAGCCTTGTATTGAATTCAAATTCTGCCGTGGTGGGATTTGAACTCAGGTCCCCGAGGCATTACCCTGGGTCTCTGGATCACCAGTCCAGTGACAATGCCACTGCCTCTCCCTATTGCTCGTGAAATTATCATATCACACACGATATTTATACTTCCAATATTATTGACATTTGCTTGAAAATAATATACTGGATATACTGGCTACTGACACTTAAGTGAATTTTTAACTTAGCCACTTTGCTGTGAGGAAGTACAACTGAAAGCTAACTGCTTCAGCATTGTGAAAAGGAAAACAGAGGGGGAAGTTTTCAAATGACCCTCACATACACCTCCTAGTGGCTAATTTAAGTGTGCCATGTACTATTACCAGGCATGGGAAAGATGTATGGCCATCCACTCAATATATCATTGAGATTGGTTCCTGGGGATGTCTGAATAAGAAGACAGACAAAATAACCTGAAGTAATAATTTATTATGAATTGGAGTCTACTAGAGGTATGTACTTAGTTCAGTGGTGTCATTTGCTCCCTTGAACTGCCTGGTTGCCTTCTTTTTTAATGGAGCTTTGCTCCCACTCTGCTAGCAGGACCTGGAAGTTTAACAACAAAATTCACTTTGCTATTAATATTTTCAAATGCAGACCAAGCTAACACTAGATGAGGCTTACTTCATAAATTCACACAATGGTAGAGTTTCTGCAAAACATTTGCTTCCAGTATTTGGTTGTAAGCTCCTTTAAAGAAAGACTTGCATTTATATTGCTTTCATGATCACTGGATGCCTCAAGTCACTTTGCAGCCAAGGACGTGCTTTTTGAAGGGTAGTCTCTGTTGTAATATAGGAAATGTGGCAGCCAACTTGCACACAGCAAGCTCCAATAAAACACAATGTTAATGACCAGATAATCTTTTTTATAATGTTGATTGAGGTATAAATATTGGCCAGGACACAAGGGATAACTCCCCTTCTCTTTGAAATGGTGCTGTGGGATCTATTACATTCACCTGAGAAGGCAGATGGGGGTCTCTGTTTAAGCTCTCATTTAAAAGACTGCACCTCTGACAGTGCAACGCTCCTTCAGTAGTGCGCTGGAGTGTCAGCCTTGAGGTTTGTTCTCAAGCTCTGGAATGGGTCATGAATCAGGAACTTTCTGACTCAAAAGGTGAGGGTGCTGCCAACCTAATTCTACAAGATTCAAAACATACAGACTACTGAAATTAAAAAGCAAAATTCTGGAAATACTCAGCTTGTCTGGAGCATTTGTGGAGAGAGAAACAGACTTAATGGCTCAGGTCAATGACCTTTCATCAGAGCATTCTTCATTTCACGTTTTTCTTTCTGATTTCTAGCATTCGCAGTATTTTGCTAATGTATACAGAATACTGAGTTGATGAAAGTCACTTGGTGCAGTCAGTTCAACTTCTGTGTGTGCTCTGTTGCAAATATAAATGACATTCATATTCCAGGCCACTTAAGCTGCTGCTTTTCTCAGGAAGACAGACCTGTTCTGTTATCTAGAATTACCTGGAAAAACTCAGCAGGTCTGGCAGCATCGGTGGAGAAGAAAAGAGTCGACGTTTCGAGTCCTCACGACCCTTCAACAGATGCTGCCAGACCTGCTGAGTTTTTCCAGGTAATTCTGTTTTTGTTTTGGATTTCCAGCATCTGCAGTAGTTTTTTGTTTTTATCCGTTCTGTTATCTGTTCAGTCAACAGCATGGTCATAAATTCTCCCTTGTAGGTTTCCTGCTACTTTCCTCCTCCAGTAACCTTTCTGCCACCTCAGTTGACAGGAATTTGGGTGCCTGTTGATTCTTTAAATGTCTTTTTTCAAAGCTTGGTTGAGATGGAAGAAATTTGTTAACGTCAAGTTGTCTCCTGAATGATTGGACATTGCTAATGAATAGTCTGTGATTGGAAAAAAGCAAAATATTGCAGCTGAAAGACAGAAAATGCTGGAGGCACTCCTCCTATCATTCAGTTCTGAGGAAGGTTCCCATACATGAAACGCTGACTGACTTGTGTTCTTTCAACAGATTGCGATATAACGTGCATATACCTTTAAGGGAGTGTATCTTAAACTACAGTGAATCAATACCACAGAGTATAATGTATTAGCCCCATGACTTGTAGGCAGCCTGTAAGCAGACATGTGCCTCACAGTCCCAGTGAACATTGTCTGAATATAGCCTTATCTTCAAATAAAGAACCCACGTTACTGTTTCACCAATCCTTGAGCAGGATTGGTACGTTTACATCGAAGAAGAAGAACACAACAGACGATGTGCCATCTGCTGAGCATCTCCAGCGTTTTCTGTTCTGGTCCATTGTTTGTGATCTGTACAACAGCACTGCCCATCCCATATTCTAATCACCTCTCATTAACCCAGCATGGGGCTATCTGTAGAAACTACTCCATTTCAGACATGTTTCTGCCCAAGAGGAATTAAAATAACTTATATCCAAGTCTGTTCTATGGAGAAAATTTTAACTGAATCTTGCAACAAAACTGGTATTCTGAAAAATAATTTGTGTAAATAATGAACTTAACAGAAGTAGAGGTGATATAATGATTTATGATTTACATTCTTTAGGCAGCCTTACCTGATTATGATATCACACCCATTGGTAAATAAGCTGTCAGCTGATCTGTCCAGGCATTTGTTATATACTGTATTGTCTACACTGATTACAGTTCTGCTGTTGAATGTTTGACATTTTTAACTCTCCCCATGGATCAATATTTGATTCCTGGAGCTTTTCTTACTGATGACCCACAGAGTATCACTCCTGAACATAATTTTTTTTTTTTTTTCATTCCTATTCAGTGTCATGCAACAAGAGTAAGGGGATGCAGTTCAAGCAAATGGTTGGGAAATTTCTTCCTCCAGATAGGCTTCTCTCTAGACTCAAAGTACTTTAGTTCTGGAATTATGCTTTAGCATTGGCACTAGGTAGTGGTAGAACTGCACACTTAGCCTTTTTTTAAAAATTCATTTATGGGGTGTGGGCTTCGCTGGCTGGGCCAGCATTTATTGGCCATTCCTAATTGCCCTTGAGAAAGTGGTGGTGAGCTGCCTTCTTGAACCACTGTAGTCCATATGGTGTAGGTACACCCACAGTGCTATTGGGAAGGGAGTTCCAGGATTTTGACCCAGCAGCAGTGAAGGAACGGCGATATATTTCCAAGTCAGAATGGTGAATGACTTGGAGGGGAGCTTCCAGGTGGTGGTGTTCCCATCTATCTGCTGCCTTTGTCCTTCTAGGTGGTAGTGGTCATGGGTTTAGAAGGTGCAGTCGAAGGAGCCTTAGTGAATTCCTGCAGTGCATCTTGTAGATGGTACACACTGCTGCTACTGTGTGTCGGTGGTGGAGGGAGTGAATGTTTGTGGATATGGTGCCAGTCAAGCGGCTGCTTTGCCTGGGACGCTGTCGAGGTTCTTGAGTGTTGTGGGAGCTGCACTCGTCCAGGCAAGTGGGGAGTATTCCATCACACTCCTGAGTTGTGCCTTGTAGATGATGGACAAGCTTTGGGGAATCAGGAGGTGGGTTACTCATTGCAGGATTCCTAGCCTCTGACCTGCTCTTGTAGCCACAGTATTTATATGGCTAGCCCAGTTCAGTTTCTGGTCAATGGTAAGCTCCAGGATGTTGATATTGGGGGATTCATTGATGGTAATGCCATTGAACATCAAGGGGCGATATTTGGATTCTCTCTTGCTGGAGATGGTCATTGCCTGGCACTTCTGTGGCGTGAATGTTACTTGCCACTTGTCAGCCCAAGCCTGGATATTGCCCAGGTCTTGCTGCATTTGGACATGGGCTGCTTCAGAATCTGAGGAGTCACGAATGGTGCTGAACATTGTGCAATTATCAGCAAACATCCCCACTTCTGACCTTATGACGGGAGGAATGTCATTGATGAAGCAGCTGAAGATGGTTGGGCTGAGGACACTGCCCTGAGGAACTCCTGCTGTGATGCCCTGGAACTGAGATGACTGACCTCCAACAGCCACAACCATCTTCCTTTGTGCTAGGTATGACTCCAACCAGCAGAGAGTTTTCCCCCTGATTCCCATTGACTCCAGTTTAGCTAGGGCTTCTTGATGCCACGCTCTGTCAAATGCAGCCCTCGTATCAAGGGCAGTCACTCACCTCACCTCGGGAGTTCAGCTCTTTTGTCTATGTTTGAACCTGGGCTGCAATGAGGTCAGGAGCTGAGTTATCCTGATGGAACCCAAACAGGGTGTCAGTGAGCAAGCTATTGGTAAGCAAGTGCCGCTTGATAGCACTGTTGATGACCCCCTTCCATTACTTTACTGATGATGGAGAGTAGACTGATGGGGCGGTAATTGGCCGGGTTGGATTTGTCCTTTTTGTGTACAGGACATACCTGGGCAATTTTCCACATAGCCGGGTAGATGCCAGCTTATTGGAACAGCTTGGCTAGGGGTGCGGCAAATTCTGGAGCACAAGTCTTCAGTACTATTGCCGGAATACTGCCTAGGCCCTGCCTTTGCAGTATCCAGTGCCTTCAGCCATTGCTTGATATCACGTGGAGTGAATGGAATTGGCTGAAGACTGGCACCTGTGATGCTGGGGACCTCCGGAGGAGGCTGAGATGGATCATCCACTTGGTACTCCTAGCTGAAGATTGTAGCAAATGCTTCAGTCTTATCTTTTACACTGATGTGCTGGACCCCTCCATCATTGAGGATGGGGATATTTGTGGAGCCTCCTCCTCCAGTGAGTTGTTTAATTGTCCACCATCATTCACAGCTGGATGTGGCAGGACTGCAGAACTTAGATTTGATCCGTTGGTTGTGGGATTGCTTAGCTCTGTCTATCACTTGCTGCTTATGCTGTTTGGCACGCAAGTAGTCCTGTGTTATAGCTTCACCAGGTTGGCACCTCATTTTTAGTTATGTCTGGTGCTGCTCCTGGCATGCCCCCCTGCACTCTTCATTGAACCAGGGTTGATCCCCTAGCGTGATGGTAATGGTTGAGGTTACAGATTGTGGTTCTATTCAATTCTGCCTTCTGCCTAAAGGTTTAGAAATGAGTCAGGTATGTCCATATCATGTCACTGTGTTGTATAAATACTCTGACAGCTTAAAGTTTACATTGATACTGCAACTAATTTCAATGTACCATTTAGTTTTTTTGAATTATTTGTGTCATGGTTGTCCCAGGCGCCTGCATGGAACTGGTGGTTACCTGAAAGAAAGAAGAACTTGGATTTTATAGTGCCTTTCATGAACTCGGGACTGTTCCAAGTGCTTTATAGCCAAAGAAATATTTTTAAAGTGTGCAAACTGTTAGAATGTAGGAAATATAAGAGCCAAATTCCCAATAGGAGCCAATCTCTTACAGAAAACGTTGAAATAAATGACAGGCAATCTGGTTTTGATGGTGTTGGTTGAGGGTTAATTGTTGGCCGGGACAGTGGGAGAAACCCCTGCTGTTCTTTGAACATTTCAGTGGGATATATGTTTCCATCTGAGAGGACAGATGGACCTCAGTTTAATGTCTCATCTGAAAGATGACGCCTCTGACTATATAGCATATCCTCAATATAGCCATGGTTTGGTACAGCCTCACCTTTGAGTTAGAAAATTGTGGGTTCAGGTTTCACTGTACAGATCTGAGCACAAAATCTAGGCTGTCATTGCATGGCAATAATGAGGGAGTTCTGCATTGTCAGAGGTGCCACCTTTCAAATTAGTTTTTCAATTGAGGTCCTTTCTGCTCTCTTAGTGAATGTAAAAGACCCCATGGCACTACTTTGAAGAGGAGCAGGAAAATTAACTCCAGTGTTCTGGACAATATTTATCCCTCAATCAACATTACTGAAAAAAGACTAATTGGTTATTGTCACATTGTTGTTTGTGGAAACTTGCTATGTTTTTTTTCCCTTCATTGACGGGATGTGGGTGTTGCTGGCTAGGCCAGCATTTATTGCCCTTCAGAAGGTTGTGGTGAGCTGCCTTCTTCAACAGTTCTCTCAGTTCAGGTTCTGTCCCTTTCCCTTCAAATATGCCATCACCGCTCCTCTCCTCAAAATAAAACACATTTGACCCCTCTATCCTTCCAAACCACTGGGCCATCTCCAACCTCCTTTCCCCTCAAGTCCCTGAACATGCTGTTGCTTCTTAAATCCATACTGAAATTGCGATTATCAAAATCATAATTGACATCCTATGTGACAAATTATAACAAATCACCCTTTCTCATACTTCTCAACCTGTCTGGAGCCTTTGACATGATTAACTACGCAATCCTCCTCTAACACCTATCCTCTGTCACCCAGCTGGATGACACTGCACACACCTGGTTCCATTTATCTATCTGATCATAGCCAGAGAATCACCTGTAGTGGCTTCTTTTCCTGCTCCCACACCATTGCCTTTGGGGTGTCCAAAGATCTATCCTTAATGCCCACCTGTTTCCCATCTACATGCTGCTTCAAGTTCCATGCAGACGCTCATGATATCCAGCTCTACCTCTCTCAACCCCTTCACTGTCTCTGAATTGTCAGATGGCATATCTATCTTTCTGACATCAAATTCTGGGCAAACAGAAATTTCCTCCAATTATTTATTGGGAAAACAAAGTCACTAGTCTTCAGTCTCTTCACTAAACTTCACCTATTCACCAATTCTTTCCCTATCCACCAACTCCATCCCTCTCCCTGGCACCAGCTTGACACCCTGCCAGACCAGGTAGTCCATATATAACCCTTGTGTCGTATTTGATCCTGAGATGACCTTCCAGCCATATAGAGACAACATCATCAGGATTGCCATTTCCACCTTTGCAACAACAATTCAGCCCACCCCTGCCTGAAACCCTCATTCATGCCTCTGTTACCTTGAGACTTGGCTAGTCCAGTGCTCTCCTGGCTGACCTCCAATCCTCCACCTTCCATTAACTTGAGATAATCCAAAACCCTGCTACCTGTAACCTAAGTCACATGCCTGTTTACCCATCATACCTGTGCTCACTGATCTACATTGGTGTCTGGTACAGTTTTGCCTCAATTTTTGAAATTTCCATCCTTGTTTTCAAATCCCTGCATGGTCATGCCTGTCCCCATCTCTGTAACCTCCCCCAGCCCTACAAGTCTCTCTGCACTGCTTCAATTCTGGTATTTTTTGCATCCCCTATTGTGTTTACTCCAACTGAAAGCTCAGCTTTCAATTGCCTAGGTTCTAAACTATGCAATTCCCTCCTAAAACCTGTCACCTCTCTCTACCTATCTCTATTTTAAGGCACTTTTGATAAGTTACTTCTTTGAGCATGCTTTTGGTCACCTATCCTAATATTGCCTGACATGGCTATGTGTCACGTTTCGTTTAATAACGCTCCTGTGAAACGTTGGGGATGTTTTACTCTACTAAAGGTGCTATATAAATGCAAGCTGTTAATTGTGCTGCCAGCTGTCATCACAAATTGGTTTCATGTTTTCAGGATATGGTGCCACTTTGTTAGTGCAGTAATTATTTGCAGTATTAAATCACTGCTAATTTTAGTTAAGTAATTTTATATTTGGCTTTTAGTAATATTTAGCTAAGTCAAGGCAGTGAAGATTGTGCAATCATCAAGGTGATTAAAGGGAAAAGATTAAATTATATCAAGTGAAAATATTTTTGCTGTTTATTTAAAAGGAACGTGTGTTTTGTGCTCCTTAGACTGTGTGCAAAGCAGCATAAGTTAACCCATTTTTTTTTCATTGCGAGACCATCAATATCCAGTTCAAGTATTGAGTAAACACTTTGTCTTTCACAGGTCTGCATTTTCATCTATACTGATTTAATGCTTTTGACTAAGGAGGATGAACGGGGTCACTGCAGTGTTCTACAAAACCCTCTTTTCCTTCAGAATATGGAGCTGGAGGAAGGTGAGTATCTTCCACAAGATGCTTAAGGATGAACAAATATTCTGCAGCTCATATACAGAAGCAAAAAGTAACCCTTTATGCAGCAAGCCTGCCCTCCAGATGCTGATTTTTTTTTTCTTTTCACATGCTCTGAAGACAAATAGTGTACTGTAGATGCCAGCATATAAGTTGACCTTTGAAGCCTCAAAAAATCCTTCCAAAAACAGGGGTCGACTTATACACTGAGTATAAAAACCTACCGGTGGGTAGATAAGTGTGGGTGGTTGCTATCATTGCCACTTGCCATGTGCGGTGCGCTGTGTGTGGCCGTTTTTATGCATTTTGGCAACACAGTCTGCTTGATTCCTTGCACCCAGTTATAAGGTACCAGTAAGTAAAACATCTATTTGGTGAAAAATTGAGGTGGGCTACTAATGTGAATATAGCATTGTCTTGGCTGAAAAAGGGGGGGTCAACTTATACGCTGAGTAAATGCAAAAACATGATTTTTGGGTCAGGGAAAAATGGGTTCACCTTATACACTGGGTCATTTAAATGTTGTGATCTACAGACACAAATTTTTCAACATTTAATTAAACCTATGATTTGATAGAATTCAATTATTTTCTTGTTGGTAGTGCTGATTTAAGAGAGAAGACAAAGCTCTTTAAATCTTGACCTGACTTGTTTTATTAATATATTTCACTATAAAAGGAAATTTCCGGATTAGCAAAGTAAGTACAGTAATAGATCACCTCATCTCTGGGGAAACGTTTCTGTTTTGAGTTTCTTGGAGCCCTGGGTATGTCTGTTCATTCATGCACTGTCTACTGATGTAATTGCTTTGTGCAAATGTGGGCATCAACTATTGCATCTTCTGACAAGTGCAGACATAGTTATATAAAAGTGTACCGAGTTTCTGACACCATCTCTGAATCATTTCGACATTTAAAGATTTAAATTGGATAGGATTAGAATTTGTGGTTCATTCTTGCATTAGAATGTAACCTTTTCCAAGTTGATCTAATCAAATAGCTCTCTGACATCACCAGATTTAAATTGAATTTATTATATCCCAGGGAGGAATCACATTTGGTTACTTTGCACGTGTCATTGTAGATAAAAAGTCAACATAATTAAAGAAACATTCTCTGCTTGCAATCACAAAATCCCTTAGTGCTTGCTGTGAAGGGAGTTGCCAGTTTTCTTTGTAGTATTTCTCAGCCTTCTGTGCTTTATGTTTTAATTTTGCTGGCCAGAGACAGCTTGGGAATGTATATTTTGTGTATGTTTCCCAGGAATTGTAACGTTCTGCTTTCGCAGGAACACTACTGTGGATTCCTACTTAAAACCCATCACGAAAATTTGTGATCCAAGAGGGGAATATTTCAATGTATACAGCAGTTCTTTATGATACAGACCTTATTATTGCTGCAGTATTTACCTATATCTTTTCATATTTTGAAGATTTTGTTTTATAATTCTTTTCATTCAGAATCATCTAAATAACACAGGAGTAAACTTAGGTTGACATATGAGATTACTTGTGATCCTTTTTACTCCTGGGTTAACGTGTCAGTACTTTTCCTGTTGACTGGCTGGATATGTATTCTCTTCACAAATGTGCACAGCGTAAGAAATAAAACAAGTGAGTTAAAAGTGCAAATTCAGCTTTGTAGTAGCCATAACAAGTACATGATAAGCTGGGAATGATTGGAAGCTCAGTATTCTAGGATATGGACTCTTTAGAAAAGACAGAAATCACGAACAGAAAAAATAGTATTATTGATAACAGGCACAATTAAAGCAGTAGAAAGAAAGAATTGCAGTAACCCCCTTACTGATTCCCCCATCAGGCAGTGAAAACACAATGCATAGAATGAAGGAACAGCAAAGGATTTGGAACTCTGGCAAGAGTTGTCTAAGACCTTCTGACAGTCTTGTAGTGGGGATTTTGGAATCATGTAGCAGAAACAAAGTGGTTTTAATGGGAGAGTTTTGTTTTCACATAGGCTGAGAGAGGCAGAACAACTTAAATACTAAAGGTAATGAATTTCTAGAATATTTTTGGAACCGTTTTTGGGAACATTGCTGGGGAGGGTAGAGAAATTGGTCATATTCATCCTTTGGGCACAAAATTCACATTGGAGGAACTAATTTCTGGATGCTGTCCTGTGTGTCCTATTCACCGTGCAAGTGCGCTGGCTGGAGCATTAGCAGTCAGCAACCTCCAAGAACACAAAGTGCCAAACTAAAACAGGAATTAGGCCTCTTAAATATGCTCATCGGGTTGTTTTGCGGTCAATGGTGATGCAAGGGAAACCTCAAAAGAAACCTATCTACGAAAATCTAGGGCCTGAACTTGCGTGGAGTGGCAATCAGAGTCGGATTGCCACTCCACTCCTAGTTTCCTGCCTGAAATTTCAGCTGCTCCTTTCTTGCCCGACTGCCCCACTTGGGCTGCGTGAGAACTCTGCAGTGCAGCGCGCTCCTAAGGCTTTTAGTCAAGGGCTGGAGAGGTGGAGGTAAGGAAGCTGCCCCTCTTTTTTATGGCACCATCTGTTGTAAAGCAGGTAGGTTTGGAGGTCCAACCACTTTCAGATGCCAGGGAGAATGGAGGTTTGTAAGGTAAATTGGCAGGATTGGGGATTGTGGGGAGGTCAGGTGGTCATTGGGGGGTGGAGTAGGTGGCCTGGGGGGGTCAGGTGGTCAGTTGGGGGGCTGGGGATTGGGTGGACAGGGAAGGCTGATGATCAGAGGGGTCCTGTGGAGGGCCGGGGGTGGGTCAGCACTATAGTTACCCAGGAGTTCGAAGTGGTTTTAATTCTTCTGTCTTTTCCCAGGTAACTATAGTATTGGTAAGGCAGTCAGAACCATCTGAAGTTTGTGATTTGAATCGTATTTTCGAATGGTTCGGATTGCAGGGCAATTGCCCAATGCAAGTTTGAACTTCCCGGTCATTTGCCGTGCAGTCCTTACCTGGGAAGTTCCAGGGTTGGTGAGGGGCGGGAGTGGGGTCGCGGAGCCCTCCAGTGCATCTTTGGAGTAGCCCCCAGTTACAATGCCCTGGAGCCTGGAAGTTATGGGACCTAGTGATCTCTGTGACATGCCTTTTCCTTTCCCCGATGGCAATTTTAAATCTGAGTCCAAGTCATGTCTTGGTGTGCAGCAGCTGTGATGTCTTCAAGCAGGTGAGGAGTCAATCACATTGAAACATTCACACACAGCAAACAGGAAGCTAAAAATACTTAAAATCTTTCACTTTTAATAGCCATTTATTTTGCTATCTGAAATTTTACGATTCGATTTACATAGTAGCTAAAACAAAGTTAAACAAACTTTTCAGAAAATAAAAAAGAAATTGAGGATTTTTTTTTATCATCGTGTAGAAATTTAACATCCCATAAATATAAAATTATCTTTTCAGGCCACTATTATTATGAAGTTAGGACTCTGTTTAAAAACTCAGTTCCACCTCATTCAATAAGGTATAACTTTCTCATGAGTTTTTACAGTGAGACTAACAGTGGAAGTTCTTGTCAATTCAGTTGATTACCTTTAATTGCAGTCTGTGGTCCTTCAACAACACACCCTTGGGAGAAGGGTAGAATCACTGGCACCAACATCTGGACTTCCACATTATTCTGTGCTGAAGTTGCTGTCAATTTCAGTGGAGTAATGATGTCGAAGGATGACAGTTTTGTCATCATTTCCACTGCAAAAATGGGCCAAGGAAGGATGAGAGGGCAGTGAGGCTTTGAAATACAGAGCTACAAAATTTTAGGCATGTTTAGAAAGTCAGAAATACTGGAGGAATATCTAGAAGACATTTTATTATCATTAAGTAAGACAGCGCATTGATTTTAGAAAGTGTCCTCTGTTTATTTTGTTTCATTATGTCAAGGTAAATTGTACTGATGGAACAAAATAAATTTGATCATAAGTGTTTTTCTGTATAAAAACATAAAATGATGCTGCACAGAAGGAACCCATTCAGCCCAACCTGCTGGTGTCAGTTCTTTAGCAGGGCTATCTGACTAGTTCCACTCAACCGCTCTTACCCCATAAGTCAAAAGGTTTTTCCATTCCGAGTATTTATCAAATTCTCTTTTGAAACCTGATTCAATGCCCTTTCAGGTAGTGCATTTCAGGTCACAACATCTTAGAATGTTAACAAAATGTCTCCTTTGGTTTTTTTGCCAATCATATTAAACCTGTATCTTCTGTAAACCAACCTTTCTGCCACTGTTCTGCTTCTGTAGAACCATAGAACACTACAGCACAGAAAACAGGCCATTCGGCCCTTCTAGTCTGTGCCGAAATATTATTCCGCTAGTCCCATTGACCTGCACCTAGTCCATAACCCTCCAGACCTCTCCCATCCATGTATCTATCTAATTTATTCTTAAAACAAGAGTGAGCCCGCATTTACCACGTCAGATGTTAGCTCGTTCCACACTCTCACCACTCCCTGAGTGAAGAAGTTCCCCCTAATGTTCCCCCTAAACCTTTCCCCTTTCACCCTAAAGCCATGTCCTCTCGTGTTTATTTCTCCTAATCTAAGTGGAAAGAGCCTACTCGCATTTACTCTGTCTATACCCCTCACAATTTTGTAAACTTGTATCAAATCTCCCCTCATTCTTCTACGTTCCAAGGAATAAAGTCCTAACCTGTTTAATCTTTTCCTGTAACTCAACTCCTTAAGACCCGGCAACATCCTAGTAAATCTTCTCTGCACTCTCTCAATCTTACTGATATCCTTCCTGTAGTTAGGCGACCAGAACTGCACACGATACTCCAAAGTTGGCCTCACCAATGTCTTATACAACCTCACCATAACATCCCAACTCCTATACTCAATACTTTGATTTATGAAGGCCAGTATGCCAAAAGCTTTCTTTACAACCTTGTCTACCTGTGATGCCACTTTCAGGGAATTATGTATCTGAACTCCCAGATCCCTTTGTTCCTCCGCACTCCTTAGTGCCCTACCATTTACTGTGTATGTCCTACCTTGGTTTGACCTTCCAAAATGTAACACCTCACACTTTTCCGCATTAAATTCCATCTGCCATTTTCTGGCCCATTTTTCCAGTTGGTCCAGATCTCTCTGCAAGCTTTGAAAGCCTTCCTCGCTGTCCACAACGCCTCCAATCTTAGTGTCATCAGCAAGCTTGCTGACCCAATTCACCACATTATCATCCAAATCATTGATACAGACAACAAACAACAATGGTCCCAGTACAGATCCCTGAGGCACACCACTAGTCACAGACCTCCAGTCTGAGAAGCAATCATCCGCTACCACTCTCTGTTTTCTCCCACACAGCCAATTTCGAATCCAGTTTACAACCTCTCCATGGATACCAAGTGTCTGAACCTTCTGAACTAACCTCCCATGTGGTACCTTGTTAAAGGCCTTACTAAAGTCCATGTAGAGAACATCCACAGCCTTTCCTTCATCTACTTTCTTGGTAACCACCTCGAAAAATGCTACAAGGTTCGTTAAACACGACCTACCACGCACAAAGCCATGCTGACCTTCAGCCCTTGGCTGTCCAAATAATTATATATCAGATCTCTCAGAACACCTTCCAATCATTTACCTACTACTGACGTCAGGCTCACTGGCCTGTAATTACCTGGTTTACTTTTGGAGCCTTTTTTAAACAACGGAACAACATGAGCTACCCTCCAATCCTCCGGCATCTCACCTCACCGTATTTTATCAAAATCAAGATTTTGAGCACCTCTATCAAATCTATCCTTCCACACCTTCAGGAGATCAGCCCCAGCTCCTCTTGTCTCCCCACAGAATAGAAATCCCTTATCCCTGGTACCAATCTCTTCCTCTTAGCTCTCTCTCCTTCTTTCAGAAGTTCCTCAAAAGCTACCTCTTTCACCAAGCCTGTGGTTATCTGAACTAATATCTCTTTATCTAGCTTGAGTCAAATTTAGTTTCATAATATCCCAGTGAATAGGCTTCAAAATACACAGAGGCAATGGGCAATTCACCCTCGAAGCATCGAAAGCAGCCTGTGGATATCTTGGGATTTTCCCTACTTTTACCAGCCAGAGCTTTCTCATATGCCCTCTTTGCTTTCCTAATTGCTTTCTTAAGCTCCACCCTGCACTTTCTGTACTCCACTAATGTCTCCGCTGATTTGCTCCCCTTGTACCTGCTAAAAGCCTCTCTTTTCCTTCTCATCGTATCCTGAATATCACTGGTCATTCATGGTTCTCTGGGCTTGTTACTCCTTCCTATCACCCTAGAGGGAACATGTTGAGCCTGTACCCTCCCCGTTTCCTTTTTGAACGGGGGCCCCCCACTATTTCTCTGTAGATTTCCCCACAAGTAACTGTTCCCAGCCTACTTTGGCCAGATCCTGCCTCACTTTACTAAAATCCGCTCTCCCCCCAATCCAAAACATTTGATTGGAGAAGTAGGGAGCAAGCACATCAGTGAGATGCTGCTCCTCCAGTCACAGGTTTTGTCTCTCCCATGCTGCTATTCCAGCTTCTCTAATACAGGTTTCCTCCCTCTCTCTCTCTGGCTACCCCACCACAGACAATCTGTGATTGGAAGAGCAGCAAGAGCAGAAAGGAGTGAACCTGTGATTGGAGAATTGGAGCAGCAGCATGGGAGAGACAGGAGAATTAAAACAAAAAACAATTTACGTGAAGTGAAGAGAGAGAGTGCCACAAAGAAAATGGTGTTTCTTTCTATATGTGGTCTGTGTGTTTTCTATGTGAAGTGTGTGTATTTTCTTATCCCCAGGAGTGATTATCCCAATTTAAATAATTTTTTAGACTAAATAATAAGGACAAGGGATCAAATTTAGGAAGATGTGGTAAATCAAAGTGTAAAGATAAGGCAAGAGAGAAAGTTACTAATATGGAAAAGGATAGACTGTGTTAGGAAGGGACAGAAGGCTGAAGGTTACAAAACTAATAAAAGTACAGAACTAAAGGCACTGTATCTGAATGCACGTAGCATTCAAAACAAAAAGGATGAACTGATAATACAAATTGGAATAAATAAGTACGATCTGATAGCCATTACAGAGACATGGCTGCAGGATGACATAGATTGGGACTTGAATATTGAAGGATTCATAACACCTAGGAAGGACAGAAAGGTAGGAAAAGGTGGAGAGGTGGCTTTGTTAATTAATGATGGATTTAGCACAATAAAGGGGAATGACCTAAGTTCAGGAAACCAGGATGTAGAAGGGCAAAACAAAAACAAAAATACCTGGAAAAACTCAGCAGGTCTGGCAGCATCTGCGGAGAGGAGCACAGTTAATGATTCGAGCCCGAATGACCCTTCAACAGAGCTAAGTAAAAATAGAGGAGAGGTGAAATATAAGCTGGTTTAAGGAGGGGAGGATGGGACAAGAAGAGCTGGATAGAGGGCCAGTGATAGGTGGAGATAACCAAAAGATGTCACAGACAAAAGGTCAAAGAGGTGTTGAAGGTGGTGATATTATCTAAGGAATGTGCTAATTAAGGGTAGAAAGCAGGACAAGCAAGGTACAGATAGCCCTAGTGGGGGTGGGGTGGGATGAAGGAATCAAAAAAGGCTAAAAGGTAGAGATAAAACAATGGATGGAAATACATTTAAAAATAATGGTGGGAAAAGAAAATCTATGTAAATTATTGGGGGAAAAAAACGGTGGGGGAAAATCGGAAAGGGGGTGGGGATGGAGGAGAGAGTTCATGATATAAAATTGTTGAACTCAATATTCAGTCCGGAAGGCTGTAAAGTGCCTAGTCGGAAGATGAGGTGCTGTTCCTCCAGTTTGCGTTGAGCTTCACTGGAACAATGCAGCAAGCCAAGGACGGACATGTGGGCATGAGAGCAGGGTGGAGTGTTGAAATGGCAAGCGACAGGGAGGTCTGGGTCATGCTTGTGGACAGACCGAAAGTGTTCTGCAAAGCGGTCACCCAGTCTGCGTTTGGTCTCTCCAATGTAGAGGAAACCGCATTGGGAGCAACGAATGCAGTAGACTAAGTTGAGGGAAGTGCAAGTGAAATGCTGCTTCACTTGAAGGAGTGTTTGGGCCCTTGGACGGTTAGGAGAGGAGAAGTAAAGGGGCAGGTGTTGCATCTTCTGCGGTTGCATGGGAAGGTGCCGTGGGAGGGGGTTGAGGTGTAGGGGGTGATAGAGGAGTGGACCAGGGTGTCCCGGAGGGAACGATCCCTGCGGAATGCCGCCGAGGGGTATGAAGGGAAGATGTTTGGTGGTGGCATCATGCTGGAGTTAGCGGAAATGGCAGAGGATGATCCTTTGAATGCGGAGGCTGGTGGGGTGATAAGTGAGGACAAGGGGGACCCTATCATGTTTCTATGAGGGAGAGGAAGGTGTGAGGGCGGATGCGCGGGAGATGCCCGGACACAGTTGAGGACCCTGTCAACCACCGTGGATGGAAAACCTCGGTTAAGGAAGAAGGAGGACATGTCAGAGGAACTGTTTTTGAAGGTAGCATCATCAGAACAGATGCGACGGAGGCGAAGGAACTGAGAGAATGGGATGGAGTCCTTACAGGCAGCGGGGTGTGAGGAGCTGTAGTCGAGGTGGCTGTGGGAGTCGGTAGGCTTGTAATGGATATTGGTGGACAGTCTATCACCAGAAATTGAGACAGAGGTGTCAAGGAAGGGAAGAGAAGTGTCAGAGATGGACCATGTCAAAATGATGGAGGGGTGGAAATTGGAAGCAAAATTAATAAATTTTTCCAGGTCCAGACGAGAGCTTGAAGCAGCACCGAAGTAATCATCGATGTACCGGAGAAAGAGTTGTGGGAGGGGGTCGGAGTAGGACTGGAACAAGGAATGTTCCACATACCCCATAAAGAGACAGGCATAGCTGGGGCCCATGTGGGTACCCATAACCACACCTTTTATTTGGAGGAAGTGAGAGGCGTTTAAGGAGAAATTGTTAAGTGTGAGAACAAGTTCAGACAGACGAAGGAGAGTAGTGGTGGATGGGGATTTTTCGGGCCTCTGTTCAAGGAAGAAGCGGAGAGCCATCAGACCATCACCGCCACATGTCCGTCCTTGGCCTGCTGCATTGCTCCAGTGAAGCTCAACGCAAACTGGAGGAACAGCACCTCATCTTCCGACTAGGCACTTTACAGCCTCCCGGACTGAATATTGAGTTCAACAATTTTAGATCATGAACTCTCTCCTCCATCCCCACCCTCTTTCCGATTTTCCCCCTCCTTTTTGTTTTTTCCAATAATTTATATAGATTTTTCTTTTCCCACCTATTTCCATTATTTTTAAATGTATTTCCATCCATTGTTTTATCTCTACCTTTTAGCCTTTTTCGATTTCTTCACCCCACCCCACTCCCACTAGGGCTATCTGTACCTTGCTTGTCCTGCTTTCTACCCTTAATTAGCACATTCCTTTAGATAATATCACCACCTTCAACACCTCTTTGACCTTTTGTCTGTGACATCTTTTGGTTATCTCCACCTATCACTGGCCCTCTATCCAGCTCTACTTGCCCCCCCCTGCCCCCAAAGCAGCTTATATTTCACCCCTTTTCTATTTTTCCTTAGTTCTGTTGAAGAGTCATACGGACTCGAAACGTTAACTGTGTTCCTCTCCGCAGATGCTGCCAGACCTGCTGAGTTTTTCCAGGTATTTTTGTTTTTGTTTTGGATTTCCACCATCCGCAGTTTTTTGCTTTTATCTAGGATGTAGAAGGGGTTTGGGTAGAGATGCAAAATGATAAAGGCAAGAAGTCACTTGTGGGAGTGGTGTACAGCCTCCTAACAGTAACCGCATGGTAGGACAGGATTTAAAGAAATTAATAATGTGAGCTTGTCAGAAGGATACAGTGATAATCATGGGGGATTTTAATCTACAAATAGACTGGAAAAATCAGATGCGCAAAGGTAGCCTAGATGAGTTCATAGAATGTTTTTGTGATAGTTTTTTAGCACAGCATGTTGTGGCACCAACCGTAGAGCAGACTATACAAGACCTGGTATTGTGCAACAAGATAGGATTAATTAATGACCTCTTAGTAAAGGCGCCCCTAGGTAGCAGTGATCATAATATGATTGAATTTTACATTCAGTTTGAGGGAGAGAAGAGTTGGTCTAAGACTAATATTTTAAACTTAAATAAGGGCAATTATGAGGTCATAAAAGTAGAGCTAGCTAAAGCGAACTGGCAAATTAGGTTAAGGGATAGGTCAATAGAGATGCCGTGGCAGACATTTAAGGGGATATTTCAGAATACACAGAATAAATACATTCCAATGAAAAAGAAAAGTTCCAAGGGGAGAACCCACCATCTGTGGTTAACTAAAAAAGCTAAAGATAGTATCAAACTTAAAGAAAAAGCATGTAATTGCACAAAGGTGTGTCGCAGGTCAGGAGATTGGACAGAATATAAAAAGCAGCAAGGAATGACTGAAAGATCAATGCGGAGGGAAAAATTAGAGTACAAGAGAAAGCTATCTAGAGATATAAAGACAGATAGTAAGAGTTTCTATAGCTATTTAAAAAAGAAACTTCAACAAAGTGAGCTTTGGTCCTATAGAAAGTGAGTCTGGGGAGTTAATAATGGAAAAATAAAGAGAAGGTAGATGAATTGAACAGGTATATTGCATCGGTCTTCAGTATAGAAGATACAAGTAACATCCCAGAAATAGCTGTAAATCAGGAAATCAAAGGGAGGGAGGAACTCAAGACAATTACAATTGCCAGGGAAGTGGCACTAAGCAAATTGTTGGAGCTGTGGGCTGACAAGCCCCTGGGTCCTAATGGACTTCATTCTAGGGTCTTAAAGTAAGTGGCTAGTGGGATAGTTGATAATTTTCCAAAATTCCCTAGATTTGGAGAAGGTTCCATTAGATTGGAAAATAACGAATGCAACTACTTTATTCAAAAAGCGGGGTCGGGAGATACAAAAAGCAGGAAACTACAGGCCAATTAGCTTAACGCCTGTCATATGGAAAATGTTAGAAGCTATTCTATTAGAAGGAATTTGTTAAGGTGCCTACATCAAAGGTTATTGCGGACCATAGAAGCCCATGGTGTAGCGGTAACATGTTGGTATGGACAGATGATTGGCTGGTTACCAGGAAGCAGAGAGTAGGCATAAATGGGTCACTTCCTGGTTGGCAAGATATAATGATGGTGTGCCACATGGATCAGTGCTGGGACCTCAACCTTTTACAATTTATATAAATGACTTTGAAGAAGGGACCAAAGGTATGGTTGCTAAATTTGCCGATGACACAAAGATAGGTAGGAAAGTAAGATGGGAGGAGGACATAAGGAGGCTACAAAAAGATATAGATAGGTTATGTAAGTGGGCAAAGATCTGGCAAATGGAGTATAATGTGGGAAAATGTGAAATTGTCCATTTTGGCAGGAAGAATGGAAAAGCAGCTTATTATCTAAATGGTGAGAGATTGCAGAGCTCTGAGATTCAGAGGGATCTGGGTGTCCTAGTACATGAATCACAAAAGGTTAGTATGCAGGTACAGCAGGTAATTAGGAAAGCTAATAGAATGTTATCTTTTATTGTTACGGGAATTGAATACAAAGGTAGGGAGATTATGCTTCAGTTTACAGGACATTGGTGAGACCCCATCTGGATTACTGTGTACAGTATTGGCCTCCTTATTTAAGGAAGGATGTAAATGTGTTGGGAGAAGTTCAGAGAAGGTCTATAGACTAATACCTGGAATGGGTAGATTGGTTTATGAAGAAAGGTTGGACAAGCTAGATTCATATCCGCTGGAATTTAGATGAGTAAGAAGTGACTTGATTGAAACATATAAGATCCTGAGGGGTCTTGACAGGGTGGATGTGGAAAGGATGTTTCCTCTTGTGGGAGAATCTAGAACTTGGAGTCACTGTTTCAAAATAAAGGGTCTCCCATTTAAGTCCAAGATGAAGAGAATATTTTTCTCTGAGGGCTGAGGGTCTTTGAAACTCTTGCTCAAAGTGGAGTCTTTGAATATTTTTAAGGCAGAGATAGATTCTTGATAAGCGAGGAGGTGAAAGGTTATCGGGGGTAGTTGGGAACGTGCAATTGAAGTTACAGTCAGATCAGTCATGATCTTATTGAATGGTGGAGCAGGCTCAAGGGGTTAAGTGGGCTCCTCCTGCTCCTAATTTGTATGTTTGTATTCCAGCAACAAGATATTTTATGAATTTTAATATAAAGAAGGTTGTTTATTATCCCATGCTTGCCCAGAGATTTAAGAATATGGCATCTCACTCACTCACCTCGCACATCGATGGGGATGAGGGCAAGGAGGACCTTGGAAGGCGAGGATAACTGTGATGAGGCCATCGCACTGGCCAGACGAGGCAGGCGTGCTCAGGAGGCCCTCGTTGCTGCTGGGTCCATGGAGGATGATGACGACATGCAGTGAGGAGACCCCATAGATCCTCATATTGCATCTGTGAACGTTTGACTCCAGTCTGGCTGATGGCAGCGCACATACCCTCTGTGATAAGGCTCCTGTCATGGAGACACAGTGGATGCCCATAGTCCCTACATTCCAGGAGGATGATGATGACATGCAGTGGGGACACTCCATAGATCCTCACATAGTTTATGTGACTATCTAACTCCTGTCTGGCTGATAGCAGATCGCTTGTGCTCTGTGAACAGGGTCATATCGTGGAGATGCAGCGGGGAAACTTTAGCTTCACCTGATCCTATGGCATCCTTCGTGAGCTGAACCCTTCAGGACCAGACTGTCACTGGACACTGAGGCTGATGAGATGGAGGCCAGCTGCACCTCAAAGGTGCTGAGAGCACACGGAGAGAATGACGGACTCTGTCCCGGGCCGGTGGCACATTCTGGTAGCAATGATTAGCCTCATCAAGGTACAGGCATGACTGATGTGTCCAGTGACTGGGTAGGTGCACTATCAGTGCTGGGAAGGCTGCACAAAGCACAGGGAAGAGGCCCTGGACTGAGACACCTGCTTTTATCTTGTGCAGGGACCAAGGTTTCACATCTGAGTGACACGAACACTGACCATCAGAACAAGGAGCCACAGGCAGGGAGAGATTCTTGGGAGTTTATTTACAATAGTGAACATTATTTACAACAGGCTGTGCAACTACATCTTCTTAACCTTCCTAACCCTGCCACTACATCTTGGTGCTCCCCGACATCAACAGTGAGGTGGGGGCAGCCTGCTGACTGCTATGCCCTGTCTGTGATGACCTTGACGGGCGTTCACTGGAGGGCCATGGTCTGCTTTCAAGTTCCTGCTGTGCACCAGTGGCACCTTCCTCGCCCTGTGGAGCTGGAGCTGCAGGGGTCTCAGGAAGAGGGGATTCCGATGGGCCGGACACTCCTGGAGTCACCTGGGTGGATGGCTTCAGGATGTGCACCTGCTAATTCTCTTCCCTACAGGTGCCCAAAGGCCTTTGACTGACTTCTTGAGGAAAAGAGGAAGCTAGAGTGAGATTGAGCTGCCCCTTTCGCATTGACACTGTTGGAGACCAACTATGGCGTCATTGATGGAGTTCAGCCCGCACAGCAGTGCAGCACTGATGTCCTAGACCAAGGTCTCCATGGTGACTGCCATCCTACCAGTGTTGACCTCTATGCATTGGCATGCCGCGCTATCACCTCAGTATGAAGGTGCATGGACTCCTCCATCGTGACTTGCCATCTGAGGAGTGCAGCGGACATCCCTTCCTAATGTTCCCAAAGTTGTCTTTGCAGCTCCAGCAACTGTGATATGACCAAGTACAGAGGCTCCTCATCTGACTCAGACTCAGCAGATTTCTGGTCTCCAGCCGTCCTCCGAGTGCCGGATACCTGGGAAGCCCCTGCCGCTGACTGTTGTGGGTCAGGCAGTGCAATGTGCTCACCAGGTTGTGACCCCAAGGCTACTGTACAGCTGGGTTCCACCAAGGTGTGTGCCTCTGCATGGTGTAGGGTGTGGGTGAGCGCTGTGATGGGTCTTCAATGAGAGTGTCATCAGATTCTTTTTCTGAGATTTCTTAAGGGATCGGGTCGAGGACCTGGATCGTGGACCCCCTCGGTTGCTTCCCAGATGTGCCTGTAAAAGCTGGGAGAGATACTTAGGGCATGGCAGAGGACTGCAGAACAGGAGAAATGACTCTCAGCATGGTTGTCTGATGGATGTTGCACTGCTGGATCCTCACTGTCAGCCCAGGAATGGTTCAGATCGTTGCCGGCCAGCTGGATGACTCTATTTTCAAAGTCCGTGAGGACCTTGATTTCAGGCATTCCTCCACCAGTCTGCGACCTCTCCCTCTTGTAGTGTGCCAGCTTGTCCTGCATGAATACAAATAGAAAGAGTATAAGTAGGATGCCTGCCAGGCCATATAACAAAGATGCATGTATGTGGATAGTGAGTGGTGCCATGGATGGGATAAGGACTTGATCCGGAGGGCAAATGAAGGTGTGTGTGAGAGAGAGTTGAATGGCGATGTCCCTTGAACTGGCCATGAATATTTGATGGGTATGTGAATGTTCGAGTTGAGAGCAATGAGAAGAGTGACTTACCCTGAAGGAATGGAGGAGATCATTCATCCTCTTTCGGCACTAGGTGGCTGTCTCCTTTTGCAGGGGGTTGGCACTGACCACTGCTGCCACTGCCTTCCATGCTGGATTGGTGACCTTGCTTGCTGGTCTTTGCCCAGCATAGGGGTAGAGGACTTTGTGGTGAGTCTCCACTACATCCACTAGGCATTCGAAGGAGGTGTCTCTAAATATCGAGGCAGCATGTTTCCTCTCTTTGGCAGCCAGCAGCTTCCTTTGAAGAGTGCTAGCTCTGTGCATGCATTTAAACATGATGCCTGGTTTACTGAAGGCCTGAGGTGACGGTGGGGCAGGCGAATCAGAGGCCATCCTGCCAGTGACCCGGTGTGTTTGCTGGGAATTCATAATAAGTGAGATGGGAATGGGTTGATGTGGTGTGAAAACACACCATTGCGGTTGGTGGGTAAAATGTCCTTTTTTGTGTCTGCTGCCGCACTGAGTCCAAGTTGGGGACAATTCCACCCAGTGTCTTTGTATCTGAATGACCCATTCAATTTGAAATTGACATTTTGGATTAGTTTCAGGGAAATAGCATTGAATCAACATCAGTCTGGAAAATTCCGTTTTGTTCCCTCTCGAGACAGGGAAGTGGTTCAATCCACAAGAGAAGTAAAGATGATCCTTGGGCAGGGATCTTTTTGAGCCTTTTGTGTTTGTTTAAAATATAAAGTATTGACTGAGAGTTTGTAATATACTAGAACACGACAAAAGAAAGAGACGGAAACAGTTCTCTTCATACCGGAGCTCAGAACTTGGGACTCAATGAATAGTTGACATGATTTTTTTCTTCCCTTTACTTTTAAAAATCCTCTTCGAGTGTTTTTTTATTGAGGAGGTGAGGGTGCTGTTTCTGGTTGGTGCTGGGAAGGATGCACTGAAATGAGTTTTTCCTTAAAATTATTTATAAATAAATCACCCCTTCCCCATCCATACCCCTCTCCCAGTTACAACAGCCCTTGTTTTTCAATATAAAAGAAAAAGAGAATTGGGATCCTGGCAACGCCTTTGCAGATCTGGAGGAGAGAGTAAGGCCAAGATGGTGGTAGATCCAGCGCATATAAAGTGGCTCCGGCTATGACGGTTGGAAGGAGAGGGGGGAAAAAAAAGAACTGAGGAACGAGGAGGGTATTGGGGGGAGAAATAGGCTTTTCAGGCAAGGGAGAGAGAGCGAGAAGGGATGGGCAAAAGGCAACATTGCTCACTTTCACACTTACAGCTTATTTTATTTATGTATGTGATTTCCCAGCACTAAAATTAATATATCTTTAACTTTATTTCTAAAACCCTCTCCCTGGGCTTGACTTTCAAGCTCACAAACTACTGTTAGAACAGCGATAACCAAACAAAAATGAAACATGCTATATCCTTTCCATTGGCTTTCTTCCTCTTTTATTTTGTCTAATAAACTATGTTGTGAGTAATGCTGAAGTAGAGAGATCTGGAGTATAGAAAGGGAAAATAGTGCGGGGGAAATCCAGTTTTACTTTCTTCCTCTTGGGTTTTCCTTTAAATGCTTCTTTTGTGTCTGTTTGTAGAGAAGCTTCTTTTGGCTGTCAGTGTGCATGTGTTTCTTTCTTTAAAATAACTTTTGTTTTGTAGAACAGTTCGGAATCTAGTCAATCTAGAAGAGCTTGATCTTCCGGACCTTGAGTTTGCTTTAATATCAGCTGCTGGAGGAGGACAATGAGGTGGGGGTGGGTGGTGAATGAAGGAAAGTTGTTTAATTTTTATTGGATTCTTGGCTGCCTGCCCAGCATCAAGTCTCGTTTCTTTAATATCCTTTAATGGAGGCGTAGAGCATGTTTGCAAATTCCTGTTTTGAGAACAGTTTGTTCACAATAAATCTTTAGATCTGCTTTACCTTTAAGGAATCCTTGAAACCCAAAATGTAGCGCCCGAAAATCAAAAGGGAGCCCTTGAGAAGATATTTTGACCCCTGTCTGTGAAGTGCCTTTGGGATATTTTACTACATTAAAGTCACTATACAAATGCAAGTTGTTGTTGTAAACCTCTTCTGCACGCTAAGACCTGCCATCTTTACTAAAATATGTTGTCCAGAATAGAACACAATATCCCAGTTGAGGCCTAGCCGTGTTCACTCACTGTGAAATAAAACAGAACATGCGCTCAGATCAGGCATCATCTCATCAAATGTTTGCTTGTTCCACTTTTGAGGAGATTAAGTATATGTGTAAAATACACAACTATCTGGTTCATATCACAGGGGAATAGATAGTCTTGTTTTATGTCATGCTAGTGATACCATTTAACTTAACTTAATGGGTTAGAATATGGAAGACCACGCCTATAACAGACTCTTATATTCCCAGCCTTTTTCATTGATCTTCACGCTTCAAATAGAGAACATGCTGTAATTATTTTCTGTCTTATTCAGGAGTGTCTTTTTGAGGGCCCATTTCATAATTAATCTGAAAATGATAGTTCTACACATTATCCTCTCTTACTGTTTTGTGCCTGAATTGGTGTTGGGGATAACTGACATGTCATTCTAGGATGGACATTGTGGGTGAAGTGTATGTCATGCAGCTGCATTCCTTAACATTAAAAGAAACATCCTAAAGGGAATAAGTCCTAAGTTATTTCCTTGCTATTATCCTGGTGATGTGTTAGAGAAATGTTGGCTTATTGCATGAAAATCCTTCACAATATTTTTATGAGTTGTAATTCAGGTTAATTTTAGGAAACTTCCATTATTGCATTTCATTTATGGTTGGAATAAAAAATAAAATGGCTTGAAATTGTGTTCAAATGTGCAAGAAAGGAGTCCCACTGAAATACCAAGAAAGTTGTGAGCCCCTTCTACAGTATTTTACAATTTTATTCAGTGCTTCAGTGGGATTTTAGTTTCTTTAAATAAAAAGAGCCTTTTAATTTATGGAAAGCAAAATTATATTTCATTTCAAATAATGTTTGCCGATGAAATGCTTTAAAATACATTAGAATTCATCTTCACAGGCCAAATTTATCCTGTGAGAATTTTAAATAACTGACTGTTTATTATCTTTTGCCCTTTCTTTTCACCTTGCATCAGGGTCTTGCACTTTCTGAGGATTTGGTGATAAGATGCAGAATAATTTAATTAGTCATGTTTTTGCAAAGAAAGGCTTGAATGCAATGTAAATTTATTGAACTACCTCATGTTGTTTATTCTTGTTTAACAACCTAGATGCATTGATGTATATTTTAAAACATTCTTCAGCCAATCCCAGTGACTCCTTCAAAATTCTATACAAGAAAGCATTTTTTTTTTCAAATGATATCCTCCCTCTGCACATTTCCTGTGGTTACCTTCAGTTTTGCAACAACTGCCAGTTGTGTATTGAGGTTTATATGTGGTGCAGTACCAGCCTCCACTTTGTAAGTGCTTTTTACAGCGAAACTGCGACATGGGTTAGACAGTGAGATGAAGTAAGTGAGTTAAATTTGGTCGGTAATGCGCTCCTCATTCACAAAGGAACCAGCACTGCAGTGTTCACTGTCTTTGACTAAACCCCTCGGGATACTAGATGGTGGAGGAAAGATGAATATGAACAACATCGATCCAATACCAACCAGGTATTTTTAAACTTGATTTATTGTTGTACTTCCTATGTTATATATACTGCAGGTTGGAAGGCTTTCTTTTATACATGTTCACTTTTTAGCCACTATCCAATGTTGGGGCAGCCAGCATATCAGTGAAAAAGATCAGGCTGAAGCATTTGCAGCCATATTCAGCCAGAATTGCCGAATGGATGATCCATCTCAGCCTCCTCTTGAGGTCCTTAGAATTTGATTCACTCCATGTGATACCAAGGAAGACTGAAGGCACTGGGTACAGCAATACAGCAAAGGCAATGGGACCTGACAACATCCCAGCTGTAGTACTTTAGACTTGTGCTCCAGAACTGACTGCTTGTTCCAGTACATCTACAACACTAGCCATCTATCCAACAATGTGGGAATATGCCAAGGTATATCCTGTTCTCAAGAAGCAGACCAACTCCAGTCCAGCCAGTCACCACCCCATCAGTCTGTGCTCAATCATCAGAAAAGTGATGGAAGGTGCCATTGACAGTGCTATAATGCAGCACTTACCCAAATAACGTGTTCACTGATATTCAGTTTGGGTTCTGCCAAGGTCACTTGGCTCCAGACCTCATTGTAGCCTTGGTCCAAACATGGGCAAAAGAGTTGAATTTGAGAGATGAGGTGAGAGTGACTGCCCTTGACATCAAGGCTGTAGTGTGGCATCAAGGAGCCCTAGCAAAAAAGGAAGTCAGTGGGAACCAGAGAAAAACTCTGCTGGCTGGAGTCATGCCTAGCACAAAGAAAGGTGGCAGTTGTTGGAGGCCAATCATCTCGGCCCCAGGAGTTCCACAGAGTAGTGTCGTAAGCCCACACATCTTCAGCTGCTTCATCAATGACCTTCTAGCCAATATATGGTCAGATGATACTCCGTGATGATTTTACAATGTTCAGTACCATTCATAATTCTTCACATCCGTGCTCAAGTGCAGCAAGACCTGAGCAACGTTTGGTTTGGGCTGATAAGTAACGATCATGTTCACACCCCATGCATTGACCATTTCCAACAAGAAAGAATCCAACCATCTTCCCTTGACGTTCAGTGACATTACTATCAGTGAATCCCCCACCATCAACACCCTGGGGGTAAATGGCTGGGACAGACATCATCCCTATCTGTCCCTATCTCACAATTGCTATTTTGGCTCCCGTGCGGTCTTAAATTGATGGAGTAGTTGCATGAATTTGGAAGAAGAGCTTAAAAATGCTAAGTATTGGCTTTTCCACCCAGGGGGCAGCTTCTCAGTGTTTCACAGCAAAAAGCAACTATTTTTTATTATCAACCAATCAGATCATTTGGATGGTGGCACTTGCATTCTTCAGAACCAGATAGGTTGGAACCAAGAGGACACACTTCCACTTTCTCCCATTGTTTTGTTGGAACTAAGTTAAGATGGTGATTAACAGAAATATACATTCTGTGGGGGAGAAGACCTTTAACAGCTTGTTTATATTTGGGGACAAATGCTAAATTATCAGCTGTGATAATTGGGGGTTACAGCTATGATTATTTAGTGTTTGCCCCCCCTAAAGAATTATGTATAACCTAAAAGTAACTTACTCAGTTCGCACTGGCTACTGTTGGCTACTGTTTTGTGTAAAACTTTAATACTGGTTGCAACTGCTTTTTGGCCATAAGATGGGATGTGAATGTGGTCAAATGCTTTATTTGACAACTCTTACTTTCCTTGTGAATTTGCCAAGTTTTCAAACTAAAGTAGGGAAAGGAGCTGGAGTAATTGTGTATTACTTCATTACATTGTTACAAGGCGCATGTCCCCATGGAAATAAATCTTGTGCCTATAGTAAGTACCCTGTATACTGCAAAAAGTGAACTTTTAAGTTTATACAAGTCTGTGTTAAAAGCACTAAGAAAAAAGCTTTCAATTTGAGACTTTAAGTGTTGCTTACCTCTAGATTAAAAGTTACTTTCACATGGTATAATCACTAAGTGTATGGTCTCCATATGGAGTATTCCATGGCAACACCCACATTGTCTGAACTGAATATGTCTGCCCAGTCTGGGAATGCCAAGAATTGGATCCCATCCTCAACGCTGCTTGCAGAGCTATTACAGGCTTCTTGGAGCCTACTAAGGCAGGTGACCCTCGTCATCCTCTCTTCCAGAAAGCACTAACATGAAGAGACACAAGTCATGAGGTAGCATCTTGTATAGTTGCGAGACTGTAAGCCTCCAAGCTGCCACCCTGCTGAAGCACACGTTATCTAATGATCCAGAGGAATCCCTCCCATCTAGAGCCAGTGAAACATAGCCCACCTGGCTGTGTCTCAATTGCCTCAGGACTGGTGTCGGTTGCTGCACAAGTGGGGATATAGCCAAACAAATTCTATTTGTTTCTATTTCCAAACAGTGGAGATGCAAACTGTATGGTGAAATATGCTCTCTACTACCAGAGCCATGCAGCCCTGAAAATCTCAGAGTCTTCAACCCTCGAACCAGAGTGAAACAGTAGGCAGGAAAGGTGTAGTGCCATGATGAGAAAGAAAGCCTGACCTGAAAGTTAATGAAATATCAGAAGTCGTTTAAGAGCATTGAGATGGGCTGATAAGTGGCAAGTAACATTCGTGCCACACAAGTACCAAGGAAATGACTATCTCCAACAAGAGAAAATCCAACCATCTCCCCTTAACATTCAATGGCATTACCATTGCTGAATCCCCCACTATCAACATCCTGGGGGTTACCATTGACCAGAAACTGAACTGGACTAGCCATATAAATACTGTGGCTACAAGAGCAGGTCAGAGGCTGGAATTCTGCAATGAGTAACTCACCTCCTGACTCCCCAAAGCCTGTCCACCATCTACACGGCACAAGTCAAGAGTGGGAAGGAATACTGCACATTTGCCTGGATGAGTGCAGCTCCAACAGCACTCAAGCTTGACAACATCCAGGACAAAGCAGCTCGCTTTGATTGATACCCCATCCACTACCTTCAACATTCATTCCCTCCATTACCGATATGTAGTGGCAGCAGTGTTTAACATCTACAAAATGCACTGCAGCAACTCGCCAAAGCTCCTTAGACAGCACCTTCCAAACCTGCGACCTCTGTCGCCTAGAAGAACAAGGGTAGCTGATGCCATGGGAATGCCACCACCTGCAAGTTCCCCTTCATGCCACACACCATCCTGACTTGGAACTATATCGCCGATCCTTCACTGCCACTGGGTCAAAATCCTGGAACTCCCTCCCTAACAGCACTGTGGGTGTACCTACACCATATGGACTGCAGCAGTTCAAGAAGGCAGCTCACCACCACCTTCTCAAGGGCAACTAGGGATAGGCAATAGCCAGCAACACACACATCCTGTAAAAGAATTTAAAAAAAGATTAAAATAGATTTCTAGTTTTTGAGGATCTTAAAATGTAAGCAGCATTTGTTTAGTATATAGAATGTTTCATGCTCCATGGTGGATTTTGTTGCACCACCAACACTCACATGAAAGTTAAATTAGCTGAAAATAGAAAATATTGTTTGCAAGTTCTGTTGTAGTTTAGCTCGATTGGCATCCTGCCCCTTGCTCAAAAACTTACCTGTTCAAACACAACTAAAGACTTGAGTGCACAATCTGGATGGAGTGAGAGGTGGGACCTGGCTGCCATGAATATTAGGCTGGGAATCAGTTTGAACCCAAAAATGGAGTTTGAAAACACAGTTGTTGGTGGACAGGGGAGACATGACTGAGGCACATTATATTGCATAGGCTTTACATTACAAAATGTATGCCAAATACTTGAACATTAACTTGACGGATGATGACACCCTAATAAATGTCGACTTATAAAGCATGGTTAAAAAATTACGGCACAGTAGCCAAGATTCCTACCCTCAGTATGGAAGCAACTGGGCACAAAAACTTGTGCTGCTGTTGGACATTTTGGTTTACCTCACCATCTTGGCCCCAGGCCATTTTCCCAGAGATGAGATTGGAGGGTGGAAGTGGTAGGTAGCCAACTTATTTAAGTTATTGGTCTATTAAGAAACTTCCCATGATGGTTACCTGTTAGCTGTGGCCATTTAATAATTTAAAAGTTTTTAAAGTTGCTGTGAGGACATTTCAAGATGGAGCATCTTCTTCTCTAACCTGAAAGGGCAGGCTGCAGCTCTTTCCAGGCTGGAGGGCCTCCGATTGGCCCTCCAGCTTTGAGAGTCCAAACTTTGGCCACTTATTGGCCAATTCGTGGAAAATCATTGCTGGTTGACAGCGGCAGGATCCCCATTTGACCACTCGCCAGGGACCCAACCCAAAGTCATCCACAATAAGCTTGATGTTGGCAGGACGTGTACATCGTACCTAGGACGTATAATATACTACCAGCTGAGCCCCAAAGCATTGCAACGGGTGGACTGGAGGTTTTGAAAGAACAGTGGTGTCAGTTATGCCAAGTAGAATTGTCAGGGACACATTTATCAAGGAACATTGGAAGGTGAGAGCATTCTGCTATTCTTGGAACATTGTGAAGGCAGATCAAAGAGTCTGGGAGCATTGGGACAGCTCGAAGATTAGGGAACACTGGAATTGAGACACTCGAGCATAGGTCACAGTAATTTGTCTGACAGTACTTGGTACTTGGTCAAGATGTTTATGAACACTTAGAGCAGCTTTAGGATGTGGGGAAGAGAGGAGATGATTAGGGAGGAGGAGCGTATGGGGAGTCATGGAGCCCAGCAGGACAGAGAACAGTAAGATAAAAGCAAAAAACTGCGGATGCTGGAAATCCAAAACAAAAACAGAAATAGCTGGAAAAACTCAGCAGGTCTGGCAGCATCGGCGGAGAGGAACACAGTTAACGTTTTGAGTCCGAATGACCCTTCAACAGAACTAAGTAAAAATAGAAGAGAGGTGAAATATAAGCTGGTTTAAGGGGGGGTGGGAGAAGTAGAGCCAGTGATAGGTGGAGATAACCAAAAGATGTCACAGACAAAAGGACAAAGATGTGTTGAAGGTGGTGATATTATCTAAGGAATGTGCTAATTAAGGTAGAAAGCAGGACAAGCAAGGTACAGATAGCCCTAGTGGGGGTGGGGTGGGGGGAAGGAATCGAAAAAGGCTAAAAGGTAGAGATAAAACAATGGATGGAAATACATTTAAAAATAATGGAAATAGGTGGGAAAAGAAAAACCTATATAAATTATTGGAAAAAAAAGCGGGGGGATTGGACCGCAAGCATGACCCAGACCGCCCTGTCGCTTGCCATTTCAACACTCCACCCTGCTATCATGCCCACATGTCCGTCCTTGGCCTGCTGCATTGTTCCAGTGAAACTCAACGCAAACTGGAGGAACAGCACCTCATCTTCCGACTAGGCGCTTTACAGCCTTCCGGACAGAGAACAGAATTGGTAGCAATAAAATCAACACATTGTGATCAAGGTTAGGTTAGGGGACTTTTCTCAAGGAAAAGTTTAGGTATTCAGGGTGTTGGATTGATATTTTCATTCCAAATTCCCAGGGCATAGTTAAGGCACTTGTGAATTTAATTGGCCCTGTTCCTTTCTTTGGCTTAGTCACTCCTGTGATAGGATATTGTTTCCTAGTTAAATGGGGAAGTAGATACGTTGTTCTCTCGTCATGCCTCTTATATTTTTATAAACCTTGATATGTGTGCAATTTTATGAAAACCATATAATTTGTTACTTCAATTTAAAAAAAAACTAATATGCAAATTGGTTTAACAGGTGCAGCAGAAGACCTGCAGTTCTGCATCACATATGCTGAGGTATGTGTTTACATACTTTTCATATTATAGAAGTTTATCTTAATGTTAACAACTTGCAAGATTTGTTTTTATTTTTTATTCTTTTATTAGCCAATGTGACAAACAAAAGCTTTTTCAGACAACCTAATGCTCCTTTGAAGAGTCTTGGGATGTTTTATTACTTTTAAAGATGTTATATAAATATACATTGTTGTGTTAATGTCCTGTAGTTTCGATTTTTAAAAAAAAATGTGGATTAGGTATCTTCAGTAGAGGGTTGATTTTCAAAATAGCCCTAGTCATATGTATGTTGCTCTTCTGTGAGGGTTTTACAGATTCAGTGATAGAATGCTAGGACTATCCCCTCTGTAGTACTTAGGTTTAAGTCCACCTCAGACTGAAGGTATGATCATTTCTATCCTTCCACTGTAGGGTAGTAAGTGAAATAAATTTGGCAAGGTTGAAACTGATTATGACTGGGTGTATGCTTCACGAAACTGCCTCTGATATACGAAGAATTGTCACAAAGCTAATAACTGCTAAAAGGAAAATCAAGCTTAATTAAAATGGAATATAGAATGGTCACAGTAACACAGCAGAGGCTTCGTCTAAGGTTGGGGTTAGACGACATTGTTAAGAAATATGTGGGCAGATTATCCTCCAACAGATTCACCACCTGGCTACTGAGTGCATGGTGATCATCCTAGGTGCAAAAAGTGAACATAAATGGCATTGGCAGTTTCTTGTTGAATAAATTGCTTTTGAAGTCATGTTTTCCTGTCATAATGCACTATGTCATATTGTAGCATTAATGACAATCATAGAGTAATTGACCTGTTTGTAGTGTAACATCCTGTATAAACAGGGCGGCATTTAAAGTTTTTCAATATCTGCCGACCATGGGTAAGATTTCCCGCTTTCATCGCATGTTCATAAGAACAGGAGCAGGAGTAGACAATACAGCCTGATCTCCTTTCCCTGCCCCACTGCCCCATGTTTAAGATTCCCCAATCAGGGGAAACAATCACTCAGCTGGATTTTCATCATGTAGGCGGGAAACAGGAGCTGGGTCTGTTTCTGTGTCAGAAACGCCTCTGGTGCAAAACTGACTGAAGTTTAGATTTTCATGGGGATGAAGCCTTTGTTGAAATGGAGACGGGTTTTTTGTCCAATTGGGGAAGTGGCACTAGGTGAATTGATAGTTCGGAGAAGCAGTGCAGATATGTTGGGCAGAATGGCCTCCTTCTGTGCTGTAGCAATTCTGTGATTCAATTACAGCTGGGGGGGTAGGAACAGGTGCGGGTCAGATGAAGAGTGGGACTCATTTAGACACCCACGGCAGCTGGTTGCCCTGAGGGAGCGATCTGCGGTTTGTGTCAAAGACTTCCGCTGCATCACAGGGAAGTGAGATGTCCCGGGAGGGCCAGGGGCCTGGCACCCATGAGGGAAAGGAGGGAGGTGGTCTTCCTGGAGGGTGGCAGAAGGAGGTCACTCCATCATGCAGCAGGGGCACCTCTCTGTTAAAGTCTCATCATCTTCTGCCTTCAATCCTTCCTCCACTCTTAACTTCTGCGCTTGTTCCCCCCTGATGAGCTGTCCCCTTCCATGACCTCATTGTCCTCAAGCTCCAACCCTCTCTGGGGGAAAGTGCAGCAGTGCCTCACAGTGACTGAGACTCTTGCAAGGAGGGTATTGGAGGGCACCACTTGACTGGTCCAGGCACCAGAGCCTAGTGTACTTTGGAGCCTGCAGCGCCCATCAGTTGTAAATGTGGTGTGTTGTCCAACCTTGGCGAGGAGAGCATCAGTTGCCTTGGTGACGCACTGGCGTGCAGTCGCCTTGGTGACGCACTGGCGTGCAGTCGCCTTGGTGACGCACTGGCGTGCAGTCGCCTTGGTGACGCACTGGCGTGCAGTCGCCTTGGTGACGCACTGGCGTGCAGTCGCCTTGGTGACGCACTGGCGTGCAGTCGCCTTGGTGACGCACTGGCGTGCAGTCGCCTGAGAGGTGTGCAGAGCTCCTCAGCTGAGCCTTGAAAGGATCCAGCAACAAAGAAATTCAAGGCCACAGTGGCGCAGGGTGTGAGGTCTGTATGGATAAGGGCACAGATGTCTGTGACCATCTGCCTAGAGAGTTACAGTCTTCCTCGGCTCTAGTTTTCAATCATGTCGATGTATCTTCACATCTGGCTATAGACCCTGTGCTCGGTAGTGTATTCTCCTTTGCATCCCTCAATCCCCCTCCTCTGGCCTCCTGATGCCTGGTGTTCTGCCCTTCCCGCGCAGTTTGCTGCTCCTCAGCTCCAATGGCCTCGATTTCTGAGGCTGCTGCACCATGCCTGGTGGTCAGGCTGAGTCCAAACAGCCTTGCCCACTGCTCTGATGCCTGCATGAGACCAAGAGGGTGATGATCCCCTGAACTGGCAAGTTCTTAATGTTGACTCTTCCCCTGACCTGTGATGGGCTGCTTCAAAAGGAGAAGCTCTTTCACCTGTGAGCAGTGCTTACACTTCAGAAACGTTTCTGGCCTCCATAACTCACTCCTGACTTGGTCCATACCTGCCTTCAGCTGGTCTGAAGCAGGCAACTCCTAAATGCTGCATGTCTCCAGCAAATTGAAAAGACTTCAGAAAGATACGCTTTTAACAAGGTCTTAATTGCCTTCGGCAGGAGCATGGCTAAGTTTGCAGGCCTGTGCTCTGCCCCCAATGTCCTTGCAAAAATTTTAGGTGAATTTCAGGGAGGTCAACACACAGGACATTTAGTGCCTGAGTGGCACTTAATATGGCAGGCCTTCCCTAAAAGAGGCAACACACCGTTCTTGCCCCTGCCACTTCCGTTAAAATACAGCCCCATACTTTTATTGTTCTTTGCAAGTACAGGAAACATTCCAGTTACAAATGATGTTGCATCTCTTATTGCTAGCCAGACAAATTACTTAAGTGACATTTTAACTCCAAATATGGAGCGCTTAGGGCCCTTCACTCCATCCCAGCACCCACCCCGGTGAAAAAGTCAGCGGCAAGGTCTCCCTTGCTCTGGAAGGTTGTCCTCCAGCCATTTAATGGTCATCAGGCTGTTAATTGACATCAGCTGGGTCTTCTGCCTCCATCTGGGGAGGATGTCCTGGCTCTGAGAGCTGCCAGCCAATCACATGGTCGGCAACTCTCTTGTCCCAGCAGTGCCACCAAGAGCAGTGGCCACTGCTGGGACTGCATCCAGCCCCAAGGGTGAGGAGCTATGAAGCCAGAGTTAAAAACAAGCAGTGGGTGGTGTTCAGAGGGGCCAGGCTCAAAGGCTTGGGCAAGGGGGATGGGGGTGGTTGCTGAGGTAGACAGGAAGGGTTAGGAGGGGAAACGTGGGGTCATAAGACTTTGGATGGGTGGGGGGCTCTCCAAAGAAGGTTAACCCCCCCCCACCTTTACCATCACCAGCTCGTGCAGTGAAAGCTGCTAGGTTGGCTGCTGGTCGTGGGCCTATCCCATCACTGTTTAAATCCTATTCATTAGCCACTTAAGGGTCTCAATTGGCCCAAGAACAGAAAATCCACCTGATGCTGCACTTGCACTGGCAAAATTGGGCCCTGGTGGGTAAGGGGCAGACACAGTGACCATTGCATTTTGCTGCTGCCCGCCACCCCCCACAACCCCCCGCCACCCCACCCACCAGTCCCCCACCACCACACCCCCCAACCCCACCACCCCCACCTGCAAAGTCACTGCCAGATGGCTGTAAAATCCAACCCATGGGGTACTTTACTTCACCAAAATATTCAGTGTACATTTGACAATATATTTACTTAAAAGAAGGAACACATTTTTTGTAATAACTGAATAATATGATGTTCAGAAAATACTTATTTTTCCTCAGAGGAAGTTGAAGATATTTTGCATTTGACTGGCTTAAATTGACTACCCGAATCAGTGAAAAATGGACAGGATTTTAAATCAATGCCAACATTAAAGACTTCATGGGATGTGGGCATCACTGGCTGGGCCAGTTTTTATTGCGCAACCCTAATTGTCCTTGAGCAGGTGGTGGTGGTGAGCTGCCTTCTTGAACCGCTGCAGTCTATGTGGTGTAGATACAGCCACAGTGCTGTTAGGAAAGGAGCGCCAGGATCTTGGCCCAGTGACAGCATAGGAACGGCGACATATTCCCAAATCAGGATGGTGAATAGGAAATAAATTTCTTATTATTTAAAAACGTCCTGAAGTGCACAGATAATGTTTGACACAAGTGGCTTTGAAATACCAGAATATGGATTGAAGAAAGTGAAGGTGGAGAATAACATGTTGCAGGAGCATTCTTCCAGAAATACACACGTCAGCAGTGAACATTTGGGCTTTAAAGCTTTTAATGATGTTCTGCCAAGACATAGGGAAAAACTTTCCACTCCGTTAGGGGGGATGTGCAGGAGCGGGCGTGGGCAGGTGCGCTTCCAATTGGCGCCCCGATTGGGGGCACGCCGCCATTTTACGTGGGTGAGCCAATTAATGCCCGCCCAGCCCAGCGTGACATCCGCTAGGAAGTGCTATGCACTCCCCGTGTGGGCGGCGGGGGGATTCCCTCACCCGAGAGTGCGCTCTTTCCTGCATGCGCGAGAAAGAGCGACTCATCTCCCTGAGGCTCAGTGCCGCCTCAGGGAGATCAACTCCAAATTTAAAAATGTTAAAGAGACAAAAACAAAATTTTCCTGACACTGTCACATGAGTTGGGCCATGTCCATCACTTTTAGCGAAACCTTTATTAAATATTTAAAAACCCTCATGAAACTTCATCCCGCCCGTGGATGAGGTTTCAAGCTTTTTCTTAAGCCCCCCCCCCCCCCCCCCCCCAGGGCTCCCGGCCCTCCTACTAATCCTAAGGTTGGACGGGCAGGTCCATTAATTATGTTAAGTACTTTTTAAATGGCCTCAATAGGCCGTTGACAGGTCGGCAGGAGCCACAGCTGATTCGGCTGCACCCTCACCGACCTGAAAATGGAAATGGCATCGGGAGTTCCCCCCAACATCATCCCGCATAATTTTACGTGTCGGTGAGTGGGCCCCATCCCCCGCTCGCCAACAGGAAGATCCTGGCCATTGTGTTCTGCCAAGACATGCTGTTGGCTACACATCTTTGGCCTTTATCAGAGGACATGTATTTTGACTTTAGATAATTGGAACATTTTAAAAGCCCATACAATATTTCCATCCAGTAGGATGTTATATAATTGACAATCCATTTTAAAGGCCTGCATTTTCTTGATGTGACTTATGACTGAATTGGTTATTAAGTCACAAAGTATTTGCATTACTCGGCAGGACTGTGACTTACCTAACTGGCATGGATAGTCTTGTTGCAGAAGACGAACAAAAACAAATAGTACTGACAGCTACAGTCAAGGCCTTCTCCAACCCTTGCTCTCATGCCCATGGCTCGACAGCAGATTCCATAAGCAAACTGAGGGGGCAAAATTGGGCAGCTTTGAAAACGGGCTGAAGGATCTCCCACTGATTCCACTGTAGCCAGCGAGCAAACTTCGTGCTGTTTGCTGATTTCATTGATTCCATAATAAGGTCAGAAGTGGGGATGTTTGCTGATGATTGCACAATGTTCAGCACCATTTGCGACGACTCAGATACTGAAGCAGTCCGTGTTCAAATGCAGCAAGACCTGGACAATATCCAGGCTTGAGCTGACAAGTAACATTTGTGCCACACAAGTGCCAGGCAATGACCATCTCCAATGAGAGAATCTAGCTATTGTCCCTGGACATTCAATGGCATTATCATTGCTGAATCTCCCACTATATCAACATCCTTGGGGTTACCATTGACCAGAAACTGAACTGGGCTAGCCAGGTAAATACTGTGGCTACAAGAGCAGGTCAGAGGCTAGGAATCCTGCAGTGAGTAACTCACCATCTGACTCCCCAAAGCTGTCCAACATCTACAAGGCACAAGTCAGGAGTGTGATGAAATACTCTCCGCTTGCCTGGATGAGTGCAACTCCAACAACACTCAAGAAGCTTGACACCATTCAGGAAAAAGCAGCCCTCTTGATTGTCGCAGATCCACAAACATTCACTCCCTCCACCACCGACGCACAATAGCAGCAGTGTGTACCACCTGTAAGATGCACTGTAGGAACTCACCAAGGTTCCTTAGACAGCACCTCCCAAACCCACAACTGCTACCATCTAGGACAAGGACGGCAGACACATGGGAGCACCACTACCTGAAAGTTCCCCTCCAAGTCACTCACCATCCTGACTTGGAAATATATCATCATTCCTTCACTGTCACTGGGTCAAAGTCCTGGAATCCCCTCCCTAACAGCACTGTGGGTGTACCTACACCACATGGACTGCAGCAGTTCAAGATGGCAGCTCACCACCACCTTCTCAAGGACAATTCAGGATGGGCAATAAATACTGGCCCAGCCAGCGATGCCCACATCCCATGAATGAATAAAAAGAAATGGGGGAGTGAGGAACGGACAAAAGGGCAGGTCTGTGGTAGGGCGGTAGACAAGAGAGATGAAATGACAAAAGGGATAATGGTGCAAGGCAAAAGGAAATTGTATTGGGACAAGTAAAGAAACAAAAGATGGAGGTGTAAACGGGACTAAAAGAATCATCACTAACTGCAGCTGACAAAAAAACAAAAATGGGGACAAGAGGTTATGATCTGAAATTGTTGAACTCATTATTGAGCCTGGAAAGCTGCAGAGTGTCTCACTAACAACAATAACTTGCATTTATGTATCATTCTTAAAGTGGTAATACTCCCATCTGCTTCACAGGAGCATTATAAAACAAGGTATGACACCAAGCTGCATAAGGAGATATTAGGGCAGATGACCAAACACTTGGTCAAAGAGGTAGGTTTTAAGGAACGTCTTAAAGGAGGGAAATGATGGTGAGAGGCAGTGAGGTTCAGAGAGGGAATTAAAAAGAGTTTAAGGCCTTGGTAGCTGAAGGCAAGATCACCACTGGTGGAATGATTAAAATTGGGGATACTGAAGAGGGGGGAATTAGAGGAGAACAGATATTTCAATGGGATTTAGGGCTGGAGGAGTTTGGAGCTCAAAGGAGCATTACTACAGGGTGAAACTGGCTGATTTAATAAGTGGGCACAAGGAGCAGTCTGAGGAACAGCAAATGAGCTGACATCCTGAAGGCTGAGCCTGTAGCTTGTAAAAATAAGATGGGGAAGCAGAAGGATCATAATGAAAGAAATCAGCTGATCTGGCTAACCTCCTGCTGAGTGAACATGTGTCCATACTTCAAAATCATGACCTGAGTTTGACATCGCTTCCTGCTGTGTCCCTGATTTAGCTGACCGAGCACTGAGGCTGAGAAAACGTGGCACTATGTTGAGGCACGAAAGGGAGCTTGTGCCAGAATTGCAGGCGTAGATGCAGACTAAGGCTCATGGCACAGACCTGTTGGGCTGACTGTCTTGCTTCTGTGCTGTAATATTAATGTAATGTATTAAGGTTGAAGAATGAGAATTACTTTGACAGCTGAATTTCATTTTAACCCACTCAATCCATCCCTACTGGTGGTCTTTTGTCACATATTCCACTACATCATTTGACAACATTACTAATGAAATGTATTGGCCAAATCAGCAAGCACTTAACTATATATAATCAGTAGAGACACAGGCATATGAACATGCATGTAATCACCATAACAGAAAAAATATAGTTAACTTATTATGTAGATTGTAACTATGCATCTTAAATTCATTGGCTTTAAAAAACTGTTATGCAATTTTTGTTTCATTTATACACTAGGGAAGTTGTAATTTATCAGAGTTGGAAATATGGCTGAGATATATTGGAGCCTGCTTTTTTTAGGTTACTTGCATAAGGCCTTGCGCTTCCTGTTGAATATAAAATTGATGGTCATTGTGATTCAGCAATAATTACACCAGCATTGAAGCACGCAGTATTGGTGTCTGTGCTTCCAGCTGCAGAATTATCATTGTATCTTTACAAAGATTAAAGCATTAAAATATTTAAAGTATTTAAAGCACAAAAACAGGTCATTCAACCCAACTTGTTTATGCCAGTATTTATACTCCAAATGAACCTCCTCCCAATCTACTTCATCCTACCTATCATTGCCTCCTATTCCTTTCTCCCACATGTACTTATACAGTTTCCCCCTAAATGCATTCATGAAGGAGAGTACAGTGTCATTGACGTGCATGAGCTTAGCTCCAACTGTACTTCATGTCTTTAAGTTCTTTTAAAACTGAATATAAACACCATTGACTTTCTAAGCAAATGCAGTGTACTTGCCTGAACCATTTACAAAGATCATACTTGGTGAATTGTAACTGTTACGACCGGGATGGGAGGAGTACACGAACTATCCAGCCCCACTACTCCACAGGCCGTACCAATAATTTAAATGTTTAACTATACCTCTAGCACACAGAAGAAAAGAGACTGTGACCAGGCTTCTTTCAAAGACTCACAATTATTAATTTATTTTAAAACAAAACTTCTGGCTAACACACAATTGTAATCAGGAAGAATAACTATCTATCTCTTCCTAAAGAATTCCCCCAGCGCATACACAGACAAACGAAGGACAGATAGAGTCTCTCTGCAGAGATGGGCTTTGGAAGACAAGCATTATAAAACAAAGGATAAAGTCTGCAGGGTCTCTACACCGTCAGCCTGGAGTTTTCTCGTGTGCAGACAGGCCGCTGGCCCTTGTGGATGCCTGGAAGTTTTCACTAACTGGCCTAGCTTTGCAGGTCCAAATGCAGACTGATTACACTCAGATGAGGGCTCTCTGGCTACAGCTTGATAGCCACATACAATTTTAGGTAAGCTAGAGAGAGAGAGAGAGAGAGAGGGAGCCAGTCAAGGTGGCCTTCCTTTCTCAGCTTGTTCTCCAACAAGACTTCCTTCAAAACAAGCAGCTTCACAATTTAAGTTATTTTTCTCTCCCATGTGATTGCCTTTTGTTGCTTCCCAGCATTTCATTAATTAAAGGGTTTTGCAGTTCAACACAAACAAACAACTCCTTTTCAAGAACCTTGTAGGTCAGGTGACTTTTTTCAAAGAGATCTGCTTGTGGATAGTTCCCAGGTGAACTTAGGACCTTTTTTCAAAAAAAAAAAATCCCAGGTTAGCATCCACATGCCTAGATCATGCCAAGATATGATTCTAACATAACATACAATTTTTAATCCTTTTGTATGAAATTCCTTTGCCTTGTATATTAACAAAGGCATTAAGCTGTTTAAAAAGATATTGAAAGAATCAGGTTAATAATTTGTACCTAATACATGCGCAGATTAATTTCAAGATCCAGAAATTATGGATATCATATGTAAATGTTGCTGTGTTGGGTCCTACTTTTATGACATTTGTTTCTGAAATTTGATACGAATCTTTAAATTATTGAAATAGTTACATTTGCAGTGTAAAAATATTTTTGATGAGTAGGCTTGTATAACTCGGCAAGTGAACAGATTTCACGTGTGGTTTACCCAAGAAGGACTTTGTATAGCTACATGACTTCTATTCCCCCTTATATCCTCTTCCTCTAGCTATGAAGGCCAACATTCCATGAGCCTTCTTTTATTGTTTTTGTACCTATCCATGGTATTTTAATAACCTATGCACATGAACCACCTTGATGTTGGGCATTCCTCCACCAGTCTGTGACCTCTCATTTTTGTTGTGTGCCAGCTTGTCCTGCATGGATAGAGATGGAGAGAGTGTAAGCAGGACACCTGCCAGGCCAGATGAGAAGGATGCCTGGCATGTGTGGTAGTGAGTGGTGCCATGGCCGGGATGAGGGCAGGAGCGCAGGGCAGATGAAGGCGTATGTGAGAGAGTGAATGGTAATGCCTTTTGAACTGGCAGTGAGTGAGGGCCCTGTGGGTGTGTGATGGGTTTGTGAGTGTGTGAGTTGAGAGTGATGAGAGGAGTAACTTACCCTGGTGGAACAGAGGAGATCATCCATCCCCTTTCGGCATTGGCTGGCTGTCCTCTTTTGCAGGGCGTTGGCGCTGACCACTGCTGCCACTGCCTCCCGAGCTGGATTAGTGACCTTGATTGTTGGTCTTCCTCTAGAGCGGGGTTAGACGACTTCCACTACACCCAGTAGGCGCCTGAGGGAGGCACTGCTAAATTTGGGAGCAGCATGTTTCCTCCATTTGGCAGCCATGACTTGCAGCAGCTTTCGATCCCTTAGAGACTACCGGCTCTGTGCAGGGACACCCTGTAAATATGGTGCCTGGATTATTGAAGGCATGAGGTGACAGCGGGGCGGGTGAATCAGAGGCTGCCCGCCAGCGATCCAGAGTCTTTCCCATTCATGTGTTATCGAGAGGCAGGATGCGCTGAGAAGGGGACGAAAACCTGTCATTGCAGCTGGCCGGTAAAACGACTTTCTTCCCACCCGCCTACTGCACTTAGTGCAAATCTGGGACAATTCCGCCCAATGTCTTTTCCATTAGAAACCCTGTCATTTCTACAAGATCCACACATAATTCGCTTCACATCGAGATAAAGCAGACATGAGTTTCCAGGTTCAATTGCAGAAACCGGCAGAGGTTGATTTCACAAGCTCTGACTGTGTAGAAACTTTAAGATAAAAGCAAAATAATGCGGATGCTGGAAATCCAAAACAAAAACAAAAATACTTGAAAAAACTCAGCAAGTCTGGCGGCATCTGCGGAGAGGAGCACAGTTAACGTTTCGAGTCCGAATGACCCTAGATTTTTCTTTTCCCACCTATTTCCATTATTTTTAAATGTATTTCCATCCATTGTTTTATCTCTACCTTTTAGCCCATTTCGATCCCTTCACCCCACCCCACCCCCACTAGGGCTATCTGTACCTTGCTCGTCCTGCTTTCTACCCTGAATTAGCACATTCCTTAGATAATATCACCACCTTCAACACCTCTTTGTCCTTTTGTTTGTGACATCTTTTGGTTATCTCCACCTATCACTGGCTCTACTTGTTCCCCTCCCCCCCCCCACCCTTAAACCAGCTTATATTTCACCTCTCTATTTTTACTTAGTTCTGTTGAAGGGTCATTCGGACTCGAAACGTTAACTGTGCTCCTCTCCGCAGATGCTGCCAGACTTGCTGAGTTTTTCTAGGTATTTTTGTTTTTGTGCAGAAGCTTTGTCTGATATCTCAGCTTTGGATGGAACAATTTCCAGTTTTTCGCACTGTGTGAAAAAGAAAAGATTGTGTAAGCCATATTTCAGTTTCAGGCAGGTTTTTAACTCACCCATTTCTTCATTGTGCAATGCTGTGGAGTTCAGTATAAACATTCCCATATCTGGCCTTCATAACAGGACCAAGATAAAGAAGGAAATAAGAGGCACACAAACTAAGACAGTGCCACTGAAAAAGACCACCAACTAGCAAGTACTATTCTGCCAGATTCTATAAACCATTCCCCTCTTTCAAAGATGGAAGAGAAGAGCTCTGCTTAAGGAGATTATGGGTTCATTAAGGAGCCTTTGCTGAAACTCTTGTAACCATACTCCAAACATATATGGCATTAGAATTCTCAGAACCTTCTAAATTGCAAATGATTCCATGATCTTATTTTTCAGATGGTATGCAACCAAAGGCATAAGACCTTTGTCCATTAGAGTCAAATTTTCAGGAAACTGCCACAGCACCTTCATTCTTTGTAACTTAGCATCTTTCCTATCTTACAGGATGAAGGAGAAGGCTGGCTACCCAGTGACAAGGGCTATCCCTTGACTCCATTTCTAATGATGGCTCTTCATATGCCCTCCACTGATGTTAAGGAATGGCATATTAAGGCTCATGTTTAAGTCCCATATCATGGTGGAGCATACTATAAGCAATCTGAAGGCATGCTCAAGAGAGCATTGCAGAACAAACTAGCTAGGATCTGCAGAATAGTTGTGGCAGCTATGTCTTGAATAACCTTGTCCTGATGAAGAACCTTTCATTGGCGATCCTAGAAGAGCAAGAGGAGCCAATAGTGAGCATTCAGCAGCCACTTGATCAGCAGCAACAGGAAGCAGGAGCAGTGAAAGTCTTGGAACCTGAGTGAAACATATTAAACAATATCTAATAAATATTAAAAGAAATCCAGAATACTGCAGATTCTGGAAATCTGAAATTAAAATCCAAAAATGCTGGAAACACTCAGCAGGTCAAGTAACATTTCTGGAGAGAGAAACAGTGACTTTTCGTCAGAACGAGAAGATGTTAAGAGATTAATGGTTTTTAAGCAAGCACAAAGCTGGGGGAAAGGGGGCCAGGGAAAGGATAAAAGGGTAAAATACCTATGAAGAAGGGAGGCCAGGAGTGATTAAATGGCAGAAGTGATGAAGGTGTAAGGCAAAGGAGGTGATGTTGAGACTAATATAAAAACAAAAGATGGGTCTGCAGGAGGTGTGAATGGTTACAGCAGAATAGCAGAGGAAGGGAACGTGGAAAATATGCCAAAAAGAAGGTTCCTATAGCCTTAGAAATGGTGGTAGAAAGGCAGATAGACTTCACTCAGCAATTATGACTGCAATGAAGTGGCTTTTTTCTATGTTCAGTTAAATATAACCCATATGATCTTGCTTTACATCAGAATTTTATATTTCTGCAAGTGCTGATGTTGACCAATTTGTTATTTTTTTTATTCAGAAATCACAGAGCAGTTTGAGTTTAGAGGCATACTCGACCAAGCAAAAAAGGAAAGTGTGTCAGTGTTTAATGGAGAACATTATCAAACAGAAGCAAGAACAAAGATCAGCAGCAACTGAAACAATGAGCAAGGTAAGTCTTTTTACATAGGAGCAAAATAATCTTGCTACTGTCAGAAGTATACATTTTGCAGAGATTACTTGTTTATGTTCTTGCCTTCTATATTTTCCAATAATTGAAAGGGCTAAGTTTTCATCTTCAGCTAGGCAATTTTTGCAAGAAATGCAAACAACAACAAATGGAAGGAATGTGACATATCCAATAGCTTGAAAATAAAATATTGTGACTGAAAGATTCACATTGATGAAAAAGGTCTATCCCATCAATAATTTTGTTTCTATAATTTTCTAACGCTATGTCAAAAAAACCACTATCAAAAGTAACTTGAATATTTTGTCTTTGTTTCCTGCTTGGGAGTGCAACTTGTTTTAGCATATTTTGGCCTTATTTCAAAATTTGAGAACCTAGGTGACAAAAATAAAAAATATTGCATTTTGTATGGAAACTGACATTTATTATAATTAAAACCTCAATTATACTACAGATGTAACATTGATGTCATGAGGTTCTGTTCAGAAGCTACAGTGTACTCAGAGTCACAGCCTAAACTGACACTGGAGGGAAGAAGGGTTGAGAAGCAGTCCTCAGGAACGCTCTCTGTTTCGCTCCAGGGTTAGATTGGGTTCCAACTTTTTAGCTATACTATAACGCTTGCTTCAGTGCCATTTTGCAGCATTACTAAAGTTGAATTGTAAATGTGGTCAAAGTCATTAAAAGCTAGTTAACTTTCCTAGCTCAACATGCATAATTCAATATAAGTTGTCATAAAATAGGAAGTAGTAAATACGCACATTGTGTTATGAACAATGTATAATTTTAAGTTGAATATAAATATATATTTGATAAGAAAGATAAAAATTGTTTGAGTTTCATTTAGGTTTTGTTTATGAACCTTGTGCCTGGGAGCTTTCAGGATTTATGGGTTTGTTGTATATATACATTTTTAATGAGGTCTTGTAACCCCTGACGCGAAAGAGATCGGTTAAAAGGGGTTGAAAGTACAGTGATTTTGAAAGAAAAACACAAAGTAGAAGAGCTTTACTGTTGCCTAGTAACAGTGATCCAGGGGCACAGGCACAGAAAAAGACAGGAGTTCAGTGAGTAGATGTCAGAGAGAGAAGACAGGGATTTTAAAGCTCTCTGAGTAGAAAAACTCCAAAGCTAGTGGGTCACGTGTTAACTGAATAATCAGTTATGGGACTCAGTAAAATGATCAGTTTAGCGGAACTGCTATTGGAAGACTGAGTTTAGGGAACTCACTTGTTTGCTCTGCAGGTGAAGAAACAGTGAGTATAGAATGCTTTTTTTTGGTGTCTCAGGGAGAGACACAAGTTGGGTGAGAAGCATCAAGTGAATGCTCAGGAAATTCACTGGAAGAAAACCATTTGAAATTGTGCCGGTCCCAAGCGAAGTAGCCTTTGTGTCAAGCTAGTGGTAACTCTTCACTGGTTTATGTGCCTGTAAAGATATTGCTGGAGTAAAGAAATAGTGGGAATTTGAATCGTTTTCTTGGGTTTTGAGATCTTTCCAACCTTTTTGTTTGGCGTAATATAATTCAATCTTCCTGTTTTAATAAATATTTTATTCTTTGTATTAAAAGTTCATCAGCAGATTCCTGTGAATTTGTTCAGTAACTCCACAGTTCTTTTAAGAAAAAGGTAGGATCTATGAAGTCAGGTTTCACTCTGGGATTTGACCTGCCCACTCTTAACAGCAGCTGGGATTGTAACAGTTAAGATTACTATTGTAATTAATGTTGACTTTTGGAAAATGAAATTTTCCCTGATTGTATTCAAGATGTACACACAGTGGGGGGAGTATTACTTGCCTGCACAAGGTGGGAAAGGGGATGGGGGGCTGGTAAAATCTCAGGCAGATGCAGGATTGGACCAGCTTCCTACCACAAGCAGGCAGGAAGCCAATTTGAATATGGCCCTAGTAAAGATGATTTTACCAGGCCATTAGCATTTTGCCGACAGCAGATCAGCCCACCACGTGTGGGGAGGCCGCTGGCTAAATGAAGCTGGTCTCCCAGCGGCAGCCCAGGGCGAGATTTTTTTAAACAGAGAGAGGGTTGAGGGCAGGGAAGGGGACCCCCCATGGCCCCAGCAATTTCCTCAAAGTTTCCCCTCCGTCAGCAGCGATTTTATTTTTGTAAACTATCTCAACCTACCTCCAGTAGGCTGCAGGGCCCCTCTCTGTTTCAATAACTGCCACCCACCCATGAGGCGTTGCTGACACTCCTGAACTGCCAACCCTCTGTTTGGGCTGGCAACTCCCTGGGGGTGCGGTGGTTGGCGGTGGGAAAGGGGGTTGTGCAGATGGCTGCCTTGGGTAGGACCAGCTTATTCATCTGCTACCACCCATAAAATGAATGCGGAAGTCTTGCCGTCCAGCCGCACATATTGCTGACCTGCATTTCCGGCTGATGTCGGCACCTAGCCAATCTCAGCAAAATTCGGCTAAATATGTATACTACTTCACCAATTTTTCAGGAAACGACCTTAGGTATGCATTAGCATATTTGTCTGATACTGCAAAGTCAAGAGAAAATAATCTGTTTGCTTCTACATCTCATATGCCTATTCGCATTCAGAAGACCAGAATGATATTATCCCTCAATTTGCTGTTTACCAATGAAAAATAGCTTTATTCTATTGGTCTGTCAAAATGTCTTTGATATTTAAATTCAGAATTATTCCTGGCATTATTTTATAAACTCTCTTTACTATGGTAATGATTAATAGCTTTTAGGGTTAGGTGAATATTGATAAATGCATTTTTGTTCAGCAACAAAGTATGGATCAAAGCTGAGGTAATGTTCACTTTTCCGGTTCACTGGAGAGGAGGGCCATAATTTAAATGAGTCCATTTGGCCCAAGTTGACTCAGAAGTTGGTTTTCTCGCCCTGTTTGCTAAGTATCAGTCAGTCTTGAACCATATTGATTTTTATCTTGTGGTGGATGTATATGTTCAGCCAAAATTCAGTCAAAAACCACAGCTTAGATGTTCCAGGATGAGTTGCTGTGAAAATAATAACTAAGAAAATGATTTTTTTTTTAAGAAAAAGAATGTTCAGAAATTCTTAAAAGCATCATTGGGGAATTAGAACTGTTTTTACAATGCTTCTGTGAGCATTTTAGGATATTAAAGGTGTTATACACATGCAAGTTATTGTTGTTGGCAGGCCCAGTGGGTTATCTCTTCTGAGGTGTGGGTTTGAAGTCAGTCTGCATTGATGAGTTAAATATTACTCCCTTTGCTCAATACAAATGCTCTATGTGAAATGAATTTGTGCAATTGGAACTGAGTACATAGCGGATATTAAGTTGGAAATTAAACTTGTGAATACAAAGTTGTTTTATATACTGAAAATTGGAAAAAAAATCACACTGGTAGTATAGTCAACAAAAGGAAGGAATACACAAAAGTGCAAAAAATAGTGTGTTCCAAGTGACTGGGAACCATATAAACGGCAAAGCAAGTCAAAAAAAGACAGCAAGAGCTGCAAAAGGAATATGAAAAGAAACTTGCGTGGGATACCAAGATCAACACACAGGGGAGAATTTTCCGCACATTGGGCGGGCTGGTTGGGAGCAGGCGTGGGCGCGTGCGGAACCGATCGCCGCCCATGATCGGCTCCACGCTGCCATTTTATGTGGGCGGGCCAATTAAGGCCTGCCCAGTGTGACGCACAGCCGGTGGCGTTCAGCGCTACCTGTGCGGGTGGGGGGAGGAGGGAGAGTCGGAGCCTGCACTCTTTCACGCACGTGCGAAAGCGCAGAAATCTCCCTGAGGCACGGAGCTGCCTCGGACATTTAAGTACATATTGAAATTTTTCAATTAAAGAAAGATTAAAATTATTTACACATGCCCCATCATGTGAAAGTGTCACATGAGCTGAGACATGTTTGTCAATTTAGCAGAATTTATTTATTGCTTTTATTAAACCTTCAGGAAACCTCATCTCGCCCGTGGATGAGAGTTCCTGAAAAACACGAAGGCCGCTTGGGCTCTTCACCTGCCGCCGACCTTAAGGTTGGACGGGCAGTGCTGATAATTATCTTAATTACTTCCCTAATGGCCTTAACAGGCCTTTGACAATTCGGCAGGCGCGCAGTCGCCTCTGACGTGATTGTGCATCATTTTATGCGTTGGCATGGCCCCTGCACACTGACGTCAAAATCCTGGCCACAAGGTTTTACCAGTTAGAAGAGAGGTGATCGTCAAAGCCAATGCAGGTCCTTTAAAAAAGATACAGGTAATATTGCAAATGAGGTAAGGAAATGGAAGACTTGTTTAATAATTCAAGTCTCACCCCAGGGCATGAGTGCAGTACTGCGAGTGCTGCGTTGTCAGAGGTGCAGTCTGTTCTGTGAATGCCAAAGGTTTTATGGCACTATTTTGAAAAAAAGCAGGGGCCTTATCCTCGCTGAATACTTATCCCTCATTCAACATCACAAAAACAGATTATATGGTTGTTATTACATTGCTGTTTGTGGGAGTGCGCAAATTGGCTGCCATGTTTCCTACATTACAGCAGTGACTACACTTCAAAAAGCACTTTATTGGCTGCAAAGCATTTTGAGATAGCTGGTGGCTGTGAAAAGTGCTATATAAATGCAAGTCCTTTTTTATTTTCATTACTTTGCGTCAGGATTCACCATAGAGGACATTCCAGGGAAATTAGTAATAAATTAAGGACAGGAACTCACTAAAGTAAGAAGTTCATAAGAAATAGGAACAGGAGTAGGCCTTTGCGCCCATCGGGTCTGCTCCACCATTCAATACGATTGTGGCTGATTTAATTGTGACCTTAACTCCACTTTCCTGCCTGCCCCTATTACCCTTGACTTCCTTGTAAGTCAAAAACCTGTCTAACTCAACCTTGAATATGTTCAATGAGCCAGCCTTCACTGTTCTACAGGAAGAGAATTCCAAAGATCAACAACCCTCTGAGAGAAGAAACTCCTCCTCATTTCTGTCTTAAATGGGCGATTCCTTATTCTGAAGCCGTGCCACCTAGTTCTAGATTCCCCCACAAGAGGAAACATCTTCTTAGCATCTACCCTGTTGAGCCCCTTCAGAATCTTACGTTTCACTAAGATCACCTCTCTTTCTGCTAAACCCCAATGAGTATAGGCCCAATCTGCTCTCCTTTCATCATAAGACAAGCCCTAAGTCTCAGGAATTGGCCTAGTGAACCTTCTCTGAAATGCTTCCAATGCAATTATATCCCATCTGAAGTAAGGAGAGAAAAACTGTACTCAGTACTCTAGGTGTGGCCTCATTAATGCCCTGCACAGTTGTAGCAAGACTTCCCAGCAACTACAGGCTGGTCAGTTTAACTTCAGTAGTGGGAAAGATTTTGAAACCATAATCCAACAATCGCTTGAGCGTGTGTGGATTAATTAAGGAAAGCCAGCACAGCCTTTTTTAAAGGCAAATCGTGTTTTGTGAACTTGATTGAGTTTTTTGATGCGGTAACAGAGAGGGTTGGTGAGGTAAGTGTGGTTGTTGTGGCATCCATGGATTTCCAAAAGGTGTTTCATAAAGGGCTACATGATAGACTTGCCAGCAAAATTGAAGTTTGTGGAATAAAAGGGACAGTGGCAGCATGGATACGAATTTGGCTGAGTGACAGGAAGCAGAGAGCAGTGGCGGAACAGTTGTTTTTTTTGTCTGCAGGAAGTATGCCGTGGGGTTCCCCAGGGGTTGGTACAAGGACCGCTGCTTTTCATGATCTATATTAATAATCTAGATTTGGGTGTACAGGGCACAATTTCAAAATTTGCAGATGACATAAACCTTGGACGTATTGAGAATTGTACGGAGGATAGTGATAGACCCCAAGAGGATGTAGGACATAGAGGCTGGTAGAATGGGTGGACATGTGGTAGATGAAATTTAATACAGAAAAATGTGATGAATCATTTTAGTAGGGAGAATGAGGAGAGGTAATATAAAAGAAAGGGTACAATTGTAAAGGAGGAGCAGGAACAGAAAGACCTGAGGGTATAATGCACAAATCATTGAAAGTGGCAAGACAGGTTAGGAAGGTGATTAAAGAGGCATACAGGATTCTGGACATTATACCGGCCTGGAGTACAAAAGCAAGGAAATTATGAGGAACCTTCATAAAACACTGCCTCAGCCTCAACTGGAGTATGATGTCCAATTCTGGACACTGTACTTTAGGAAGAATGTGAAGGCTTTAAAGGGGAGGGGTGGGAAGTGGGGGAGCGGAAAAGATTTACGAGAATGGATGAGAAATTCAGCCACAGGATAAGTTGGAGAAGCTGAGGTGGTTTCTCCTTAGAGAAGAGAAAGTTGAGGGGAGATTTGATGGAACTTTTCAAAATCGTGAGAGGTCAGACAGCGTGGATAAAGAAATTATTCCCACTGGTGGAAGGGTTGAAAACCAGAGGACACCAATTTAAGTCAAATTGCAAATAAAAAGACAAGATGAGGAAAAACTTTATTACACAGCAAGTGGCTAGGATATGAAATGCACTGCCTGAGAGGCAGTGAAGGCAGATTCAATCATAGCTTTCAAAAGCCTATTAGATAAACACCTGAAAACATTTGCTGCGGGATAAGGTGAGCAATGGAACTAGTTAAATTGCTCTTGCAGGAAGCTGGCACAGACTCGATGGGCCAAATGGCCTCCTGTGCCCTAATCATCCTATGATGCTATGGGTTTCAGCAAATTAGCAAATCATTTTAAAATTCTATATTAACATTGTGCATTGTGAAGTGGAAGAAAAAAAATCCCTGTAATTGTTTTTGAAATATTGGGAAAATAAAATTGTAACGATATGTAATAAAATACAATACTAAAAATTGACTGAAAATGTTAGGTTAAAATGCCAATGGATTTTAAATGTCCATTATTCATGGCACCATCTTTTGGCATTCTCAAGATGGGCTTCTAGCCACGCCTCATTCTAAGGAGTTCCAAAAATTATGTTCAGCTTCAAGTCAATGCACAGCAACATTTAGTTCAAGCTATGGCTGTTTTTCATTGAAACTATTACTGTCTACTAAACCTGCCAGAAAAAAATCATGTTTGATGTCGTATTGCCCCCTGAATTTGAATTTCAGGTTCTTAAGTGCCTAGTCCCCTCCTGCACTAATGGCTATAGGGACCAAGAAATATAACTGCCTATATTTACTTTTTATCATTGCTTAACTTTCAATATCAGCCTCAAATTTTTTCACTCTGTATTTCCTGAACTTAAAGTTATGTGAGTCTCTCTTGTATTGAAAATTTACTTATAAATGTGTGGACTCTTATTCCTTCAGATTTTAATTATTGTTGGAGATTTAAAGACATTTTAAAGAATGTTTTATTTTTGTCTCTTTTATCACTCTCTTAATCCCATCTGTCTGCTTTTCTCCTTATTTCACTTTTTGTGCATGATTTGGCACTGAATGAAATATTGTAATGAAACAAAGAGGAGGAGGTGCCACAAACACCCCCACCCTCAATGATAAGGGAGCCCAGCACATCAGTGCAAAAGACAAGACTGAAGCATTTGCAACCATCTTCAGCCAGAAGTGCCGAGTGGATGATCCATCTTGGCTTCCTCCTGGGGTCCTCAGCATCAGGTCCCAGTCTTCAGCCAGTTCAGATCACCCCATGTGATATAAATAACAGCTGAACTGGATACAACAAAGACCTTGAAGCTTGATGACATTCCAGCAATGTTCCAGAATTATCCGGACTCCTAGCCAAGCCATTCCAGTAGAGCTATGACACCTGACAATATGGAAAATTGCCCAGGTATGTCCTGAGCAAAAGCAGGACAAATCCAAAATAAAAGCAAAATACCGCAGAAGCTGGAGATCTGAAATAAAAACAAAGTGCTAGAAAAACTCAGCCCGTCTGGCAGCATCTGTGGAGAGAGAAACAAGAGTTAACATTTTGAGTCCAACGTGACTCTTTTTCAGACAAATCCAATCTGACCAATTACCACCCCTTCAGCAAAGTGATGAAAGCTGTCATCAACAGTACTATAAAGCAGCACTTACGCAGCAATAACCTGCTCACCAATGTTCAGTTAGAGTTCCTCTAGGGCTACTTGGCTTGACCTCATTGGTTCAAACATTGTCAGAAGGGCTCAATTCAAGATGTGAGGTGAGAGTGACTGCCCTTGACATTAAGGCAGCATTTGACCAAGTGGCACTAAGGAGCCCAGCAAAATTGAAGTCAGTGAGAGCTGGGAGGAAAACTCTTCACTGGTTAGAGTTGTTACTGGCACAAAGAAAGATGGTTGTGGTTGTTGGAGGCCAGTGATCTCAGCCATAGGACATCACTATAGGAGTTCCTCAATAGTGTCCTCAGCCCAACCATCATCAGCTGCTTTATCAATGACCTTCCGTCCATCGTGGGTCAGAAGTAGGGATATTCGCTGTTGATTAAAGTGTTCAGTACCATTCAGGATTCCTCAGACACTGAAGCAGTGACCATATGCGGCAAGACCTGGGCAATGTTGGGGCTTAGACTGATATGTGGCAAGTAACATTCATGACATACAAATACCAGGCAACGACCATCTCCAACAAGAGAGAACCTAACCAGTTCCCCTAGACATCCAATAGCATCACCATTGCTGACTCTCCCATTGTCAACATCCTAGGATTTATCACTAACCAGAAACTGAACTGAACCAGCCATATAAATACTGTGGCTACAAGAATACGCAAGATGCTGAGAATTCTTCGGCAAGTAACTCACCACCTAGCTCCCCAAAACCTGTCCACCATCTGCAAGGCGGAAGTTAAGAATGTTGTAGAGTACTCCCCATTTATCTGTTTGAGCATGGCTCAAACAACATTCAAGAAGCTCGACACCATCCAGGACAAAGCAGCTCACTGGAATGAAGCCCCATTCATTACCTTAAACATTTAATCCCTCCACCACTGGTGCACAGTGACAGTGGCGTTTACCATATACAAGATGCACTGCAACAATTTTCCAAGCCTCCTTGGACAACACCTTCCAAACCAGTGGCCTCTACTACCCAGAAAGGTAAGGGCAGCAGACGCATAGGAACACCACCAACTGCAAGTTCTCCTCCAAGCGACACACCATCATTATTGTGAAAAAGCTGTCATCAACTTTTCTGGCATCTGCACATGTGCAGTTAAAGGTGTAGATCTGAAAGTTGCTGTCTCTGATATCCTGCTTATCCATGGGGTGCACTGTTGCAGTTTTCCCAGATACAATCAATACATAACCACTGATTTGATGTGAACATTTTTATGCATAACTCTTGCCGTTAAACCCAATAAAATGTCAAGCCTTGTTCACTCAGGAGTAACTGAGCCTCTTTTGTACCAACTTATTATTAATAAGCAACCTCTCTGGCCCTGAGAAGCTAATTTTGCTGATGTGGAGTCACATTCCCTCAAAAGAACATTTAAAAATAACATGATTTTTAAAATAATAGAAATAAATTATTATTTTTAAAGTTTGTTTATGATATTTCAGCTTCACATTTAATCCAATGTGCAGATCCCCAAACTTTATTTCACTTTCCGCACAATGATTAAAATCTGAATTATATTCTTCCATGCTTTTTATTTCCTTCTTTGCTGTCTGTGAGAGTTCTTCAATCTGATTGACTGATCAGCCTGTTTATTGCCTGTCTTTATTGCTAGATGCCACAGATGCCCAATAAATGGCACCATATAGTGCCATTGAAATAGAGAAAATCTACATTTGAGAATCTGCTAAATTGTTGAGTGCAGGTTTTTCCAAGTTTAGCAGTGAGCACCATCCCTTCACTGCTGACTGCAAAATCCAGGCCAATCTAACTTGCATTTTCTGCAGGTGTGAAATTCAGATGCATTGCACCACTTCTGTAATAAAGACCTACCTGGCTTCCCTCTAAGGTGCAAGAACTCTACTTGCAAAAAAGTCTCCTCTGTACCCTTATGCGATCACATCCTTCCTGCAATACTGTGACTAATACTATGCACAGTTACTCTGGCTGTGGCATTGGCTGCTGCTCCTATTTTCTTTGTCTTGCCTAATAAAGGAAAGTATTCCATTTGCCTTCTTAACAAAGGAAAATATCCTTGTATATCTTTTGACAATTGCATCATGCATTCAGATATAATGCCTTTAATTTTAACCTTTCTAGAAGGTGCTTCACGCCCTCTCCGATGATCTTTGGTTCCCATTGCAAAAAATTATATTTGTTTTTCCATCTGCCAATTCCAGCACCAGGTCATGCCGTGAATCCAGTGAAGGCCCAAAGAGAAGAATTAGATTGTTGGGTGAAGAGATTGTGGAGGAGCAGAGATCCCTGGGTGTGGGCGTGATGAGATCAGGAGGGGAGGGGAGAACTCACAGCTGGGGAAAGAGGCTGCTGGAGGTAAAGTTACGGTGAAGAGATTACTGGTGTGGAGGGGGCTCTGGAGTTTGTGTAGGTGGAGGGTCAGGAAATTGTGGGGTAAGCACTCCTCCTGTTCACCCTAGTCCACAAGCAGTGCTGGAAGAGAATTTACTTGATGAATCTTGCGGCTTTCTCCTTGTTTTAGCTGTTGGTTTTACCGAGCCTGGGAAACCAGTCCACAGCTGCAAAGTCCAAATGGCTGTTCATATCTGAGACACACAGGGTGGAATTTAATGCTACCCCAGAGGCAGTGGTGGGGTTGGGTGGGGTTGGGAGGTGGTGGTTGGTGGTGAGGCAGTGTAATGGTGGGAGAGGCCTCAGGGAAGAGAGCCCATCACATTCGCGACTTCCAGTAAGGGTTGAGAACAGCCTTCCTGCCTGGAGGCCAATTGAGGCCCTTTGGCCACTCATCAAAAATTACAAGCACAAATGGAAAAATTACAAGCGCAAATGGAAAAATTACAAGCACAAATGGAAAAATTACAAGCGCAAATGGAAAAATTACAAGCGCAAATGGAAAAATTACAAGCACAAATGGAAAAATTACAAGCACAAATGGAAAAATTACAAGCGCAAATGGAAAAATTACAAGCGCAAATGAGAACCAAAGAATACTTTCAATCATTCATTCCTACATAGAATGATACTATCTAAAGTCATAATAGAAAATTCTTAGGGATTGGTGTGAAGTGAGTCACGGTTGTTCACTTACTATGCTTTGGTGCTATAAGCTCACACAAAAAGGCCCTAACATGTCAGAAGTAAAATAAATATATAAATAAATACATCTGCATACTAGAAGAAACAATTTAAAGGAATAAATATCTAATAAATGAAAATATGATTCCACAGATGTGAAATAATTCATTATTTAAATCTGTTACTTTGAATGCAGTCCTAATACAAACACATTCTGCTCCATATAGTTTAACATTTTTATAAACTACTTTGCATCTGATATTAACTATTCCATAAATGCTTTGCTGTCTCAATAAGACAAAAAATGACCATAGGTATTTAATTTTTAAATTACAGCATTAGGGTATTTTAAACTTTACATTCACACAGATTTGTTTTTGTTATTATTAAGAAAGCACATTGTGCATAAAAAAATTAAATAGGGTAATACAGTGTCATATAATGTTAAATATGCATCATTAAGATGACTATGCACTTTCAATTTCAAACTGGTATTTTTCCTTTGGTTTTGTATCAGCAATACACTGTGTTCTGATTGATCAATTGCAGTACACATTTATTTTCATTCCAATCAATTTTTTCCCCAATTATTTGAAATCTGCAGACTGCAGAATTACTAAAATTATTTATGAAAAGCCTATCAACCAGCATCATAGTTATTTTTATTTACTAACTTCTGGAGTAAAATTACTTACCATGCCCCATTTTCAATAATTTTTAGAAATCAAAGGTCCATTTTTACATTAATAGGGATCCCTTGTGTAGAAAAACTCAACCTACTATATCTGTATCTATCATTATCAGAAGTTGGTGGATGGTAAGCACGATGCTGGAGTCAGAAGAAGGATAGGATAGCCAGAAGGAATTTTGTGAAGGTGATGGATGTGTCAAGAAACCTCAAGCTTGTAAGAAGGAAAAAACTCATTTGATGCTACATTATATCCACTTATGCCTCAGAAACCTAGACAATAAGTACAGACCTGTGGAGGAAAATAGAGGCATTTGAGATGTGGTTGCTAAAAATTCCATATACAGACCATAAGACAAATGAAGAGGTACTTGAAATAGCAAAAGCAAAAAAAATTCTAAAAAGGGGCAACCAGAAAAGAAAACGAGAGTATTTTGGCCATTTGATCAGAGCTGAAAAGCTACAGAGATCTCTTCTAGAAGGCAAAGTGGAGGGCAGCAGAAAGTGGAGTCAACCTAGGCACAGTTGGATGATGGATGTCGCAGAGTGGTTGCAGATGAATTACAGTGGATATGTGAGGATGGTGCAAGACAGACAAGTGTGACATACTATGACAACAGATCTCCCCTTAGGGGTAGCTACAGCTAGCAACAGCAATATCTTGTGGTTCATGTGCATACACTTAACAGCCCTCAAGTGAGATGAGAGATTAGAATACACTAACTGTTTAAAAGCAAAATGCTACGGGTGCTGGAAATCTGAAACAAAAACAGAAAATGCTGGAAAAGCTCAGCAGGTCTAACAGCATCTGTGGAGAGAAAAGCAGATTTAATGTTTTGAGTCCGTATGACTCTTCATCAGAGCTGAAGAAGAGTCATACGGACTCAAAACGTTAACAGTAACTGTTTATTTGGATTAGTGGGTATCTATAGGGGACTCTTAGCAAAATCAATTGTTACATATCCCTATGTATAAATGGGAAATTTATGCCAGTTTTGGGAGTTAAAGTAGGGAGGTTGTTTTATGTACGGCTATAAAATCTAAGGATTGGCAATAGGGAGTACTTAGTGCTTTCTGTCAGTTATGGTTTCTTTGAAGCCAAAGGAAGCTTTTAAGAAAATTAGATTTTTTTTTAGCTCTATGTTTGCCAATTCTACTCTTACTATGATTAGAACTTGCTCTGTTTTAGCTTCAGCTCATTCTTCAAATTTTAAGTTGACATCTATATTGGCATTTCTGTGACTAGACTTTGTGCATAAAGAAGATCAAGGATACACGGTATATCGAATACATAAATCCAGTTGTAATGGAATCGATAGTTTCAGAACTTATATTTTTTGAGACCAACACTAATTGAAAAAGGAAACTGACCCTCCCAGTTTCTAAGGAAACTATAACTGAAATTAAAATTGGAAACCAAAACTTATAGGGAGACTGAAACTGAAGAATTTACGTTTTTGTTACCTATTGGTCCCTTGTTCAGAAATTGATTTCTTGGTGCTTGGACATGCATACGTTTCCGGCAGACAAGGGTGGGCAGTTGCCAGAAATGCAATCAAAGTGGTACTTGTGCCTACCTCACTTATAAGGTGCCGTTCCACTGATTCTATAAAAACTTTTGGGTGTGTCAAGAGGTGCAATCTCAGTATAATTGCTTAAATCGTAACCTGAAGAATTTTGGAGCTTTTCTACTCAATATAATCAGCCAAATCAAGAAACTATGAAGTTCTGTGTCTTTGTTAAATATTTCAAATGAGTAGCATCAAAACTGATAACAGTTTCTGGTTTGCTTTCATACTTTTGAGGTGTTTACTTGCTTCTGAACACTTAATATGGAAGGTGTTATGAAACTATACTTACCTCATTTGAGAGCGGAGGTTGGAAAATTCAACTCCTGCCAGGCCTCAGAGCTTTTGTGCATATGCAGACTGGGAGCGAGGTGCACATGCACAGTTCTGCAAAGTTTACATTCGTTGGGGCCAACGTGCCTGTGCAAGAAGGAAAATGGCGTGAAAACCTGGGTGTGGTGACCGAGAGTGGAGCGCCATGGAAGACTAGTGTCCCAGGCAGGGGACAAGGAGAGGTCCCAAAGGGAGAGGGGACAGGGAGAGGTCCCAAAAGAAGAGTCCCAGAGAAGGCATAGGGACAGGAAAAGGTCCCATTTCAGTTAAAAAGAGAAGAGCAGCATAACAGGCTCTAAACAGGAAAATGGCTGCGGTGAGCAGACTATAAGTGAAGAATGCAGCCGGAGGTTGGTGACTCTGCTACGGGCTGTTGGGGCAGAGGTATCCCTTTGGAGCAGTAGTGTTCCATTTGGTGCAGCTGAAGATCTGAAGTTGTGCTTGTGAGTTGGTGCTTGAGTGCATACTCAGGAATCCAGGGGAATGGAATCTTGGGAGATGAGATTGAAACCCTGTGAGGTTGGCGGTCATTGCTGCTGCCCGATGTTGGAGTGACTTGTGGAGACAATTCCAAGGCAAGACCTTCCCAGGTGAAAATTGTAATCCGTCGTGAGAGAAACAGAGTTTCAGTGAGATTGGTTAACTCAGTGTTACTGACGTCTGGGTGGGTTGTGAGGAATCCATGGACTCAATCTTGGTCATATCTGCAATTTTTTGTGTAGTGTGGTATCTTCGACCACTGTTTGCCTGGTAATTCACATGTACTTCATATTAACCTTGAATGTTAGAGTATAAGATATATATTGTAAATTTCTGACTTTGTGTAGTGAAGTTTATTTTTGTTTGTCCAAAACCCATGGAATCTTGTGGCTGTATTCACTGAGCAAGTGTCTTGAATCTCAAACTTTGTCAACTGTAACAAAATGTTATTGTCCCTAACCACATTTTATCAAAACCATGGGAGTCTGGTCTAGGATCATAACAAGATAAACTCTGAAAGTATGACATGTAGAAATCGTAACCCCTAAAAAGATAGATTTTGAACTTATCTTCTGCCTACTATTTTCCCAGCATGGTACTGTTTTGTCTTCTAGAATATACCTTAACTTTCATCAGGCATGAGTTCCATTCTGAGCCATACTGGACCCAATGGAACTGAAGATGATAGAAAATGGCTGTCAATCCCAGAAGGACCAATTGCTGTTGGGAGAGGGGCCAAAGAGCACTCCAAACGAAAAATATATTTTTGACTTCTTTGGCTATTGAGAGCTTTGAAACAGCAGCTAGTGTACCACTTGTGCAGGGGACAGCCATCTGTCCCAATTATTCTAATGACTGAGTTCCTACGCAATTTGATATGCTCTTCTGGCAGGCCCAAGGCAGAAACTCTGCTCTGCCAAAGCTTCCACTCCCTTGAAAAGGTTGGCAGAACTTCTTGCTTCTGAGAAACTGGAGGGAAGCTTTGTGTTCTTCCAAAGTAGTTGATGTAAGTCCTGAGGAATTAAACATATGTTCATTTACTGTCAGGACCAGTGCTTCTGATTGCATGCAGCACAGCAAAATACAGTTTCCTGGCGGTATTTCAAAGTACATGGGCAGAATTTTACAGCCCCTCCGCCGGTGAGATTTCTCAGTCCTGCCGAAGCCAATGGACTTTTGAACAACTCACTGCATTTTCCAACCCCGACCCCGTCCCCACCGCGATGGGGTTGTAAAATTCGGCCCCATGTTTCAATTTGCAACACCACCATTTTAGGGAGCCTCAGTGAGATTGCTGATTTTTTAGGCAAATGTTTATGGAAGGTACTTCAATACAATTGAGCTTAATAAAAGAATTAGTTAATTTAACTAATTTAGATTCCGTTTTTGCTGAGTTTTAACTTGAAATGACCATTTAGCATAATTATCGGCAATATTTTACTCTTTCTAATAGCATATGCAATTGTGGATATGTTAAACAATGGTGTCTATTGATATAAGTGAAGAAACATAGTCCTGTGTTGTATGTGCATGTTATATGCATGTATCACCTTATATAAGGATTAAATGAAGGTATCTCTACCCTGAGATTGGTTATCTCCTTGAAACGCTTCAGGGGTTGTGCTAATATATTTATAACGACAGGCTATGTTGCGAGGGAGGGGATTTTTTTTCAGTAAAGGTGGAAGGTAGTGGTGGACAGCAATATCCCTCAATTGAATTGTGTAGTTTGAATTGAAATGCTGTGTAGCTTTTGATTTTTTACAGGAAAATATTACACCTTGTGTATATTATAAGAGACCAACCAGCCTTCTTTAACTTTCTTATAACTAGGGACAGTACATTTCTGTATTTTGTATTTCTATTTTTTTTCATAAAAATGAAATTCAGGGCTTTGATCATTTGATCTTTGAGGTTCATCAATTAAAGAATTTTAGTTGAAACATTGATAATGATTAAAAGCAGTGTAATGTCAGTTAAAAGCATGATCTAACTACTTGCCTACATTTAGTGCTGCTCTGGGGAATCCTGTCCCTGAAGAAACTAATTAACATACATTAGCAAACCAAAGTTTGTCTATTAAGGACTTTCAAAAGGCATTCATGATAAGCTCTGGGAGCATTGTACAGCTGCATAATCAAATTGAAGTAAGTATTTTAATTCACATCAGACTTGGAGTTAGTGGAGCCGAAAATTCTGGATTATGGATAGCAGAAATGATGAGTTGTGCCCAAGTGGGCAGTCATTTGGGGTCTAATTCAGTTTTGTTAGCAGTCTGCAAGAACTGTGCATTCGAGGTTAGGATTGGTGGGGCTTTGGGGTAGGCAGTAACAGGGAAAAGATATGCCAGACTTTTTCCTACCTTTTTCCACATCTGCAGCCAGCTTTTTCTGTGGGCCTTGGGCTGCCCTGGACATTCCAGCGATTGAGCCTTTGATTAATCAGAAATCAAACCTGCTGAGGGCAAACATGGTTTCCAATTAACTTAGAATGAAGATTCCCGCTTCCCTTTGGGGAAAAATGTTTTTTTTTTCCTTTTTTTTTGGCACCTCCCCTCCAAATTGGAGTGCAGGGTTCAGCTGTAATTTTCTGCTGATGGAAGAGCAGATAATTCAAAATTTCATACTTCAGCTCTGTTGAAGGGTCATGTGGACCCGAAACGTCAGCTCTTTTCTTCTCCACCGATGCTGCCAGACCTGCTGAGTTTTTCCAGGTAATTCTGTTTTTGTTTTGGATTTCCAGCATCCGCAGTAGCTTTTTGTTTTTAATTCAAAATTTTGTTGCCTGTGAGTTTAATGAAAAGATTCTAAACGATTGATAAAACGTTGAAAGAGGAGTTCTTGTCTAAGAGCATTAGAACAAAGAACATTGAATGCAGCATGAGGTGAACTCCGCTCAGAAGTATAGGGGACATGGACGTTGTTTAATGTGCAGGATCTGCTATACTGGTTATGAGTCTACCACAACAAACTCCATAATTGGGCATGCTGTAGGGCCAGTTCATTGAGGAGGCTAATGGGAGGCTATGACTGAACCATCTCACCTCATGCTTGCAGATCTGCAAGAACTGTCAGTGAGTTTCAGAGTAATGTCTGTAGCACTGGCAGATGACTACTACTCTTAACTCTGACGCCATAGAGACTTCCCAGGCAGCCACAGGGAACCTCTCAGGATTCAGACACTTTGGCTTGAATTTTATTGATCAGGTAGATGGCCCAACATCAGGCAGAAATGTAAGTTGGAGGCATGCATGAGTGGTCGGCAGAACTTCTGATAAGATTTTATCAGCAGAAGCCAATTAAGGGCTGGCAGTCGGGGTGTGTTATAGTCCTAATCCCAGCAGCTCACATGGAGCCATCATTTTTAAAGGTACATGTGCAGCTATCAGGGAGTTTGAAGACACAGACAAAAAGGAGAGGGCCAACATCAAGGGAGGAATGGCTTCAGAAAGAAGAAAACTTTCTCCACAATTCAGTGACACCTCCCTTGGGGTGCTCCTGCAGGCAGTCAAAGAAAAGAGATACTCCTATAATTACATTTAGCCATTGTATTTTATACTTTGAGATCTCTGCCTGTCTCAAAAACTTGGGCTTCAACCAGTTATTTTTACCCTAAAATCAGTCAGCAGAGCTTCCATCCACACTTGTGCACTCAGACTATGTGAAGTTGCCATAAATTCCCAACATGTTATCTTTGCTTTCTAGGCATATACAGTTTGCAGAACTCCCTCGTGTGCATTCCGCACCAAAATGGGTTGACGAGAGCATGTCCTTCACTTTTTCTAAAAGACAAGGGCTTGGGAGATAAGGGCAATAAGAGGGAAGCAATGAACAGGTCGGGAGGGAGGGGGGCAAGTGGGTTGGTAGAGCGAAGCAGCAAGGGGGAGGGAGTGAGAGGGGTGGCGAGTGGGAAACGGCAAGCAGGCGATGGGAAGCGGTGAGTGGGAGGTAAGTTAGTAAGAGTAGTAAGTAGAAAAAGAAATTTTGGGCTTGTTATTTCAAGGCAGCCAATAGGTTTTTAATGTAAAGATTCCACGCTTTCTTGTGGGGAAATCATTTTCATTTAGCGTGTTTTTGTTTAGCACACCATTTTTTAGGAACACATTAGGAGTACTAAACGAGGGATAGCTGTAAACTAATCAAACTCGAAGAGAATAAAACCCCTTGGTCCAGGTGGACCTACAGTCATATATTCTAAACGAATCTAGGGAAGTGATAGCAGAGGCACGATTACACATATTTAATAATTCATTCGAAAAAGTTGTAGTGCCAGAGGACTTGCAAATAGTTAACACATCTATATTTAAGAAGGCAAATAGAAGATGCCCAATCAGCTTAACATCAATAGTAGAAAAAATAATGGAACTCTTACTAAATGTGAAAAAAATAGAAACCAAAATTATATTAAATATAGTCAACATGGATTTTAAAAGGGAAAGCCCTGCTTAAACAACCTTGTTGAATTCTTTGAAGAACTAACATAGAGAGATGAGGCTGATACATACTTGAAATATATCAAGATTTCCAAAATACCTTTGTTAAGGTACTACAGAATAGACTAATGAATAAGGTCAGAACATGCAGAGCAATGTTCCCTTCAAAATTCAGTTGTTGTGCTGGGCAGTTTTTCAGTGCATGGTCCCATTAAATTTCTTCTATTTTTGAAATACTTTTTTTCTGTGTGGCGATGCACACTCGTTACTTATCACAGAACAAGCACCTCCCAAACTGCCGCACGGGGCATGGGAAAATTGGTGCAGAGTCAGGAAAAATGAATAAGTGGCTGATTGAAACAAAGAAAGCAGAGAGTAGGAGAAAACGGTAACTATTCAGAGTGGCAGAAGGTGGTAAGTGTGGTCCCATAAGGATCACTGCTGGGACAACTGTTCACAATTTATATTAACGGTTAGAACTTTTGGAATCAAAAACACAGGACCCTGCTGAGGTTGGGAATGGAGGTGGACAGGGCCCAGAAATACTGGCACCAGATGGCATGCCAGTTTCCTGACTCCAATATGTGCCTTGGCCTTTTCGCAAAGTGGGTTCAAGGTCCAGCAGGGCTGCTCACCCTCATGAGGCAGGTAACCAACTAGGTTGGTTAAGAGCTTTGTCAAGAGCTGTTACAGGTGGCCGACTGGAATTTTTCAGTTACATACAGTTTCCTGACATGATGAGGGGCAGTTCAGTGGGCACCTAGCAGCAGGCCTGCTCCTGGCAGGCCTTTAGGCCCTCACTGCCTTCTGGGTGTGAATGCAGAAAAAGGCTGCCCTCCAGAGGGATTCACCGCCACCACCACCCCATGGTAGTGACCTGGCTGCTCTCTGTTTGTTGCTGAATTTTTATTAAAGTTTTTTTTTATTCATTCATGGGATGTGGGATTCATTGGCTGGGCCAGCATTTATTGCCCATCCCGAGTTGCCCTTGAGAAGGTGGTGGTGAGCTGCCTTCTTGAACCGCTGCAGTTCATGTGGTGTAGGTACATCCACAGTGCTGTTAGGAAGGGAGTTCCAGGAATTGAGACCCAGCGACAGTGAAGGAACGGCGATATATTTTCAAATGAGGATGGTGAGTGACTTGAAGGGGAGCTGCCAATGGTGGTGGCGTTCCCATCTGTCTGTTGCCCTTGTCCTTCTAGAGGGTAGTGGTCGTGGGCTTGGAAGGTGCTGTCTAAGGAGCCTGGGTGAATTCCTGCAATGCATCATGTAGATGGTACACACTGCTGCTACTGTGCACTGGTGGTGGAGGGAGAGAATGTTTGTGGATGTGGTGCCAATCAAGCGGGCTGCTTTGCCCTGGACTGTCAAGCTTCTTGAGTGTTGTGGGAGTTGCACTCATCCAGGCAAGTGGGGAGTTTCCCATCAAACTCCTGACCTGTACCTTGTATATGTTGGACAGCCTTTGGGGAGTCAGGAGGTGAGTTATTTGTCACAGGGTTCCTAGCCCCTGACCTGCTCTTGTATCCACAGTATTTACATGGCTAGTCCAGTTCAGTTTTTGGTCAATGGTAACCCCCAGGATGTTGATAGTGGGGGATTCAGTGATGGTAATGCCTTTGAACGTCAAGGAGCGTTGGATTCTCTCTTGTTGGAGATGATCAATGCCTTGGCACTTGTGTGGCATGAAAGTTACTAGCCACTTGTCAGCCCAAGCCTGGATATTGTCCAGTTTTTGCTGCATTTGGGCATGGACTGCTTCAGTATCTGAGGAGTCGCGAATGATGGTGAACATTGTGCAATCATCAGTGAACATCCCAACTTTCTGACCTTATGATGGGAGGAAGGTCATTGATGAAGCAGCTGAAGATGGTTGGGCTGAGGACACTACCCCGAGGAACTCCTGCAGTGATGTCCTGGAGCTGAGATGACTGACCTCAAACAACCACAACCACCTTCCTTTGTGCTAGGTATGACTCCGACCAGTGGAACGTTTTCCTCCTGATCCCCATTGACTCCAGTTCTGCTAGGGCTCCTTGATGCCACACTCGGTCAAATGCGGCCTTGATGTCAAGGGCAGTCACACTCACCTTACCTCGGGAGTTCAGCTCTTTTGTCCATGTTTGACTCAAGGCTGTAATGAGGTCAGGAGCTGAGTGGCCCTGGCAGAACCCAAACTGGGCATCAGTGAATAGGTTATTGCTAAGCAAGTGCCGCTTGATAAACACTTGCATCAGCTGAGGGAGGGCAGTACGTGGTAATCAGCAGGAGGCTTCCTTGCCCACGTTTGACCTGATGCCATGAGACTTCATGGGGTCCGGATTCGAAGTTGAGGACTCCCAGGGTAACTCCTTCTGGACTGTATACCACTGTGCCACCACCTCTGTTGTGTTTGCCTTGCCGGTGGAACAGGACATAGCCAGGGATGGTGATGGTGGTGTCTGGGACATTATCTGTAAGGTATGACTCCGTGAGGTTGACAGGCTGTTGCTTGACTAGTCTGTGAGACAGCTGTCCCAATTTTGGCACCAGCCCCCAGATGTTTGTGAGGAGGACTTTGCAGGGTCGACAGGGCTGAGTTTGCCATTGTCTTTCCGGTGCCTAGGTCGATGCCGGGTGGTCCGTCCGGTTTTGTTGTAGCAGTTTGATATAACTGAGTGGCTTGCTAGGTCATTTTAGAGGCCATTTAAGAGTCAGCTACATTGCAGTGGAGTCACATGTCGGCCAGACCAGGTAAGAACGTCAGATTTCCTTCCCTAAAGGACATTAGTGAACTAGATGGGTTTTTACAACAATCGACAATTGTTTCATAGTCATCATAAGACTTTTAATTCCAGATGTTTTTTATTGAATTCAAATTCCACAATCTGCTGGGATTCGAACCCAGGTCCCCAGAGCATTACCTCTCAATTGTTTTCTGGATTACTAGTCCAGCGACAATACCACTAAGATAAAAGCAAAAAACTGCGGATGCTAGAAATCCAAAACAAAAACAGAAACAGAAATACCTGGAAAAACTCAGCAGGTCTGGCAACATCGGCGGAGAAGAGCACAATTGACGTTTCGAGTCCTCATGACCCTTCAATTGCCTCCCCTAAGTTGGTAAGAGGGCACTTCAAGTTGAAGCACCCTCTCAGTTACTTGCCATTTGATGTAGCTGGTTGCTTCTCTGAAGTTGAATGGCCTCTGTTTGGAGAGATTTGAGAGCTCACCTGGAACCTGTCTCCATACCAATTAAGAGGCTACCTTGGTCAGAACCCCAAAGAGTGAATATTTTCCCCCTGAGGCGAGGTTCAGCATTTTTACTGTGGCAGGCGAGCCCAGAAGTGGCCGTGAAATCGACCGTGATTGGGCCCTGACCACGTTTTCACATTGACTGGCCAGTGAATGACCAGCCAGCATGAATCACACACCAGATGCCTCAGCACTTCCTGGGTGGTGGTGGGGAGGAGGGTGAGTGCAGGAGTTTGTGCATGTGCACGGATTCACGCACTGAAAGCTCCCTGAAGGCACAGAACTGCTTCCGGGACTGAAGATTTTTTAAAATGTTAATAAAGACTTTAAAATGTTAAAAACATGTCCCCTCATGTGACTCTGTCACATAAGCAGGCACGTGTTATAAATGAGATTTCAACATTTTTATTTTATTTTTAATTCCTGTTGGAAACCTCATCCCACCCGTGGGTGAGGTTTCATAAAAAACCCAAAGGCCTTCTGTGGCAATGAATTCCATAGATTCACCACTCTCTGGCTGAAGAAGTTTCTCCTCACCCACTCACCAACCGAATGGTTGGACGGGCAGTGAAAAATCAGATTTAATTAAGACCATAAGACATAGGAGCAGAAATTAGGCCACTCGGCCCATCGAGTCTGCTCCGCCATTCAATCATGGCTGATAAGTTTCTCAACCCCATTCTCCCGCCTTCTCCCCATACCCTTTGATTCCCTCACCAATCAAGAACCTATCTATCTCAGTCTTAAATACACTCAATGACCTGGCCTCCACAGCCTTCTGTGGCAATGAATTCCATAGATTCACCACTCTCTGGCTAAAGAAGTTTCTCCTCATCTCTGTTCTAAAAGGTCTTCCCTTTACTCTGAGGCTGTGCCCTCGGGTCCTAGTCTCTCCTACTAATGGAAACATCTTCCTCACATCCACTCTATCCAGGCCTTTCAGTATTCTGTAAGTTTCAATCAGATCCCCCCTCATCCTTCTAAACTCCATCGAGTATAGACCCAGAGTGCTCAAATGTTTCTCATATGTTAAGCCTTTCATTCCTGGGATTGTTCTCGTGAACCTCCTCTGGACCCTCTCCAGGGCCAGAACATCCTTCCTGAGATACGGGGTCCAGAATTACTCTCAATATTCTAAATGTGGTCTGACCACAGCCTTATAAAGCCTCAGCAGCACATGCCTGCTTTTATATTCTAGTCCTCTCAAAACAAATGCCAACATTACATTTGCCTTCCCAACTACCGACTCAACCTGCAAGTTAACCTTAAGAGAATCCTGGACTAGGACTCCCAAGTCCCTTTGCACTCCAGATTTCTGAATTCTCTCCCCATTTAGAAAATAGTCTATGCCTCTATTCTTCCTACCAAAGTGCATGACCTCACACTTGCCCACGTTGTATTCCATCTGCCACTTCTTTGCCCATTCTCCTAACCTGTCCAAATCCTTCTACAGCCTCCCTGCCTCCTCAATACTACCTGTCCCTCCACCTATCTTTGTATTATCTGCAAACTTAGCCAGGATGCCCTCAGTTCCTTCATCTGGATCATTAATGTGTAAAGTGAAAAGTTGTGGTCCCAACACTGACCCCTGCAGAACTCCACTAGTCACCGGCCGCCATCCTGAGAAGGACCCCCTTATCCCCACTCTCTGCCTCCTGCCAGACAGCCAATGTTCTATCCATGCTAGTACCTTGCCTCTATCACCATGGGCTCTTATCTTACTGAGCAGCCTCCTGTGCGGCACCTTGTCAAAGGCCTTCTGGAAGGCCAAGTAGATAACATCCATTGGCTGTCCTTTGTCTAACCTACTCGTTACCTCCTCAAAGAATTCTAACAGATTTGTCAGGCATGACCTCCCCTTGATGAAACCATGCTGACTTTGCCCTATTTTACCATGCACTTCCAAGTATTCTGAATCTCATCCTTAATAATGGACTCTAAAATCTTACCAACGACCGAGGTCAGGCTAATCGGCCTGTAATTTCCCTTCTTAAATAGGGGGGTTACATTAGCGATTATCCAGTCCTCTGGGACCCTCCCTGACTCCAGTGATTCCTGAAAGATCATCACTAACGCCTCCACTATCTCTTCAGCTATCTCCTTCAGAACTCTGGGGTGTAATTCATCTGGTCCAGGTGATTTATCCACCTTCAGACCTTTCAGTTTTCCTACCACCTTCTCCTTGGTAATGGCCATCATACTCACCTCTGCCCCCCGACTCTCTTGAACTTTGGGGATGTCACTCGTGTCTTCCACCATGAAGACTGACGCAAAGTAGCTATTCAGTTCTTCTGCCATTTCTTTGTTCCCCACTACTACTCCTCCAGCGTCATTTTCCAGCGGCCCAATGTCCACTTTTGCCTCTCTCTTACCCTTCATATATCTAAAAAAACTCTTGCAATTTTATTTTATATTACTGGCTAGTTTAGCCTCATATTTAATCTTCTCCCTCCTTATTTCTTTTTTAGTTGTCCTCTGCTGGTCTTTGTCGGCTTCCCAATCCCCTGGATTCCCACCGCTCTTCGCCGCATTGTATGCTTTCTCTTTAGCTTTTATGCTGTCCCTGACTTCCCTTGTCAGCCATGGTTGCCTCGTCCTCCCTTTAGTATGCTTCTTCTTCCTAGGGATGAATTTTTGCTGTGTCTCCCAAATTACTCCCAGAAACTCCTACCATTGCTGTTCCACTGACTTTCCTGGTAGGCTCATCTCCCAGTCAATTCTGGCCAGCTCCTCCCTCATGCCTCTGTAGTTACCTTTATTCAACTGTAATAGTTACATCTGATTCCAGCTTTTTCCTCTCAAATTGCAGGGTAAATTCTATCATATTATGGTCACTTCCTCCTAAGGGTTCCTTCACCTTAAGCTCCCTTATCAAATCTACCTCATTACACATCACTAAATCTAGAATTGCCTGTTCCCTAGTGGGCTCCACCACAAGCTGCTCCAAAAAGCCATCTCGTAGACATTCCACAAATTCCTTTTCTTGGGATCCACTACCAACCTGATTTTCCCAGTCTACCTGCTTATTGAAACCCCCATAATCACTGTAACCTTGCCTTTGTTACACACCTTTTCTATCTCCTGGTGTATCTTGTGCCCCACATCCTGACTACTGTTCGGAGACCTGTACTTAACTCCCATTATGGTTTTTTTACCTTTGCGGTTCCTCAACTCCACCCACACAGATTCTACATCATCTGACCCTACATCATTTCTTGCTTTCGATTTAATTTCATTTCTTACTAACAAAGCAACCCCACCCCCTCTGCCAACCTGCCTATCTTTTTGATAGGATGTATATCCTTGGATATTTAGTTCCCAGTCCTGATCCCCTTGCAGCCATGTCTCCGTGATGCCCACCACATCATACCTGCCGATTTCAATCTGCGCCACAAGCTCATTTACCTTATTTCGTATACTGTGTGCATTCAGATACAACACCTTCAGTCCTGTATTTCCCGTCCCCTTTCTCATTGTCGTCCCTTTATCTGATGTGCTTGAAGTTAGATTCCTAGCCCTTTCCAAACACTCTGTCCTATTTTGTGTTCTGGAGACTTTAATAGCCTCTCCTGGGCTCTCCTTTCTTTTCAGTTTTTTCATAATTTTCCATGAAGTTGAATCCACCTCCCCACATGCTAACCTGCTGCTTTGTTTCCCATTAGTCATACTTCTTGGACTTTTACCCTTCCCTCCCCCCCCCACTTTCTAGTTTAATTAATTGATTAAGGGCCTTAATAGGCCTCTTAATTGCCGGTGGGCGCACTGTTGCCGCCTCTCGCGCCGAGCAAAATATCGCGAGAGTGTGCGATGACATCAGGATGCCCGCCTGACGTCATCGCGCACTATTTATCTTTCGTTCAAGTCAGGCACACGCCCAGCTGACGAGGAAAATTCTGCCCTTGGAGATGCTGTCTGCACTGGAGTGCTGTGTTTGGCTGCAGTAGAGACCTTCAGTTGGAGCTTAGTGACTGAGGGAGTTTTAGCTTTAAATTCTATATAAAGCCTAGTCTTTCTTTAATTTAGCAATTAACTAAAAGTTGCGGTTAGGGTTGGAAGAAAGTGAGTTTTAGTCCAGCCTTAAAACAGGGTTCATACAGGCTTACTTGCAGCTCCAACTAGTTAATTAGATAACTGGCTTAATCAGGTTTTCAGAGGCTAGGTTATCTTATAGTGCTGACTTTCTCTGCAGTAGAGTGGTGTGTTTGGCTGCAAGAGAGAGCTTCAGTTGGAGCTTGGTAACTGAAGGAGTTCGGTGAGAAGGGAGGAGGTGCTCCTTTTTTTTCCACCTTTGCTCAGAAAGAAAAGCGGCCTTGGAGGTAGAGGAAAGTGTGAGAGAAGGACCCTGGGACAGACAGTCAGCAGCACCTAGAGGAAAGTGTGAGAGAAGGACCCTGGGACAGACAGTCAGCAGCACCTAGAGAAAAGTGTGAGAGAAGGACCCTGGGACAGACAGTCAGCAGCACCTAGAGGAAAGTGTGAGAGAAGGACCCTGGGACAGACAGTCAGCAGCACCTAGAGGAAAGTGTGAGAGAAGGACCCTGGGATAGACAGTCAGCAGCACCTAGAGGAAAGTGTGAGAGAAGGACCCTGGGACAGACAGTCAGCAGCACCTAGAGGAAAGTGTGAGAGAAGGACCCTGGGACAGACAGTCAGCAGCACCTAGAGGAAAGTGTGAGAGAAGGACCCTGGGACAGACAGTCAGCAGCACCTAGAGGAAAGTGTGAGAGAAGGACCCTGGGACAGACAGTCAGCAGCACCTAGAGGAAAGTGTGAGAGAAGGACCCTGGGACAGACAGTCAGCAGCACCTAGAGGAAAGTGTGAGAGAAGGACCCTGGGACAGACAGTCAGCAGCACCTAGAGGAAAGTGTGAGAGAAGGACCCTGGGACAGACAGTCAGCAGCACCTAGAGGAGAGTGTGAGAGAAGGACCCTGGGACAGACAGTCAGCAGCACCTAGAGGAAAGTGTGAGAGAAGGACCCTGGGACAGACAGTCAGCAGCACCTAGAGGAGAGTGTGAGAGGAGGACCCTGGGACAGGCAGTCAGCAGCACCTAGAGGAGAGTGTGAGAGAAGGACCTTTGGACAGGCAGTCAGCAGCAACTCGAGGAGGGTGCAAGAGGAGGACCCTGGGACAGGCAGTCAGCAGCACCTAGAGGAGGGTGCAAGAGGAGGACCCTGGGACAGGCAGTCAGCAGCACCTAGAGGAGAGTGTGAGAGAAGGACCTTGGGACAGGCAGTCAGCAGCACCTCGAGGAGGGTGTGAGAGAAGGACCTTGGGACAGGCAGTCAGCAACACTACCTAGTCTATCTAGAGGATCTAGTCTATCGAGAGGATCTAGTCTATCCAGAGGATCTAGTCTCTCTAGAGGATCTAGTCTCTCTAGAGGATCTAGCATCTAGTCACCACTCAAGTAGGAGTAAGCGTAAAATAAAAGCAAGGGCCCATATTCTATTTAGTTAAGATATGTCTGGGGAGTTCAGCCATGTGATTTGTGGGAAATCCTAGACGCTCCTGGCAACCTGTGTGACCATGTGTTCAGGAGGTGCCTCTGACTGCAGCTACTCAAGCTCCAGGTTTTGGAGCTTGAGCGGCAGCTGGGGACACTAGGGTCATTCACGAGGTTGAGAGGTTCGTGGGTAGCATGTTTCAGGACGTGGTCACTCTGCGGCTTAAGGAGGTGCAAGCAGAGAGGGAATGGGTGACCGCCAGACAGAAGAAGGGGACCAGGCAGGTAGTGGGGGAATTCCCCGAGTGCATCTCGCTTGGAAACTGTTTTTCGGCCTTGGAAAATGGTGAGAGTAACAGTTCCTCTGTGGAGGCCAACCAGAGACAAGGTCATGGCACTGTGGGTGGTCCAGCTGCTCAGGGTGGGAGGAAGAGGTGTGGAAGGGCAATGGTGGTAGGGGATTTGTTAGTGAGGGGAGTAGACAGGTGTTTCTGTGGCCGTAGACGTGACTCCAGGATTTATGTTGCCTCCTGGATTCCAGGGTGAAGGATATCACGGAATGGCTGCAGGACATTCTGAAGGGGGAGGGGGAACAACCAGAGGTCGTGGTCCATGTTGGGACCAATGACACAGGAAGAAAGAGAAATGAGGTCCTGCAAAGCAGTCTTTAGGGAATTAGGTAGGAAATTGAAAAGCAGGACTTCAAAGGTAGTAATCTCCGGATAATTCCCAGTGCCACACAATAGTGAGTATAGGAACAGAAGGATAGAGCAGATGAATGTGTGGCTGGAGAGATGGTGCAGGAGGGAGGGCTTTAGATTCCTGGGGCATTGGGACCATTTCCAGGGGAGGTGGGACCTGTACAAGTTGGACGGGTTACATCTGAACAGAAACGGGACCAACATCCTCGCGGGGAGGTTTGCAAATGCTGTTGGGATGGATTTAAACTAAATTGGCAGGGGGTGGGATCCTGAAAAGTAGTTCAGAGGGGAGAGAAGCTGAGATGGAATTAGAAGTTAAAGCGCTAGTGAGTGAGTCTGGAAGGCAGAGGAAACATAGGCTAGATAAGAAAGAAGTGAGTTTAGCAAGGCTAAATGGAATATATTTTAATGCAAGGAGCCTGAGGAATAAGACAGGTGAGCTGAGGACACAGATAGGCATGTGGGAGTATGATATCATAACTATGATCGAGACTTTGCTAAAAGAAGGGCAGGATTGGCAGCTCAACATTCCTGGTTATGGGATATACAGACGAGATAGGGAGGAAGAGGGGGGTTGCAATATTGATGAAAGAATCAATTATAGCAGTGAGGAGGGATGTTATCTTGGAAGGGTCATCAAATGAGGCCATATGGGTAGAAGTGAAAAACACAAAAGGGACAAACACGCTGTTGGGTGTGTCCTCTAGGCCCCCAAACAGTCAGGGAGAGATAGAGGATCAAATATGTCATCAAATTTCAGAGAAGTGTAGGAATAATAGGACAGTAATAGTCGGGGATTTTAACTACCCAAATATTAGCTGGAATAGTTTTAGTGTGCAAGGTAGGAGGGAGCAAAATTAAGTTGCATCCAGGAGAACTGTTTTAGCCAGAATGTAGAAAGCCCAACAAGGGAGGGGGCAGTTGTGGACCTTATATTCGGAAATGAGCCTGGGCCGGTGGAAGGCGTATCAGTAGGGGAGCATTTTGGAGATAGTGACCATAACTCAGGTAGATTTATGATGGTTATGCAAAAGGATAAGGCTGTGTCGGGAATAAAAGTTCTAAACTGGGGAAAGGCTAATTTTACTGAGATGAGATGCGATTTGGCCCAAGTGGACTGGGAGCAGCTACTTGTTGATAAAACTGTGTCAGAGCAGTGGGAGGTATTCAAGGAGGAAATAGCGAGAGTACAGGGCAGATATGTTCCCATAAATACAAAGGGGGGAACCAAGTCCGGAGAACCCTGGATGTCAAAGGACATAAAGGTTAGGATTAAGAGGAAAAGAAGCTTATGGCAAATACCGAGGGCTCAATGCGGCACAGTCCTTAGAGGAATATAAAAAGTGCAGAGGGGGACTTAAAAAGGAAATTAGGAAAGCTAAGAGAGTGCATGAGAAAGCATTGGTGGGAAGAATTAAGGAAATATATAAAGAGCAAGAGACTAACTAGGGAAAGAGTAGGGCCAATTAGGGACCATAGAGGTAATGTGTGTGTGTAGAGCCGGAAGATGTGAGTGCAGTCCTCAATGAATACTTTGCATCAGTCTTCACGATGGAAAAGGACGATGCAGACATAGGCATCAGGGTGGAGGACTGTGAAATATTAGAGGAAATGAACATAGTGAGAAAGGAAGTACTAGCAAGTTTAGCAGCCTTAAAAGTGGATAAATCTGCAGGCCGGGATAAGATGTAGGGAGGGAGGCAAGGGAAGAAATACCAGGGGCACTGGCAGTAATTTTCAAATCCTCTCTGGCCACAGGTGAGGTGCCAGAGGACTGCTCCCGTTGTCCCATTATTAAAACAGAGAGGGAAGGATAGATCAGGAAATTACAGACACGGATTAATCAGGGATAGTCAGCATGGATTTGTTAAGGGAAGGCCGTTTTTGACAAATCTGATTGAATTTTTTGAGGAGATAACCAGGAGTGTTGATAAAGGTAATGCATTTGATGTGGTCTACATGGACTTTAGCAAGGCTTTTGATAAGATCCCTCATGGCAGACTGGTCAAGAAAGTAAAAGACCATGGGATCCAAGGCAAAGTGGCACATTGGATCCAAAATTGGCTGAGAGGCAGGAAGCAGACGGGGATGGTTTTGTGACTGGAAGTCTGTTTCCAGTGGGGTTCCACAGGGCTCGGTGCTGGGGCCCTTGCTGTTTGTTGTGTACATAAATGATTTGGACTGAAATGTATGGGGTATGATCAAGAAGTTCGCTGATGACATGAAAATTGGTAGGGTGGTAAATAGTGAGGAAGACAGCCGTAAACTGCAGGAGGATATCAATGGACTGGTCAGGTGGGCAGAGCAGTGGCAAATGGAATTCAACCCAGAAAAGTGTGAGGTAATGCACTTGGGGAGGGCTAACAAGGCAAGGGATTACACTGTGAATGGTAGGACCCTGGAAAGTACTGAAGATCAGAGGGACCTTGGTGTGCATATCCATAGATCCCTGAAGGTAGCAGGGCAGGTAGATAAGGTGGTTAAGAAGGCATATGGGATACTTGCCTTTATTAACTGAGGCATAGAATACAAGAGCAGGAAGTTTATGCTGAAACTGTATAAAGCGCTGATTAGGTTGCAACTGGAGTACTGCGTGCAGTCCTGGTCACCACATTATGGGAAGGATGTGATTGCACTGAAGAGGGTGCAGAGGAGATTTACCAGGATGCTGCCTGGGCTGGAGGGTCTGAGCTATGAGGAAAGATTGGATAGACTGGGGTTGTTTTCTTTAAGGCAACGAAGGTTGAGAGGGGTCCTGATAGAGGTGTATAAGATTATGAGGGGCATAGATAGGGTGGATAAGAAGACACTTTTACTACTAGTAGAGGGGTCAATAACCAGGGACCATAGACTTAAGGTAAGAGGTAGAAGGCTAAGAGGAGAGTTGAGGAGAAATTTTTTCACCCAGAGGGTGGTGGGAGTCTGGAACTCACTGCCTGAAAGGGTGATTGAGTCAGAAACTCTCATAACATTGAAGAAGTATTTTGATATTCAATTGCATTGCCATAGCCTCCAGGGCTATGGGCCAAGTGCTGGAAAATGGGATTAGTGTAGTCAGATCTTTGTTGGCCGGTGCGAACACGAATGGCCTCCTACTGTGCTGTACACACCTATGAGACCCCAGCTCCTGTTTCCCATCCCCAAGGTGAAAATTCAGTTCACAACTTCTAAATTTACAGAAGAAAATAAACTGTGAGGGATTGTGAACACAGAACTACAGCAAATTACAAACAGACATTATTAAACTTGTAGAATAGGCAATAATTAGCAATGAATTTCAATATAAATAAATATTACATTTTGTTAAGAAAAATAAGGAAGTCGCACATTACTTAGAAAATAAGAATCTAAATAGGTAGCGGATCAAAGGAATCTGGGAATAGAAATACGCTAATCAGTAATTGTTGTCATGCAGGTAAATAAGACCATAACAGAAACAAACCAAGCATTTGGGGTTTAGTTGTAGGGCAATAGAATTGAAAAGTAGCCAAGTTATGCTAAACTTGTATCGAGCTTTGGTTAGACCACACTTGGAGTACCGTGTCACCATATTATAAAAGGTACTTGGGGCACTAGAAGAGGCACACAACTATTTTCAATGATGGTGCCAGAACTGTACTGTTATACCTATGACGATAAAATGAACAGGCTTGGTCTCTTTTCTCTTGAAAAGAGAAGGCTGAGATGTGATATAATAGAGGTATTCAAAATAATGAAAAGTTTTGATAGGGAAATCACAGAGAGAAGGCTTATAATTGTTTGAAAGAACAAAACTCGAGATCATCTATATAAGATAACCACCAAGAAATCAAATAGGGAATTCAGAAGAAACATCTTTACCTCGACAGTGATGAGAATGTGGAACTTGTTACCGCAGTGAGTGGTTGAAAGGAGTAGTACAGATGCTTTTAAGGGAAGTTAGATAAGCATACGAGGGAGAAAGGAATAGAGAGTTAGGCCTGAATTTTGCTCTCCTTCTGCAAGAAAATGGCGACAGAGGCCCAATTCCAGAAGCCTTGCCCCAATCCCAGCCTCTACCATTTTCATAGGGGTGGGGTGGGGAATAGGAGTGTGTTGGAATTTGCACATTCACATTCCCCAGAGGCAACTGCCCACATGTAGCAGCAGCTGCCTCCACTCCTGTGATCTTGGTGAGATAGATGTCTGAAACCCGAAGTGTGCAGATTAGACCTGGTAGGAGCAGGCTTGAACTTAGTGTATTTGTTTAGATAGCTAGGGTACCCTTTTGGAGAGGTCAGGTGGCCTTTGAGATTGTTAAAAGTAGACATGAATGTGCCTAAAAAGCCCATAAACTCATTTAGAACTGCCAAAGAACTGTCAAAACACATTGGAAATGTCAAAGGATTTAACTTCTGGGCTTTAAATTTTAAGAAAACTGTCCGGCGTTTAAAAAAAAAAACAGTGCTTGCTATTTCACTGTGTGATTGACATAAGCCTTAGAGCTATGGTTATAGGATTTCTGCTGCATGACTGATGGGCTGCCTGTTAAGTGAACAGTTTGATCAACAGCTCTGAGTGGTTGTATAATACGAGGCAGAATTTTGCCCTCGTCGGGCGGGTGCGGTGGGCCCAGGAGTGGTTACCAAGCTGACTGCCACCTGTACGACTGCCCCGACATGGATTTCATGGTGGCCGGCCAATTAACAGCTGTGAAATGTGTGCTGCAGCGCTGCCGGGGTGGGGGTGGGAGGAGTGCGGAAGTGTGCACGTGCATGGGGGTGTGCGCACTTAAAGCCCCTGACGCACAGACTCTGTCACATGTCACATGAGCAGGTACATGTTAGAAATTAGTTCGAAAAATTTTAATTTTTTTTAATCACTGATCGAAACCTCAACCCACCCGTGGAAGAGGTTTTGCAAAAAAAATCCAAAGGCCGCTTGGCCTATTCGCCTGCCCACCAACTGTAAGGTTGGACGGGCAGTGAAAAATTTAATGTAATTAGACCTTTAATGGCCTTAATTGGCCTGCTAATTGTTAGCGGGCGGCTGCCGGCCCCCCCCATGTCCGTCAATCGAAATATCGTGTGAGCCTGTGATGATGTCGGGACGCTCACCCGCTGTCATTTTACGCTCGTTCAGGTCAGGCACCGCCTGCCTGACAAGCGCAATATTCTCCCCCAGATGTTTGTTTTCCTAAGAGATTAACCACTTGAGTGGAATGTTTGTTTTCTTAAGAAATTATTTGAAGGGATTTCAATGTATTGAATGTTTTTTTAATTCAGTGAGTGTTTTTTTAATTAGTGATGTTATCAATAGACACACAACTATTTTATATCAGCATGGCTCCTGAGGCCTTGCCATGGTACGTACTAGGTGAGTTGAATGGAGGAGGCAAGGGAAAAGGCAAGGTGTGGGGAACATGGGTAGGCATGAGTTAGCACTAAATTGGCATTGGGGTTATAAAAGGCCATGGGAATGAGTGGGGGGCATGGGTTGGCATTGGTATAAAGGGCTTTGGGGAAGTAAGGGGCATAGGGGATATGAGGTGTATAGGGGGTGGGTAGAGGGACATAGGGGCTGTACAGGGCCATGGGGGTGGGTGGAGGGTCTAGGTTGGTATGGAGTGTATCAGGGGGAATGGGTGAGAGCATGAGGTGGCATAAGTTGGCATGGTTGGGGCTTTGGGAGAGTGTGGGGGGTAAGGGGAGAGAGCTAGAGGGCTGTTTTTTTGTTTTATTCAGTTTTTTAATAACTTCAACAAAGTGCTAGGGCAATGAGACAGGCCTTCCACTCAGCCTGCCTCCACTCCTGGCAGCCTCTGCACTTGTTCTGGGGTTACCTGGCCTGACTCCCAGGGAACCCCGGCACTCTGGAACGAAAATCGCAACTTCCAGGGCACTTTCTCCTGGGTTGGTTTTGTGGAGCTGGGGATTGTCCCGTCTCTGCGCTCCAGAGCCAAGAGCAAAAATTCAGATCTCAGATGAAGATGGATGAGAGGAGCCTCAAGTGGAGCATAAATACCAGAATGGACTGGTTGGACCATTTGGCCTGTTTCTGCGCTGTATGTTCAGTGTAATTGCTACTTTTCTGTTATAGATTGCTGAAAGATAGGAAACATTTGCAGGCAGTACAACATATTAATTTGGTTTCATTATTGATGGTTAATAAAGGAAACAAAAAGATTACTCTTTAAGAACTGATTTATTTTTGGACTTTTAACTTTACTTTGGTAAAAAGAAAAATCCAGTTAGAAAATTTACTTAAAATGTTTCTAAATGGAAACTTGGAAATTATAAATGATTAAGTTTTAAGTGTTTTATGAAGTATTTTTGCTTGTATATTAAAATTTATGTTTACTAAATGCAATATGTTGTGATGAACTCATTAAAGAGTTAGTTTTGCACTTATGCACTCCTAATGCATGCCAAAATTTCCTATTGCAAAATTGCAGCCCACGTGTGGTTTTTTTATCTATTTGCATGCAAGATGGCTGACAGGGCTAAGTGATTTCCAGATATGTACTGCAAATTCAGAAGCAGAAAATCCACCCTAACCTGCTCAGCCTCTCTCCCTGTCTCTCTCCTTCAGCCTCCCTGTGTCTGTCTCTGTCTCGTCTCTCTCAATCTCAACTTCTCCCTGCATCTCAGTCTCAGGGTGGGATTTTCCCATCCCACCCACTGCTGGGATCATCCAGTTGCGCTGAAAGTCTTTTGGCTGACCTGCCGCATCCCATGGCGGGCCAGAAAATCGTGACCTCAGTCTCTCTCTGTCGGTCTCAGTCTCTCTCTCTCTCTCTCAATTCAGACAGGAATGTATAAACCAGGAACTGCTGATGGCAGGATTTCCTGATGGTGCAAAATGTACTAAAGTGGGTCAGCAAAGGAGTGTCTGATGAGTAGGGACAAGGCTGTTTTTCTTTTGATCCAGGAAGGTAATTTACAACCTTTTTCAATCTGTAAATTAGGTAAGGAAGTACTTACAGCAATTAATCTTTCAGATTAAATTCACCTCCACTTTAGCAATATGTTTTGTAATATAATACTCCTGCCATTATAAAATGCATAGTGTTTGACTTACCGGATGATGCTGGTTTTATAAAATAGTTATAAATTAAATGGAGAATTTGTGCAAGAGAGATACTTTTTGTATTTATAATTGCTTCTTTTACTTAGAAAGATTGGGATATAAATTTGTCTTAGCGATAACAAAAATGGACAAAAGGAAATCGGTAACCTGTCAATTGTATTGTGTATTGCAGTCAATAGGAAAGAAAATTGGGCAGAATGCAAAATGGGCTGTCAATTCACTGTTACCCACTTTACCGCCCAAGATGAATTTATACCCTGTTGTTTCTTAGAAACACTAGACTTAAGCTTTAAGCACTTGCTACTTTATGTTTGAGGTACGAGCAGGAGAATAGGCTGTAGTGCAAAGAGGAAAATCGATATTTGTGAATTATACTGGCTGACAGCAATATAATTTATTCTGCAGTATGCAGGCAAACACATTTACAAACTGAAGGCAGAGCCACAAAAAGTCTGCAGAGAAGGTTAAAAGAGACAAACTGTAACTTGACAGAATTAGAATTTTCATTTATTTTTGGCATTGCATTTGTTAAGAAGTAGAGGACAGGAAAGCAGAAAAAGGCCACTTTGTTTCTCTATACCAAGGATTGACTTTGTTTGCACACTCCAGTATTATAGCACCACAAAGCAGCCTGGACACTGAGGAAATTAAAAGCCTTATCAATGTCTGGTAAATCAAACTAATAGTCCCATCTGCAATATATGTAACCTAACTGTAGGCCTGAGGATTATATCTTGAGCCATTGTTGTATTTCATATTGGAGCAATTTTCATGAACAGCATTGTTAATCCAGCAAAATATTAATATTTTGGCTCAGTATTGACTTTAATCATACGTGAAAGTGGACAGTATATATTTTTTTGTCAATAGGGAGACTAGTGTATTTTAAAAGTTATTATTCTTGAACTTTATCTTCTGTCTGTAGATTTATCCTACATAGCTTATTTAAGATTATTTATTATAATTCTGTAATATGATAGAAGTTTAATTGAACTCTTTATAATAATAATTTTAAAATGGCACCTATGGAAGTGAAACTCAGGGTGCAATGTTCCCCCTCCAGCCAGTGGAAGGTTTTGTGGCAGGTAGAGGGCGGGGAACATGCCTGGATGAAAAACAATTTGGTTTCCCAGTGGCAGAAATGATGGTGGGAACTTCCAGTCCTGACTGTCATGGAGGGGTCACCTTATCCGTTGAAGCTCATCGGGAACCAATTAAAACAGCATAGACCGGAAGCATTCCCCCACCCTACCCCGTCCCAGCGTATTTTCTGCTCCACCTGTGGGAATTCACGTTCGTCCAATTCACAACCGGACAAATCTGATGCAGTAAAATTGACCAAATCATCAGGCACACTGTTATCTGGTTTTGATGATTAGAAACATTTGAATATAATGTGCACAGGTATGTTATTGTGAACTGTATAGTTAGACCTGATTGCATTTTATTACTGATGGCTGTAAGCTGCTTTTCTTAATATCAACCTATTTCACCCTTTCAGTGGACAGTAAATGTCATCCATCTCTTGATTGTTCCATCACAAGAGTAAAGCCTGTTAATCATATAAATTACCTGATGCAACAGAGGCTGCACCCCAAAGGACAGTGGGAGGACGATAATACTGTCAGCCTGATTCTCTGACCTGTGCTTCCCTCAAGCAAGGCTCAAGATGGCTATTGCAGACGCATCATATTGGTAGTGCACAGAAGTCCAGTTTGATTGCAATTTAATAGTGACTAGTAATTCCTGAAGGAGAGAATCTTGGAAAATACTGGGAATAAAAATTGAATATGGTGAAAAATTAAATTTGAAGATGAGATTGGCAGTTGCAGCCTGGGTTTGAGCCATAATGTAGCAGGAGGCACATTAATTCTGTGATTTAAATATCAAATTGTATTATGAATCAAGTTCAAATTGTATAAGTAAAGTAAGAGAAATTGTGGAATGCTGCAGAAATCATTTGCTCACAGAAAATACCAAATTAGGTTTGTAGTGTGAGCTTTTTGTTAAGATAGTGGTCTTGATAATATTCATATTAATATTATAATGCTGTAATGTTGAGAATTCTGCAATAAAGTTTAAGTATTCAACTTTAAAATAAAAACAGAAAAGGCTGGAAAACACTCAGCAGGTCAGCAGCATCTGTGGAGAGAGAAACAGGGTTAATGGTTCAAGTCGATGCATTTTCATCGTAGCGTTTCCCACTATTCTGTGTTTATTTCAGATTTCCAGCATCTGCAGTATTATGCTTTTTACTTCCATTATTTAATTTGTTTCATTTGCATCAATAAGCCTTGTATAATTTATCATGTAAAGTTCATGGCTAAGAATAGTCACTTGAATATTGTTTTGCTTATTCCACAAAGCTTCAATGCTATTCCTGGTTTTACATTTTACCACCAAGGAGTTTGTACACTTCTGTTTTACTATTCCTCTACTCCTTAGTGTGATGGACTTTGTACATGAATTCCAGCTAGAACTACATTGCAGTCATCTAAGAGAGAGTGTGTGCATGTGTTAAAGAATGGTTTACAGTGATTAAGAGCAAGCTCTGGCAGATTGTGAAAGATATTTCGGCTGTTGACCTACTCACTTGTATTTGTGTAGTTTGACTCATAATGGACATTTGTTTGTCAAATTTATAATATTTGCAAAGGAAAATAGAAAATTATATCATCTGTCAGTACACATCTTCACCTCTTGCTGTTCATTCACAGTAACATGTTTCCTTTGTCTGCTAATGAGTGTTGATAGCTGACTGACCCCCTAAGATTTTACGTTATGATACATGATATACACAGAAATGTCAGTATCTTGGGAACTTCATTTGCTGTCCTTGCTGTATTTGAAAGGAAACTTTATGGGGGGATAAAACTAACTCCACATTATAGTGCAAACTGCATTGGATATTTTATATTAGCCTGATTTCAGGATTCTAATAAAATTGTTTTAAATTTATTACATTCTTGGAATGTACAGGTTAAAGATTACAATCCATGTTGTGATACAAGCCACTTGCTCAGTGAATTCATTTTTTTCTTTGAACATACATTGTTAATGGGCTTTAAATCTATAGATAACATTGCTCCTGAATTTTTCACTCGTCGGGGCCCATGCGATCGGTGGGCCCAGTGGCAGATGGGAAATGGGCCCCTGACCGCGATCGACCCCCAACTGCAATTTTATGTTGGCTGGCCAATTAACAGCCAACCAGCATGAAATGTGCGCTGAGAAAGGTGCAGCACTGCCGCTGGGGGCGGGAAGAGAGTGAGTGCTGATGTTACCCCGGGTGCTGGTGAGTGCTTCCAATGAGCTCCCTGAAGGCAGACAACTGCCTCGGAGCTGCAGACCTCCACAGAATAAACAAAACAACAAAAATGCTGCAAAATATGTCCATGCAGCACAATCATGCACCCGAAAGCATACCTCATGAAAAAAACAGTCCCCAGATATCTCTATTTTATTTCCCTACGGAGATTTTAAACCGCCCTGGATCGAGGTTTGAGTAAAAATGTAAAGGCCGCCTGGCCGATTGGCCTGTCCGTCAACTGTAAAAGTGGGACGGGCCATGAAAAATCACTTTCAAGTTCCTCCTTAATGGGCTTACTTGTCGGCGGGTGGCTTCTGGCTGCCGCGCAGCGCTGAGCGAGATATTGCACAAATGTGCGATGAGGTCAGGATGCTCACCCAACGTCACCTCGCACTATTTCACAGCTGGATGTAACATTCTGGCCATTGTCCCATGCAAAGTCAAATAGTATTACAAGTATTATTACCACTTTTGCTTACAAATTACAGAGATTATTGTAGACATATGACAACCACTAAATAAATATAAAAACAAAAAGCTACTGCGGATGCTGGAAATCCAAAACAAAAACAGAATTACATGGAAAAACTCAGCAGGTCTGGCAGCATCGATGGAGAAGAAAAGAGTTGACGTTTCGAGTCCAACATGACCCTTCAACAGAACTGAAGTATAGTTAGGAGAGGGGTGAAATATAAGCTGGTTTAAGGTGGGGGGCGGGGGGAGAGAGAAGTTGAGGGTGGGATGATTGTGGGGACAAGCAAGCAGTGATAGGAGCAGATAATCAAAAGATGTCACAGACAAAAGGATCAAAGAGATGTTGAAGGTGGTGATATTATCTAAGAAAAGTGCTAATTAAGAACGGATGGCAGGACACTCAAGGTACAGCTCTAGTGGGGATGGGGTGGAAAGACTAACAAGGTATTAGTTGTAGATTTAAAAATAATGGAAATAGGTGGGAAAAGAAGAATCTATATAAATTATTGAAAAAAAAGGGAGGGGGAAGAAACGGGGTGGGGATGGGGGGAGGGGGAGTTTAAGATCTAAAGTTGTTGAATTCAATATTCAGCCCGGAAGGCTGTAAAGTGCCTAGTCGGAAGATGAGGTGCTGTTCCTCCAGTTTGCGTTGGGCTTCACTGGAACAATGCAGCAAGCCAAGGACAGACATGTGGGCAAGAGAGCAGGGTGGAGTGTTAAAATGGCAAGCGACAGGGAGGTTTGGGTCTTTCTTGCGGACAGACCGCAGGTGTTCTGCAAAGCGGTCGCCCAGTTTGCGTTTGGTCTCTCCAATGTAGAAGAGACCGCATTGGGATCAACGAATGCAGTAGACTAAGTTAGGGGAAATGCAAGTGAAATGCTGCTTCACTTGAAAGGAGTGTTTGGGCCCTTGGACGGTGAGGAGAGAGGAAGTGAAGGGGCAGGTGTTGCATCTTCTGCGTGGGCATGGGGAGGTGCCATAGGTGGGGATTGAGGAGTAGGGGGTGATGGAGGAGTGAACCAGGGTGTCCCGGAGGGAACGATCCCTACGGAATGCCGCCAGGGGGGGTAAAGGGAAGATGTGTTTGGCGGTGGCATCATGCTGGAGTTGGCGGAAATGGCGGAGGATGATCCTTTGAATGCGGAGGCTGGTGGGGTGATAAGTGAGGACAAGGGGAACCCTATCATGTTTCTGGGAGGGAGGAGAAGGCGTGAGGGCGGATGCCCGGGATATGGGCCGGACACTGGAGAGACCAAACGCAAACTGGGCGACCGCTTTGCAGAACACCTGCGGTCTGTCCGCAAGAAAGACCCAAACCTCCCTGTCGCTTGCCATTTTAACACTCCACCCTGCTCTCTTGCCCACATGTCTGTCCTTGGCTTGCTGCATTGTTCCAGTGAAGCCCATCGCAAACTGGAAGAACAGCACCTCATCTTCCGACTAGGCACTTTACAGCCTTCCGGGCTGAATATTGAATTCAACAACTTTAGATCTTAAACTCCCCCTCCCCCCATCCCCACCCCGTTTCTTCCCCCTCCCTTTTTCTTTCAATAATTTATATAGATTCTTCTTTTCCCACCTATTTCCATTATTTTTAAATCTACAACTAATACCTTGTTAGTCTTTCCACCCCACCCCCACTAGAGCTGTACCTTGAGTATCCTGCCATCCATTCTTAATTAGCACTTTTCTTAGACAAATATCACCACCTTCAACACCTCTTTGATCCTTTTGTCTGTGACATCTTTTGATTATCTGCTCCTATCACTGCTTGCTTGTCCCCACAACCACCCCACCCTCAACTTCTCTCTCCCCCCGCCCCCCACCTTAAACCAGCTTATATTTCACCCCTCTCCTAGCTATACTTCAGTTCTGTTGAAGGGTCATGTGGACCCGAAACGTCTACTCTTTTCTTCTCCACCGATGCTGCCAGACCTGCTGAGTTTTTCCATGTAATTCTGTTTTTGTACTAAATAAATATAGTTGTTCGGTGGGTATAGACATTTTGGAAAATGGTCTAATCCTGAAGGTCACCAGGCTATATGGAAGCTTGCTGCCCACCCAGTAAATTTGTTGTGGGATCGTACTGTGACCTAATCAACATATTATCAAGAATTGAATCGCAAAGCATTGACCTTTGAGGAGAGACTGGAAGACAAATTTCAAAAGCAGTATTGAGGTTAAGTCCATGTTGAGTGTTTTTAAGAAGTTTGCTGTCTATTTGTGTGTGAGAGAGACTAATGCCCAGGAGAGAGACTAGGGAAAGACATGGGTCAGAAAGACAGGGTTGATGGGAGAAAGAATGTATGTTAACATAACGTTACATCAACTTTGGAAGAAAAAAGACCAATTGAATTTTGAAACCATTTAATTACTTCACCTGTGTTTCATTGACAGATAGAAAAGGTCAAGGCTAAAGACTTACACCTATGAGACAAAGATTCTAATTTCTACACCGTTAGACAGAGGGAGAGAGAAAGAAAAATACAAATTGAGAGAAAAGAAGACAGCCACTTTCTTCCTTAGTTTAATTTAGTTTCTTTTGAAACAAAAACAAGTTAGATTTTTACCGCAAACAAAACCTCTTTGAGGAAGACAAATAGGAAGTGAGGATCTGGAGGAGTTCTGTTGAAGGTCATTCGGACTCGAAACGTTAACTGTGCTCCTCTCTGCAGATGCTGCCAGACCTGCTGAGTTTTTCCAGGTATTTTTGTTTTAGTTCAGGAGGAGGCAAACTGGTTGAGGCTGAAGGGGCCGATGGTCTTTTTAGACAAGGAAGGTGCAGTAACTTGCATAGTTCAAGTGTAGCATAACTTCTTGATTTTAATTTTTCAATCTTTAATTAGTTGAGCCTAATGGTGAATTTCCACAATGTTTGTTAATGTTGGTCCTGAAGTTACTCTGTGGGATACTTGTGTTTAAGTGCACATTCCTCTTTCTGCAGTGTTATCAAAGGGGCAGCCTGTTTGAAATAAATGGGTTAACACCTCAGTTAAACTCATTGAGATTTCAGATGCATGGTGTAAATGTTTATACAGGAGTGACCCAAGGCATAATCTCAGAGCCCTTGCTATTATTGAGTTGAAAAATCCATTGCTATGATCTCAAGGATTTATACTATTGAGCATATAAAATGGAATAATAGTGATTGATATTTTTTGCATTTTGTTAAGTGAAGGTTGAACTATACAGCACTTCATTATTTGTATTACACTTCTTATGTCTTTGTCAGAAAGCAATTCCTTTTGGGACCCAAATAACAGACAGGACTAATATTAGAGAAATGGGGCACATGAAGAGATGCAAAAAATGCCTTGCAGTGATTTTGTTTTCTAGGTAGCTCCTAGTGTAGCAAATTGACATGCGCATTGATAAACAACCGGAGGTCTGACAGACTCCAGAAGCATTGCCTTGGTGCTGATTACTGGATGTGTGTAGGTATGCTGCTGCTTATCTCCTCCTTTCAGTCCTTGTTATATTTATCCATATGCATGTATGAGAGTATTGGGCTGTTAATTTTTCACAATGGAAAATGGTTTACTGCATTGCCACAGGGCATCGTGTGAAGTACAACATTCTTATTCCAGTATGTTTTTATTTCAAGAATAGCTGACACGGCTATGCCTTTCCTGATGTTTGTTCCTAAGGTACGTATTATTATGTTTCCATGACTTTTAAACTATGGAGATGTGCTAACAATCTATTATTAGTTATTTAATAACCGTTTTACTCAGTGCTTATCAATGGGTTGTTGCATATTGTATATTGCTATTTCTAAAGCAAATTTGAAATTGCAATGAGCTTTTCGCTGCTGCTTGTTGTCTTTGTACGCATAAGTTTTCTGTTTGCAAGTTGTCTTCTGCCCTTAAATTCAGTCAGATTCTAAATAGATTAAAAGCAGAAATAAAAACAAAAAGCTAAAAGCTACTGCGGATGCTGGAAATCCAAAACAAAATAAAAACGGAATTACCTGGAAAAACTCAGCAAGTCTGGCAGCATCGGCGGAGAAGAAATCAGTCAACGTTTCGAGCCCTCATGGCCCTTCAGCAGAACTGAAGCATAGTTTCAACAAGGGAGAAATATAAATTGGTTTAAGGTGGGTGGGGGGGAAGAGACACATTGAGGGTGTGGTGTGAGCAGATAATCAAAAGATGTCAGAGACAAAAGGGTCAAAGAGGTGTTGAAGGTGGCGGTCTTTGTCTGAGAAAAGTGCTAATTAAGAATGCAAGACAGGATATTCAAAGTACAGCTCTAGTGGGGGTGGGGTGGAAAGACTAAAGGTTTTAGTTTTAGATTTAAAAATAATGGAAATAGGTGGGGAAAGAAGAATCTATATAAATTATTGAAAAAAAAGGCGGGTGGGGGGGGAAAAGAAACGGGGTGGGGATGGGGGGAGGGGGAGTTTAAGATCTAAAGTTGTTGAATTCAATATTCAGCCCAGAAGGCTGTAAAGTGCCTAGTCGGAAGATGAGGTGCTGTTCCTCCAGTTTGCGTTGGGCTTCACTGGAACAATGCAGCAAGCCAAGGACAGACATGTGGGCAAGAGAACAGGGTGGAGTGTTAAAATGGCAAGCGACAGGGAGGTTTGGGTCTTTCTTGCGGACAGACCGCAGGTGTTCCGCAAAACGGTCGCCCAGTTTGCGTTTGGTCTCTCCAATGTAGAGGAGACCGCATTGGGAGCAACGAATGCAGTAGAATAAGTTAGGGGAAATGCAAGTGAAATGCTGCTTCACTTGAAAGGAGTGTTTGGGCCCTTGGACGGTGAGGAGAGAGGAAGTGAAGGGGCAGGTGTTGCATCTTCTGCGTGGGCATGGGGAGGTGCCATAAGTGGGGGTTGAGGAGTAGGGGGTGATGGAGGAGTGGACCAGGGTGTCCCGGAGGGAACGATCCCTACGGAATGCCGTCAAGGGGGGTGAAGGGAAGATGTGTTTGGTGGTGGCATCATGCTGGAGTTGGCGGAAATGGCGGAGGATGATCCTTTGAATGCGGAGGCTGGTGGGGTGATCAGTGAGGACAAGGGGGACCCTATCATGTTTCTGGGAAGGAGGAGAAGGCGTGAGGGAGGATGCGCGGGATATGGGCCGGACACGGTTGAGGGCCCTGTCAACGACCGTGGATGGAAAACCTCGGTTAAGGAAGAAGGAGGACATGTCAGAGGAGCTGTTTTTGAAGGTAGCGTCATCAGAACAGATGCGACGGAGGCGAAGGAACTGAGAGAATGGGATGGAGTCTTTACAGGAAACAGGGTGTGAGGAGCTGTAGTCGAGGTAGCTGTGGGAGTCGGTAGGCTTGTAATGGATATTGGTGGACAGTCTATCATCAGAAATTGAGACAGAGAGGTCAAGGAAGGGAAGAGAAGTGTCAGAGATGGACCATGTGAAGATGATGGAGGGGTGGAGATTGGAAGCAAAATTAATAAATTTTTCCAGGTCCCGACGAGAGCATGAAGCAGCACCGAAGTAATCATCGATGTACCGGAGAAAGAGTTGTGGGAGGGGGCCGGAGTAGGACTGGAACAAGGAATGTTCCACATACCCCATAAAGAGACAGGCATAGCTGGGGCCCATGCGGGTACCCATAGCCACACCTTTTATTTGGAGGAAGTGAGAGGAGTTAAAGGAGAAATTGTTAAGTGTGAGAACAAGTTCAGACAGACGGAGGAGAGTAGTGGTGGATGGGGATTGTTGGGGCCTCTGTTCAAGGAAGAAGCTAAGGGCCCTCAGACCATCCTGGTGGGGGATGGAGGTGTAGAGGGATTGGACATCCATGGTGAAGAGGAAGCGGTTGGGGCCAGGGAACTGGAAATTGTTGATGTGACGTAAGGTGTCAGAGGAATCACGGATGTAGGTGGGAAGGGACTGGACAAGGGGAGAGAGAAGGGAGTCAAGATAACGAGAAATGAGTTCCGTGGGGCAGGAACAGGCTGACACGATCGGTCTGCCAGGACAGTTCTGTTTGTGGATTTTGGGGGATTTCCTCGGACGGCCCGCTTCTACCTCCTACCCAAAATCCACAAACAGAACTGTCCTGGCAGACCGATCGTGTCAGCCTGTTCCTGCCCCACGGAACTCATTTCTCGTTCCTTCTTCCCTTCCTTGACCTCTCTGTCTCAATTTCTGATGATAGACTGTCCACCAATATCCATTACAAGCCTACCGACTCCCACAGCTACCTCGACTACAGCTCCTCACACCCTGCTTCCTGTAAAGACTCCATCCCATTCTCTCAGTTCCTTCGCCTCCGTCGCATCTGTTCTGATGACGCTACCTTCAAAAACAGCTCCTCTGACATGTCCTCCTTCTTCCTTAACCGAGGTTTTCCATCCACGGTCGTTGACAGGGCCCTCAACTGTGTCCGGCCCATATCCCGCGCATCCTCCCTCACGCCTTCTCCTCCTTCCCAGAAACATGATAGGGTCCCCCTTGTCCTCACTTATCACCCCACCAGCCTCCGCATTCAAAGGATCATCCTCCGCCATTTCCGCCAACTCCAGCATGATGCCACCACCAAACACATCTTCCCTTCACCCCCCTTGACGGCATTCCGTAGGGATCGTTCCCTCCGGGACACCCTGGTCCACTCCTCCATCACCCCCTACTCCTCAACCCCCACTTATGGCACCTCCCCATGCCCACGCAGAAGATGCAACACCTGCCCCTTCACTTCCTCTCTCCTCACCGACCAAGGGCCCAAACACTCCTTTCAAGTGAAGCAGCATTTCACTTGCATTTCCCCTAACTTAGTCTACTGCATTCGTTGCTCCCAATGCGGTCTCCTCTACATTGGAGAGACCAAACGCAAACTGGGCGACCGTTTTGCGGAACACCTGCGGTCTGTCCGCAAGAAAGACCCAAACCTCCCTGTCGCTTGCCATTTTAACACTCCACCCTGTTCTCTTGCCCACATGTCTGTCCTTGGCTTGCTGCATTGTTCCAGTGAAGCCCAACGCAAACTGGAGGAACAGCACCTCATCTTCCGACTAGGCACTTTACAGCCTTCTGGGCTGAATATTGAATTCAACAACTTTAGATCTTAAACTCCCCCTCCCCCCATCCCCACCCCGTTTCTTTTCCCCCCCCACCCGCCTTTTTTTTCAATAATTTATATAGATTCTTCTTTCCCCACCTATTTCCATTATTTTTAAATCTAAAACTAAAACCTTTAGTCTTTCCACCCCACCCCCCACTAGAGCTGTACTTTGAATATCCTGTCTTGCATTCTTAATTAGCACTTTTCTCAGACAAAGACCGCCACCTTCAACACCTCTTTGACCCTTTTGTCTCTGACATCTTTTGATTATCTGCTCACACCACACCCTCAATGTGTCTCTTCCCCCCCACCCACCTTAAACCAATTTATATTTCTCCCTTGTTGAAACTATGCTTCAGTTCTGCTGAAGGGCCATGAGGGCTCGAAACGTTGACTGATTTCTTCTCCGCCGATGCTGCCAGACTTGCTGAGTTTTTCCAGGTAATTCTGTTTTTATTTTGTTTTAGATTAAAAGCAGACTGGTTGTTAGAGTTTCCACTCTGTTGTTCAGCCCAGTCTGATATACATATGCACTCAAATTCCTGTTTACAGTTTGGGTACATGTGAATTTAACTGTAGATTTTCATTGGCAGGTCTTTCTGCTTGTCAGAAAGAATGGTTTAGTTTTAAAGGCTGTTAAGCTTCAGTATTGGAGCACTTTACTTTCCATCCACAAGGTTCTTCAGATGACAGCTTTCAAAGTTATTTGGCGTGGTCTGGCCCATTAAAACTTTTGGTGGTTCTTTTGTTGGGTCACTATTAGGAAACACAATTCTTCTATATAACTGGTGGGATTTGAATGGATTATTTCTTATAGAATTAGATTGTGTAAAATAGAAATTGAGATAAACATAAAATTTCAGCTCTCAATAAATACTAGCTCCAATAGCTAGCAAGTATTTGCTGATCAGTAAGAACTCTTTGTTACCCCTTGTTGCCGGTCACAATCCTTTTCACAGTTATTTTTATAAAAATTATCATATTGAAAAATATGTTTTGTCAATGTATATTTTTCCAGAATTGCTTGAGATACATTACTGCATTCAAGTGGTTTTAGCAATTGCATATAAATACTTATTAGCATCATTCAACATAAAATATATTGAAATATTGATCAGATTGTTGAAGCTCCAGTGAACAACTTCAGTCACTGCCTCTGTTAACCTAAAGGGGGAGCTAAACCTTTTCAGCTGAATTGTAGTGTGTGTATATATATATATATATAATTTAAATAAATGTGAACATATTGGGATAGTTTAACAACATATGCTACACAGAAGGGATTAGAAATGTTTTACATTAATTGCAAAGACAAAATTATAATGATACAGTAGGTTTTAACTTGTGTGAACATTTCATGAGCTGAAGTTTGTACTTAAGACTATATTACAATAATTGTTTAAGAATATTTACAATTATGGCAAAAAATCGAATTTGCCAATCACATACAAATAAAATAAACTAGCAGAGTATATGATAGATAGAATTGCCCTGTTGCAAATGATTGGAGCAGCCACATGGCGTGAGAGTTAAATCTTTAATTTTTACAACGTTAACTGTTTTACATGATTTTGATTTGGGATTTTAGTGTTCGACACTTTATGACCACGATTTTGCCATTGTCGAGCGAGCTGGGCGGGAGTGGTCAGGAAGCCGACTGCCACCTGTGATCGGCACCACACCGCGATTTCACATTGGGGGCCGATTAAGGCCCGCCCAGCATGAAATGAAAGCAGCAGCGCTGAGCGCTGCCTGTGCGGGAGAGGGGTGGGGAGTGTGAGCCAGCTGAGCATGTGCGTGAGTGAGCGCTGCGTCATCTCCCTGAGGCACGGAGCGGCCTCAGAGATGAAGAGATATAAAAAAATTAAAATGTAATAAAACACGTCCCCTCATGTGACTCTGTCACATAAGCAGGGACACGTTATTAGTGAAAAATTAAAGTTTTTATTTTAGATGAGGTTTCCAAAAAAATGCAGAATGGCTTGGCCTTTTCGCCTGCCTGCCCACCGTTAGGTTGTAAGAGCAGCAAAAATTTTAATTTAATTGACGACTTAATGGCCTTAACAGGCCTTTTAATTGTCAGCGGGTTCGCTGCTGGCTCTGCCGTGCACCCGCCAACCGAACTATCGCGCGACAGCGTGTTGCTGTCGGTGGGCTCGAGCGGGTCGGTTACATGCCTACCCGCCAAGCGAAAATTTCTGCCCTATGTTTACCATTCTGTTAATGAAACAATACATTAGTTTATTTTTAATTTCACAATGGTATGGCGGCTGTGGAGAAAAAAAAGCAGGTACTCTTTAGCTATTTTATAACTTATATTGTGGACTGGCTATCCTTAACAGAGAAACAGCATTTGCACAGTTCTTATGAATTTTAATGATTTTCATAGTGGCCACAATCTTCGGGTTGGCGAGCGGGGGTGGGTCCCGAACGCCACGGTGCATCATTCAGACCTTCAGTTCAGCGGGCGCAAATTGGCTGCATGCCCACCGAACTGTCAAAGGCCTATTAAGGCCATTTAAATACCAATTAAAATAATTAACTGAGCTGCCCGTCTAACTTTAAGGTTGGGGGGCAGGTGAAGAGCCCAGGCAGCCTTCGTATTTATCATGAAACCTCATCCACGGGCGGGATGAGGCTTCATGAAGGGGTTATAAATTAAATAAATTTTTTTAATGAAGTTCATTGACATGTTCCAGCTGATGTGACACTGTCACATGAGGGGACATGTCTTAAAAAATTTTTTTCTTTATTAAAATTTTTAAAAATCAAACTAATCTCCCTGAGGCAGCTCCGTGTGCTGCATGGAGATTTCTGAACTCTTTCGCACACATGCAGCCCTGACTCAGCCCACGCCCCCCGCCCGCACAGGGAGCACTCAGCACTTCCGGGTGCCCATCATGGTGGGTGGGCCTTAACTGGCCTGCCCATGTAAAATGGTGGCGCCCAGCTGATCCCGCCCGCGCCTGCTCCAGCCCCGATGGGGAGAAAATTCTCCCCAGAATCTTTTAAAGTAATTAACTTACCATTTAAACAGATTTGACATTTGAAAACTGTAGGGTCTTGATTTTCCACTCCTATTTGTGGCGCACATCGGGAACCTAATTTCAATACTTTAGCATCTCATTATCAGCCCTGCTTGCCAGAAGCAACCCTCCATGTCGGACCATGAGCTCACCACGCTGACGTGTTTCACAATCATACTTAAGCAACCAAGCCTGGCGACCTGCACTTCACTCAAGACTTCGAGGTTCATTTGCCTACCTTGCTTTGGGCAGCACTTGCAGTCATCAGCACCAGGCTTCACAGGCACTTTTAGCGGGGGCTCACGGGCAGGTCTGTGCCTCCCAGATCAGTGGTAAGGTGGGTGTGGCTTTTCAACAGCTGCAGGACTGGGGCTTGCTTAGGGAAGGGGGGGTATCCCAAGGTATGTGTCAGGCACATGTTGATCTGTGCAAGTGGCCTCAGGATGGTGAGGGCTAAGGAGGCAGTCTCCAGAGGAGATGAGGCCAGATGGAGATGTGAGGGTGTGTGAGAGAGAGTGAGAGGTGATGTCCCTTGAGCTGGCAGTGAGTGAGATGCCAGTGAATGTGGAATGTGGAGATGCCAGGAAAAACGTCTTTTTTCACACCCGCCACTGCACTTAGTGCAATTCAGGGAAAATTCCACCTTGGGTTTTATCAAGCAATCTGTAATGGCTGGCTTTTAAGCTGCTGCTTCTTAATCTTGTAAAATGTGGAGTATGAAATCCCTGGCAGTTTTTAATTGAATTGTTAAAAACTCAAAATCCTAAGTAGGTCACGATATTATTATGAATGACAAAAGAAAAATGTGTTTTCTAATCAAGTTAAACTAAGGTGCTATAAATAGATGGGCTTATGAGTGTGTGAGTTTAGAGTGATCAGGTGGTTGTCTTACTCTGGCGGCACGGATGAGATCATTTATCCTCTTTCTGCATTGGATGGCCAACCTCTTCTGTGCAGTGTTGGCACTGACCACCATTGCCGCCGCTTCCCAAGCTGGAGTGGTGAGATTGCTGGACCCCCTCTGGGGCCAGAGGACATCACAGTGGGCCTCCAAAAGGCATTCCAGGGATGGGTCACTGAACTCTTCTTGGCTTGTGGAGCCATATCTTCACTGGAGCAGTCCTGGGCTGCAAGCATTGAGAACTGCGTGTGTGGCTGCAGTTTAGATATGGCACCCGGAGTGAGGTAATAGCATGGCAGGCGAATCAGAGGCCACCCAACAGAGATATGGCCTGTTTCCTGCAATTCTATCTATCATGTACTCTGATGGCTTATTTTATTGGAATGCAATTGATAAATTCTATTTTTTGCCATAATTGTAAATTGTTAATGAGGGGGAAGCAGTCGAGACGTCACAAAAATCCACCCTTGGCGGGAAAAACGTCTTTTTTCACACCCGCCACTGCACTTAGTGCAATTCAGGGAAAATTCCACCTTGGGTTTTATCAAGCAATCTGTAATGGCTGGCTTTTAAGCTGCTGCTTCTTAATCTTGTAAAATGTGGAGTATGAAATCCCTGGCAGTTTTTAATTGAATTGTTAAAAACTCAAAATCCTAAGTAGGTCACGATATTATTATGAATGACAAAAGAAAAATGTGTTTTCTAATCAAGTTAAACTAAGGTGCTATAAATAGTTCTCTGATAATATGGCTTATCATAAAATGTGCTTTTGAGTTATGAGAAGCACATATCAAGTTGGCAAGAAATGTACTTGAAACAGGACTTCTGCGTGATCAGATTAAATTGGAGTGGTTAATTTGAACTGATACCTTTTCTACAATGTGCTTGTATCGCTAAGCCTTGCTTCTGCGTTATGTTGATATAGTTAGTCTAGATTATGCATACAATTAAAAGTAACAAATTTTCTGTCACTTTAATCAAATAATTTACGTGAGCTTGTACTACTAAATTAGTTGATGTTTCAGGCAGAGTCTAACATCTGTTTATATCTGCAAATGTCCAAGGGCCAGAGGGATCTGGGTGTACAGGTCCGCAGGTCACTGAAAGTGGCAACGCAGGTGGATAAGGTAGTCAGGAAGGCATATGGCATGCTTGCCTTCATCGGCAGGGGTATTGAGTATAAAAGCTGGGAAGTCATGCTACAGCTGTATAGAACCTTGGTTAGACCACACTTGGAATATTGCGTGCAATTCTGGTCGCCACATTACCAGAAGTATATGGAGGCATTGGAGAGGGTGCAGAGGAGATTTACCAGGATGCTGCCTGGTCTGGAGGTTATTAGCTATGAGGAGAGGTTGGAGAAACTCGGATTGTTCTCACTAGAGCGACAGAGATTGAGGGGCGACTTGATAGAAGTTTACAAAATTATGAGTGGCATGGACAGAGTAGATAGTCAGAAGCTTTTTCCCAGGGTGGAAGAGTCAATTACTAGGGGACATAGATTTAAGGTGAGAAGAGAAAACTATAGAGGAGATGTGTGGGGCAAGTTTTTTACGCAGAGGGTAGTGAGTGTCTGGAATTCGCTGCCAGAGGAGGTGGTGGAAGCAGGTACGATAATGGTGTTTAAGAGGCAGCTTGACAAATACATGAATAGGATGGGAATAGAGGGATACGGACCCCGGAAGTGCAAAATGTTTTAGTTGACGGGCAATATGATCAGCGCAGGCTTGGAGGGCCGAAGGGCCTGTTCCTGTGCTGTACTTTTCTTTGTTTGTCATTAAAGTGCCATTGGCAGGAATAAAAAAAAAATCAAAAAAGGCTAATGAAATGCTGGCCTTCATATCCAAAGACTAGAATACAAGGGGATACAAATCATGCATCAGCTATACAAAGCCCTGGTTAAGACTGCACCTGGAGTACCGTGAGCAGTTCACACCTTAGGAAGAAAATATAGGTCTTGGAGGGAGTATAGCATAGTTTCATCAGAATGACTGCAAGGGTTAAATTACAAGGTGTGATTACACAAACTAGGGTTAATTTCTTAGAATTTAGAAGATGAAGAGTGATTTGATCTAAGCTTTCAAGAATTAAGGAGAACTGATGGGATACCTAAAGAGGATGTTTCAACTGGTCGGAGCATCTAGGACTAGATAGCATATTCCAAAAATTATAGCCATGCTTTTGGGGTTAAGGTTAGGAGACGTCTTTATGTGCAAAGGTTGGTAGAAGCTTGGAGCTCTGTTTTGCATATGACTGTTGATGCTAGCGCAATTGTTCATTTTAAATCTGAAATTGATAGATTTCTATTAACCAGGGGTATTAAGTGATAAGAGGCAAAAATTGGTATATGGAGTCAGATCTTAGGTCAGCTGAAACCTCATTGAATAGTCTAAATGGATAGTCTAAATGGACCACTCCTGTTCCTACATTCTTAAGTGTTCGACAGTACAGTAGCTTAGTGTTTATGTTATGTTGCTAGTAATCCAGAAGCCTGGACTAATAATCTGGAGACCTGTTCAAATTCCACCACAGCAATTGTGGAATTTAAAGCCAGTTAATTAAATTTGGCACAAACTCACATCAGTAAAGCTGACCATGAAACCACCAGATTGTTATAAAAATACAGCTGGTTCATTTATGGACATTAGGGAAGGAAACTTGCTATCCTTACCTGATCTGGCCTATATGTGACTCCAGCAAAGTGGTTGATTCTCAGCTGCCTTCTGAAATGGCCTAACAAGCTACTCAGTTGTATCAAAACCATGATGAAAAACTTATGGGCAGAATTTTACATTCAGTGTGCGGGCGCACCTGACACACTGGAGCGTAAAATAACACGCGATGATGTCGGGCATGTGTCCCGACGCCATCGCGAACTCGCGGAATATTTCGTTTGGTGGGTGTGCACCGGAGTTGGCTGTGCGCCCACTGATAATTGAAAGGCCTATTAAGGCCATTAAGTAGGTAATTAAGTTGCATTTTATGCTGCCAGTCCGACCATATGGTTGTTGGGCAGGTGAAAAGGCCAAGTGGCCTTTACATTTTTTTAGGAAACCTCATCCACGAGCAGGATGAGGTTTCCTAAAGCTAATACTATTTAAACAAAACTGTTATTATCAAAATAAAAACATGTCCCAACCCATGTGGCAAAGTCACATGAGGGGACATGTTTCATTAAATTTTTCATGTCTGTATTTATTTTCTAAAAAAGCGCCTCAGTCTCCCTGATGCAGCTCCATGCCTCAGGGAGATTGAAGCACTCTTTCGTATGCATGCGCAAACTGTGCGCTAGGCCCAGCTCCTTCTCCCCCCCCCCACCCCACCCCCTGCCCAGGTAGCTACCGCTCGCGATGCACGCTGGGTGGGCCTTAACTGACCCGCCCACGTAAAATCGTGGTGTGGAGCCGATCGTGGGCGGCAGTCGGCTCTGTGACCACCTGCTCCCGCCAAGCCCACCCAATCAATGTAAAATCCTGGTCTATAATTCTAACAAACTATGGAAGTTCAAGAAAATGACTTGTCAGCACCTTGTCGAAAGCAATTCGAGATGGCTCACAAATACACAGCTGGCCAGCTACACCCATATCCTGTGAATGAATAATAAAAAAAAGGACAGTTGAGCACTGGGAATACAGGCTGATGTACTCACAGGCAGTTAACATTTTGAATTCACTGTCTGTGTTTGCAGTGGACGTTGCTTTCGCTGCATGCCTGATGCTGCTCCAGGGTGTGGAACTCTACTGCATGCTCTGGGAGGATATTCTCATAATTGTTTTGCAAGTTGCAGTAGAGCAGCAGCAAGATGCAGTCCATGCAGTTTTTGCCACAACAGACTCCTGCAGAAGTATTGAAATGTTAGATATATGTGCAGCTTGAATTATGGCAAGCCAGTATCCTATTGCATCTTTAGTTTATCTGGAGTGAGGCTTTTGCTTAGAGGTCACGTTCCAGAATGTGCACGGGTTGAACATCACCCCAGACAGTTCCAACAGTTGAAAACCAAAGCTCAGGTTCTGAATTCTGGGTTTACATTCAGTGTAATATTTTTGTCCAGTCGGTGTGGGTGCCAATAAAACCTTCCTGGTGTATAGGACTAACCTATTAGCTAGCATAAAGATGGTTATGACCATGTAAGGAGCATTCACAGCACAAAATGTCACTTCATTACTTCACACTACCCTCTAAGGGAAGAGCATTTAGGTACAAAAACAACCAATATGAGCCTATGGTTGCAGCTTTTTTTGAGTTACCATTTTTTGTTTGCGTCTGTATCAGGTTTTTTTCAACTCCTAAGTAATTTTGTATGCTAGCATGCACATGTAGGAGCATACATTTTCCTGCATGGACAGTATCTTAATGCTGGCTGTGTTATGTGCTGTTTTCAGATTGGACTGTGTTGCTGTTGTATTTTGGTCTTGATTCTTCATTATCCATCTTGGTACTTGTACAGTAAGCCTGCCTTTTATAAAATCAAGTCAGCTAATGAGTCTAATTACATTTGGTTGGCTTCTCTAGCTTGTTATATAATGGGAACAAGGCATTAGACAAAATTATTTAACTAATGGTAAATAAATCAAAAGCTAGATATGGAACCTGTACTCATCATTTTATTGGTTAAGTGCATCAAATAGTGACACATTGGACACAATACTCATAGTGACACAATCTAATAGTATTTCAGGTTATGCTCATTAATTAAGTTTTCCTGCAGTGTTCCACAGCTTAAGGCAATATGTAAATTATTTACTTCTTTATTATTGTGTGTATGGAACTGATTTTGCTGTGTTGATTACTAACCTCTGAAATGAGATTAACCCCAGTTAAAATGATTATTTTATGCTAGATGCACAAGTTTCCTCCAAATGTTGGAGCATCATTGAACATATGCTGTCATAAACACATTGAATTATGCATAAATGACCATTGAGCCTCCAAGTCTGCATAGCACTTTCTATTGTCTAGACTGTCAACCCTAGGAGTCACACTGCTGCTGGTAAGCTTAGTGGTGCCAACTATGAGCATCTTGGTGCTGAATTATTTGTGGGAGCACGAACATCATTGGGTAGAATTGCACGCTCCCCCAGGGGAGGGTAGGCAGGTGGACAGGGGTGTAAAGTTGAAGGAAATGCCATGGGCAGCTTTCCTGTCGCCTTCCCATCCACCCCTGACCCCTCCGCAATTTTGCGCACAGCATAAGAGGCATCAGGCAGCTCACCCACCCTTGAGCCAATTGAGGCCCTTAAGTGGCCAATTAGGGTTGGTGGCAGGCGAAGAGCCCGGGCAGCCTTCGCATTTTTCATGAAACCTCATCCATGGGCGGGATGAGGTTTTATGAAGTGTTTTAAAATGCAATAACAATTTATACTTTTATTCTTTGACATGTCCCAGCTCATGTGATAGTGTCACATGAGGGGACATGCGTTAAAAGTGTTACAAACCTTCATTTCAAACTTTAGCACGGAAACCAATCTCCCTGAGGCACCTCCGTGCCTCGGGGAGATCTCTGCGCTCTTTCGTGCGCATGTGGAAAGAGTACAGGGAACTTCCTCAGGGAATCCCATCCCCCCCGCCCGCATAGGGTGCGCTCAGCGCCTTAATTGGCCCGCTCACGTAAAATGGCGGCATGCACCCGATCGGGATATTCTCCCCCATCGAGCTCTTTTGCAATCAATAATCAAAAATGAATTCTTGGTTCCAGAATTGTTTTGACCTCTTCCCAACAACTGTGCTTGAATTATTCATTTCTAAAATTTCTCTAAAATGTTGGGGAGAATTTTCCCCGCACCCGGAAGCGCTGAATGCTCCCTGTGCAGGCGAGGGTAGGAGGCTGAGTCAGGGCCTGTGCTAAGAGTGCAGAAATCTCCCTGAGGCATGGAGCTACCTCAGGGAGTTTAATTTCATTATTAAAAATTTAAATAAAGAAGAAAAAAAAATTTCAGACATGTCCCCTCATGTGACAGTGTCACATGAACTGGGACATGTCAATGAATTCTAATGAAAAAGTTTATTTGATTTATAAACCCTTCATGAAGCCTCATCCCACCCGTGGATGAGGTTTCATGATAAATGTAAAGGCCGCCTGGGCTCTTCGCCTGCCCAACAACCTTAAAGCTGGACGGGCAGCTCTCTTAATCGTTTTAATTAGTTTTTAAATGGCCTTTATAGGCCTTTGACAGTTCGGCGGGTGCGCAGCCGAATCTGGTGCGCGCCCACCGAACTGAAGATTGGAATGATGTGCAGTGACATCGGGACACACGCCCGAAGTCACCACGTGTCATTTTATGCGTCGGCGAGTGGGGCCTGCCCCACACGCTGACCCGAATATTCACGCTGTTAAGTTGGAAACTTCAGAGAAGAGATAATTCAGATAATATTGGAGGAATGATCTTTTAGTTAATTTGTCCTGTACCCAATGCAATGCCTACTATAAAATGAATAATAACTGTCAGTAGTCACCTGAGTATTAGTCTTTCAAACTTGTCCTAATATTATTAAACACAAAAATCAAAACATCTTATTTAAGTAAAAAAAGGAAATGAAATAAATATTGCTTTGAACCATGTTTGCTTTACAGTGAACGGTATATAATTCCATTGAGTATTTTGTTCATACTTGCATTAATTAAGTTGGAGCAGACCAACAGTATACTTGCCAAGAACGTTAAATGTAAAACCTCAAACAGGGCCATTCTGTCTAGGGTAGTGAAGGTGCATGTATCTGCTTTTTGCCTTCTAATTAATTTCAAGCAATTTTAAAACAATGCATTTAATCACAGATTTTACAGAACCAAAGGAGACCATTGAGCTCATCAGGCCTGTGCAGTGATGGTTATCCACTGAGGCTTTCTATTCTTGTCCTATTCACATATTTAAGCACTTCCCTTAAATGATGTTTTAGGGCAGGTTCTTTAAGTTTCAGTGAGAGTGGGAACAGAGACAGGCAGGCTTTGAAAAGAGCTGGTAGGATGCCAAAACAAAAACAGAATTACCTGGAAAAACTCAGCAGGTCTGGCAGCATCGGCGGAGAAGAACAAAGTTGACGTTTCGAGTCCTCATGACCCTTCAACAGAACCTGTCTTTGGCGATTTTCCTCAGGCTGGGGAAGGTGGGCTCCAGAACTTATTCGGTTTTGGAATGAGGTCAATTAACAAGCCTATTGTCAGCTTGTTAAGAACTAGTTTGGGAGTTTGGTGGAGGTGCAAGGGTTGCAAACTGGATACAGGCCAGAGGCATGGAGGCAGCAACAAGCCAGTCATGACAGCACCATGATATTAGGTGGGCCCATTAAAGGGGCACTCAGCCATTGGCTCAGTGGTCAGTGGTGCCATCAGGTATGTAGAGATTGTGGGGAGAATGGTCTATATGTGCTCGGACAGTGCAGAAAGCTGTGACCCTCCTGGCATTGCAGGGACATGAGGTTTGTTATACTGTTGCTGGAAGAGCTCATGCATTCAAAGCCCTGAGTCATGGTGGCACACATGAGCTGAATAGAATCCTCCATTCTCAGCCCATAATCCTACACTGCCTCAGGGAACTCTGACATGTGGATACACATCTGCTGCTGACCAAAGTAGAGCTTCCTTTCCTGTGATTCCCAAGGCCCTACATCTGTGCACAGCTGAGCATAGCTGTATCTGCCTTCTATCCTGTGAGGGGAACTGCTCACAGGTTTCCTCTCTGACCTCCACTAGTTCACAAGTGCCATACCACCATATCTAAGTGTGTACAAGGGCCCACCAATGTGAGTATATTTGTGATGGTGGAGGGTTTGCTTGTATGATGTGACAGTGCTGGCTCTGCTGTCTCAGTTTCTTGCAATGGCCCTGGTGCATGACAGGGCTCAGAGGTTCCCCCTCCACTTCAGAATGTGTGAGACACAAGGAAGAAATCTTGAGGACTTTCCTTTGATAGCAGAAGCCTCTGCCGTTCTGAGGCTTCCCACTGCAACTGAGTCTTTGGCTTGGCATTAGATGGGGAGGAGTGCACTGCACCCCTTTATTACCTCTCTTTCAGGTATGCCCATCTCCTCTTCCTGGACTTGTTCCTGCAGGTCACCCTGATGATTTCCATGGCTCCCTCCTCCATAGCAGCGACAATGAATAGATAGGGCACTCCTCTAGTCAGAGCCCTCTCCTTGGCATTATGTGCCCTTTTGTGCTGCAAGGACAAGAGAGATAAGGCACTGCAGGCCTTTCACTGCTGGTGTTTCTCAGCAATGCTGTGACCACCCTGGCATGGCAGAGGGAAGAACAATCATCAGAACGAGCTGGTGATGGATTTAAAGAACATTTCCTTTCTTCTTTTTTTCATGGGATGTTGACATCACTGTAAGCATTTGTTGCCCATCCCTATTGCTCTTGAACTGAGTGGTTTGCTAAACCATTTCAGAGGGCAGTTAAGAGTCAACCACATTGCTGTGGGTCTGGAGTCACATCTAGGCCAGACCAGGTAGGGGCAGCAGATTTTCTTCCCTAAAGGATATAAGTGAACCAGATGGGCTTTTACAGCAGTTGTCACCAACACTGACACTAGCTTTATTCCATATTTATTAATGTAGTTGCTATGGTGGGATTTGAACCCATGGCCCCCGAGCATTAGCCTGGACCCCTGGATTACTAGTTCAGTGATATTACCTCTACACCACCTTCTCCCCTGATCTCTCCTAAAATTGAGGAAAGCATCTGGAGATGTGGTAACCCAAAGTTACTACTTGGTGAAACGTGAATACGGAAACCCATTGGAAGCTGGGAGTTTCATGGACTGTTTGCTAAAAGGACTGCAATTCTGTGGAGAGTGTGATGAGTGATGAATGCAAGGGGAATGTCACTTTATATAGTTAAAGTATAAGTTGCCTACAAAAAGAAAATAATGTTTAGTCAATAGGGGTTTTGTTGTTTGTTACAGTAAATGTTGTAAACCATGAAATCTTACCATGTCATTCTTTCAGTTAGTAACTGGAAGTTTGAATTTTGAAACTCTTTTTAAAAATTATCAGTCTGTATGAGGACAGACGCTGAGCAATAGGGTGTCGACACTTTGCTCACATCAGATATGAGATGTTAACTGGATGTTAACCCCAGTGCTCACAGGAGAAAGCACTGGTCTCTAGGGGTACAATGGTGAATCCACTCTGCTCTCATCAGACACACCAGTACCTCTCTGGATATCAACCCAGTATACAGAGATTTCAACTTATGTCCCCACACACTAGGGCTGCCTCGAGTTTATCTCAAACCCCATAATGTTCTGATTTAGAGGCAAGAAAGCTAACACAGAGCCAAGGCTAACCCCACATGGCTGTTTTAACAAACACATATTGCATATAAATGAATAAACAACAGAAAAGGTCTAGAGCTTCACAGTTGACTTTTCATTTGAACTACAATGGGTGCAGTAATTCTACAGAGTGGAACACACCCCTCCTCAGGAATTACAAGTACAGTTTGTCTCTAAATGTCATATGGGAAAGTCTTGTCAGAACATAAACTGTGTATATTCCATCATTTTATTGCATAGAAATAAAACTAAGATGCAGGAGATGTTAGACTACTAATTGTGTGAATAGCTACCCAGACATCAGGAATTCAAATCTCATTATGGCAAGTTGAGAAATGTTATTTAATGAATGGGAACTGGTAAAAAGAAAGCTGATATTTTGTTGAAAAAAAACAACTGGCTCATTAATATCCTTTATAGGAGGCAATCTGCCACCCCACATAGCCTAGCTACAGCTGACTCTATTCCCACACTATGGGCTGGATTTTACCAACTCTCTGGAGCTGAGCTTGAAGGTATGGGGCCTATAAACTGACGAGGGAAGGAGGAATGGACTGCCCATCATTTCCCTGCTGCCATGCCATTTTGCCAGAGTTGGGAAAGGTGGAGGACAGCCCTTCTGCCCAGAGACCAATTGAGCCATTTAAGGGCTTTGTCTCACCAGCATGGCATTTTACCTCTGCCACATGGGGAGACCACCTGGTGAACACCTGTGGCTTCCCTGCAGGCGTGTGGTGGGGGCTGCCCTCCTATTTTGGCACTCAATGCTACACGGAGGGTCCCCTGAGGGCAATGCTGCCCTTGTGGCAACTTCTCCCCCTGCCTTCACCAACCAGCCCCCTTGCCAATGACTGGCCCTGGCATTCCTAGAACCCACTTACCTGGTTGGGAGGGCAGTGTGCTTTCATGATATCCTCTCTTCTGGGTGCAGTCCCAGCAGTGGCCAGTACTCCCAGTGGCGATGCTGAGCTGCCGGCCCTCCAATCGGCTGGCAGCGCTTGGGGATAGGCACCCATCCTTTAAAGGGACAGGAGTCTGATGACAACTAATTAGGCTGAGGCAGGGTCCCCCATGGCTTTCAGGTCTGTTGCTGCAGCCCCATCGGCGCTGATAAAATTCTGGTCTATGTGATTTGCTCAATCTCCCCATAGCAAGCAGTGATGGACCTCAAACGGTGACTTATCATTGATACTTAATCCCAAACACAAGTTTAGAAAAAACATTTGAATCCTGGACCCAAACAGACTGAGAGTGCTGAAAGAATTAGATTTAACTTCTGGGGCATTGGGACCAGTTCTGGGGAAGGTAGGATTTGTACAAGCCGGATGGTCTACATCTGAATAGGACCAGGTCGAATATCCTTGCAGGGAGATTTGCTGATGTTTTAAACTAGACTGGCGCGGGGGTATTGGAACCTGAGGGCAGATTCAGATAGGACAGGTTCAGAGTAGGGAGCAGGAAATTATCGGCTGACTCTGAAAGACAGAAGAAACAGCGGTTAAAAGTTTAACAGCACAGGAATTTGGCAATGGTAAAAGGTATTTAAATGCAAGCAGTATAGCAAGCAAAGCTGATGAGCGGAGGGCACAGATAGACTCACGGCAGCATAATATCATTGCTATAACAGAAACTTGACTTAAAGAGGGACAAAAATGGCAGCTCAACATCACTGGATATAGGGTTTTCAGGCAGGATAGAGAGGGGGCTAAAAGGTGGGGGTGTAGCACTATAGGTTAAAGAATCAAATACAGCTGTGTGGAGAGTGATATACTAAATGAATCATCAATTGAGGCCATATAGGCTGACCTCAGAAATAAAAAGGGAGTAGCCACACTACTAGGAGTGTATTATAGACCCACCAAATAGTGAGAGGGAGATAGAAGAGCAAATATGTAAGCAAACTTCTGAGTGCAAAAACAATAGGGTAATAATAGTTGGGGACTTAACTACCCTAATATCAACTGGGATATGAACAGTGTAATAGGCACAGAGGGCACAAAATTCTTGAACTGCATTCGAGAGAATTTCTTTAGTGAGCATATAACAAGTCCAATGAGAGGCAGTGCAATTCCAGGACTAGTCTCAGAAAATGAAGCTGGGCAAGTGAATCAAGTAGCAGTGGGGGACCATTTTGGAGATAGTGACCATAATACAGTTAGATTTAGCATAACTATGGAAAAGGATAAAGATGGAAAAGGAGTAAAAGCTCTAAATTGGGGAAAGACAAATTTTGTGAAGCTGAGAGGTGATCTGGTGAAAGTGGACTGGTGACAGCTACTTTATTGGAAATCAGTGACAGATCAGAGGGAGGCATTCAAAAGCGAGATTCTACGGGCACAGTGTAGACATGTCCACACAAAGAAGGGTGGTGCTGCCAAATCTAGAGCCCCCTGATTATCTAGAAGCATAAAAGGTAAAATAAAGCAGAAAAAGAAATCTCCTGACTGTAACAAAATAATGAACACTGTAGAAAGCCGAGAGGAGTATAGAGAGTAGACGGGTGAAGTAAAACAGGGCATTAGGAAAGCAAAGAGGATATGAAACAATATTGGTAGGTTAAATCAAAGAAAACCCAACGATGTTTTGCCAGTACATTAAGAGTGAGAGAATAACTGAGGGAAGGGTAGGGCCTATCAGAGATGTATATGGTAACTTGTATGCTGATGCTGAAGGTCTGGGCAGGGTTCTCAATGAGTACTTTGTCTCTCTTGTCACTAAGGAGAGGGAAGATGTAGATGTTTTAGTTAAAGAGGGGGAGTGTGAAATATTAGATACAATAAGCATAGTGAGAGAGAATGTACTGGAGGGACTGACATCCTTGAACGTGGATAAATCACCAGGGACGGATGGATTGTGTCCCAGGCTGCTAAAGGAAGCAAGGGAGGAAATAGCGGAAGCTCTGAGGTTCATTTTCCAATCCACACTAGATACAGGCGAGATACTAGAGGTTTGGAGCTCTGTAAACATTGTACCATTATTTAAAAAGGGTGTGAGCGATAGGCCAAATAGCTATAAGCCTGTCAGTCTCATTTCAGTGGTGGGCAAATTATTAGAATCAATTCTGAGAGACAGGGTGAACTGTCACTGAGAAGGGAACAGATTAATCCGGGATAGTCAGCATGGTTTTTTTAGGGGAAGATTGTGTCCTATTAATTTAATCAAATTTTTTGAGGAAGGAACAAGGAGGATTGATGAGGGTAGTGCAGTGGATGTTGTCTACATGGATTTTAGTGAAGCATTTGACAAGGTCCCACATGGCAGATTGGTCAGGAAAGTAAAAGCTCATGGGATACAGAGGAATATGGCAAGTTGGATCCAAAGTTGGCTAATCGACAGGAAAAAAAGGGCAATGGCTCATGGATGTTTTTGTAAGTAAAAACCAGTTTCCAGTGGCGTTCAACAGGTCTCAGTGTTGGGTCCCTTGCTGTTATATATATTAATGATTTAGACTTAAATGTGGGTGGCATGATTGGAAAATTTGCAGGTGACACAAAAATTGGCTGTGTAGCTGATAGTGAAAAGGATAGCTTGTTGTCTCCAGAATGATGTCAATGGTTTGGTTGAGTGGGTGGAAAAATGGCAGATGGAATTCAATCCAGGGAAGTGTGAGGGAATGCATTTGGAGAGGCAGAGAAAGCTAGGGAATACACAATAAATGGAAGGATATTGGGAGGGGTAGAGGAAGTGAGAGACCTTGAAGTGCATGCCCACAGGTCCCTGAAGATGGCAGACAGGTGGATAAGGTGATAAAGAAAGTATATGGAATGCTTTCCTTCATTGGACAAGGTATAGAATACAAAAGCAGGAATATAATGATGGAACTGTATAAAACATGGCTGGGCCACAGCTGGAATTTTGTGTACAGTTCTGGTCGCCACATCACAGAATTACACAGTGCAGAAGAGGCCCTTCGGCCCATCGGGTCTGCACCAACACGTGAGAAACACCTGACTTACCTACCTAATCCCATTTACCAGCACTTGGCCCATAGCCTTGAATGTTATGATGTGCCAAGTGCTCATCCAGGTACTTTTAAAAGGATGTGAGGCAACCCGCCTCCACCACCCTCCCAGGCAGCGCATTCCAGACCCTCACCACCCTCTGGGTAAAAAAGTTTTTCCTCTCATCCCCCCTAAACCTCCTGCCCCTCACCTTGAACTTATGTCCCCTTGTGACTGACCCTTCAACTAAGGGGAACAGCTGCTCCCTATCCACCCTGTCCATGCCCCTCATAATCTTGTACACCTCGATCGGGTCACCCCTCAGTCTTCTCTGCTCCAACAAAAACAACCCAAGTCTATCCAACCTCTCTTCATAACTTAAATGTTTCATCCCAGGCAACATCCTGGTGAATCTCCTCTGCACCCGCTCCAGTGCAATCACATCCTTCCTATAATGTGGTGACCAGAACTGCACACAGTACTCCAGCTGTGGCCTCACCAAGGTTCTATAGAACTCCAATATGACCTCCCTACTTTTGTAATCTATGTCTCGATTGATAAAGACAAGTGTCCCATATGCCTTTTTCACCACCCCACTAACATGCCCCTCCGCCTTCAGAGATCTATGGACACACACGCCAAGGTCCCTTTGTTCCTCAGAACTTCCTAGTGTCATGCCGTTTATTGAATACTTCCTTGTCAAATTACTCCTTCCAAAGTGTATCACCTCACACTTTTCAGGGTTTAATTCCATCTGCCACTTATCTGCCCATTTGACCATCCCGTCCAAATCTTCCTGTAGCCCAAGACACTCAACCTCACTGTTAACCACCCGGCCAATCTTTGTGTCATCCGCAAACTTACTAATCCTACCCCCCACATAGTCATCTAAACTGTTTATATAAATGACAAATAATAGGGGACCGAGCACAGATCCCTGTGGTACGCCACTGGACACTGGCTTCCAGTCACTAAAGCATCCTTCTGCCATCACCCTCTGTCTCCTACAACTAAGCCAATTTTGAATCCACCTTATCAAATTACCCTGTATCGCATGTGCATTTGCCTTCTTTATAAGTCTCCCATGTGGGACCTTGTCAAAGGCTTTGCTGAAATCCATATAAACTACATCAACTGCACTACCCTCATCTACACACCTGGTCACCCCCTCAAAAAATTCAATCAAATTTGTTAGGCATGACCTCCCTCTGACAAAGCCGTGCTGACTATTCCTGATCAAATCTTGCCTCTCCAAGTGGAGATAGATTCTGTCCTTCAGAATTTTCTGCAATAGTTTCCCTACCACTGACGTGAGACTCACTGGCCTATAGTTCCCTGGCTTCTCTCTACAACCCTCCTTAAATAGCGGAACCACATGAGCTGTTCTCCAGTCCTCTGGCTCCTCCCTTGTGGCCTGAGAGGAATTAAAAATTTGGGTCAGAGCCCCTGCGATCTCCTCCCTTGCCTCCCTCAGCAGTCTGGGACACATCATCCAGACCTGGAGATTTGTCCACTTTTAAGCCTGCCAACACCTCCAATACCTTGTCACTCCCTATATCAATTTGCTTAAGAACCTCGCAGTCTCTCTCCCCGAGTTCGATACCTTCATCCTCATTCTCTTGGGTGAAGACGGATGTGAAGTATTTATTCAACACTCTAGCGCAGTCATCTGGCTCCACCCATAGATTGCCCCCCTGGTCCTTTATGGGTCCTACTCTTTCCTTGGTTATCCTCTTCCCATTGATATACTTATAGGTAGGACATAATTGCTCTGGAGAGAGTACAGAGGAGATTTACAAGAATGTTGCCAGGGCTTGAAAATTGTAGCTATGGGGTTGTTTCCTTGGAATTGAGGAGGCTGAGGGGTGACCTAATTGAGGTGTACAAGATTATGAGGGGCCTAGATAGAGTCGACAAGGATGCCCTGTTTCCTTAGCAGAGAGGTGTATTACCAGGGGGCACAGATTTAAGGTGATTGGTAGAAGGATTAGAGGAAACATGAGGAAAAACTTCTTCACCCAGTGGGTCGTGGGTGTTTGAAATTCGCTGCCTGTTTGGTGGTGGAGGCAGAAACCCTCAACTCATCTGAAAGGTACCTGGATCTGCACAGTGCTGTGGAAGGTGAGATTAGAATGGGCAGCAAGTTTTTCAGTTTTTTCCTTTTTGGCCAGCACAGACATGATGGGCTGAATGGACTCTTTCTGTGCCATAGCTTTTCCACGGTTCTAGGAAAGACCTGGAATAAAACTGCTTACTATCACAGAAAATCTTGACTTTTGACAATAATGTTATGTAATTTCTGGCATTTTGGATCCTATGGTATCCTATTAAAAACATAGACATAGTTACAAGATTGACGTGGGAGTAAGTGTGAAGTATTAACATACTATGATGTAAAACTCCCATTTAACACTATGGGGTTATTTTAACCTAACCATGTTGAGAAAGTGCATTTTACAAACAACCTGATTTTCCTTTAGATTGATTTCAATGGGAGTAAACTGGCCCATCTGATCATGTCACTCCCTCGCTTGTTGGGTTAGGTTAAAATTACCGTTTTAATTTCGTAGGTGTTTTTGTCTTAATTCACTTTTGTATAGTGTGTAATATAGCTATAAATCAGGCTGACTTCCAGATGGGAACCTGTCAAGTGCAAATGATGCATTCTATAGAGTTAAAACTTTGCAAAGAATGGAGCAACCCAGACTTCCAGGTTTCTCGTCTGAAACTCTGCACTTTCAGCCAATACAATCAACCCTTCTAAATATTCAGGCCTTTCAATTTTTCCTTGTACCAACAGTCTACATCACTTGGTTTGCTTTGTCGCTATTAAAATAACTGAGAAAACAAATTATTTTCTGTAAATATTAATGGTAAATAAAAGACATAATTGATATGTATATCAACCAATTCCTTCCCCTTTCATGTTAAACTATGATCAATTCATTTAATGTATTTCATTTTTCTCTTTTTTCCACTTAATAGATGCTTGACCCAAAATCAGATGAACAGTCTGAGATGCTGTCTGAGGAACAGGTCCCAATTAGCAACCTCCTGCCAACTGGCAAAGAAGATGCTGAAAATGAGAGTGTCTCCGAAAAAGAACAAATTACAGAAGAAGGAAATAAATCCACAGAGGATGTGAAAGCACATGGTGAAAAGCCAAATATCATTGAGTCACAGAATCCTCGAATGCCATTCAATATACCTGAGGTCAGACTTGACAGAAGCTTTAGCCAAAGTGCTGATGAGCTGCCAATTTTACAGATTGATGGTGAAGATAATGAGGATGAGGAAGAAGAGGAGGAGGAGGATGATGATGATGAGGATGATGATGACGATGAAGAAGATAGCGATGAGTGTTATTTGGACAGTTGTCATTCTAAACGGCGCAGTATGATTGACACATCAGATTGTGAGAAACGTTGTACTCTCTCGATTCAGAACTCACTGCGACGTCGAACACACAGCGAAGGTAGCCTTCAGCAGGAACCTAAGGCTCAGTGTTTTAAATCTGACAATGCACTCAACTGTGTAGGAATTGATGGTCAGAAGACAAAGACCAACTGGGCCCCTCCCTCTCCAAAGACCCTCAAAAAAGAGCTAGCTAATGTGAAAAATGGTGGTTCCATGCACCAATTGTGCCTCATCTTCTCTGGGCGTAAAGTGAGTACCCAATTTTTTTTATCTCAATTTAACTGCTAGTTTTACTTATGGTATTTTTGACATTAAATTGCTGCATATATACTTGTTTGAAATAGATACACTTGCAAAGAAAAATATTTTTAATCAGAGTGATAGGAAGCTAAAAATAATTTGACTGTCTTGTGCTAATGTCCTATTAAGAAATATTAACTCTAACAATAAGGTTTACTGAATCTCCACTAACCTTCATTGATAATATTTTGATAGAGCTTTTAGCTGGTATCAAGTTCTTATCCAGTCACCTCTGGTTTCTTTACATATTATTTACATATCTTCTAGGAATCTAGAGGTCGAGCGCTCGTGAGTATTTTAGTCAGTTTACATAAGAATCGTGATTTTATTTATTTTTTATTCATTCACGAGATGTGGGCTTCACTGGCCGGGCCAGCATTTATTGCCCATCCCTAATTGCCCTTGAGAAGGTGGTGGTGAGCTGCCTTCTTAAACCGCTGCAGCCCCTGTGGCGTAGGTACATCCACGGTGCTGTTAGGAAGGATTTTCCAGTATTTTGACCCAGTGACAGTGAAGGAACGGCAATATATTTCCAAGTCAGGGTGGTGAGTGGCTTGGAGAGGAACTTGCAGATGGTGGTGTTCCTATCTATCTGCTGCCCTTGTCCTTCTAGATGGTAGTGGTCGTGGGTTTGGAAGGTGCTGTCTAAGGAGCCTTGGTGAATTTCTGCAGTGCATCTTGTAGATGATACACACTGCTGCTACTGTGTGTCGGTGGTGGAGGGAGTGAATGTTTGTGGATTTGGTGCCAATCAAGCGGGGCTGCTTTGTCCTGGATGGTGTTCAGCTTCTTCAGTATTGTAGGAGCTGCACTCATCCAGGCAAGTGGGGAGTATTCCATCACACTCCTGACTTGTGCTTTATAGATGGTGGACAGGCTTTGGGGAGTCAGGAGCTGAGTTACTCGTCGCACCATTCCTAGCCTCTGACCTGCTCTTGTAGCCACAGTATTTATATGGCTAGTCCAGTTCAGTTTCTGGTCAATGTTAACCCCCAGGATGTTGATAGTGGGGAATTCAGTGATGGTTATGCCATTGAACATCAAGGAGTGATGGTTGGATTCTCTCTTGTTGGAGATGGTCATTGCCTGACACTTGTATGGCACGAATGTTACTTGCCACTTGTCAGCCCAAGCCTGGATATTGTCCAGGTCTTGCCACATTTGGACATTGACTGCTTCAGTATCTGAGTTGTTGCGAATGGTGCTGAACATTGTGCAATCATCAGCAAACATCCCCACTCATGACCTTATGATGGAAGGGAGGTCATTGATGAAGCAGCTGAAGATGGTTGGGCTGAGGACACCATCCTGAGGAACTCCTGCAGTGATGTCCTGGAGCGAAGATGACTGACCTCCAGCAACCGCTACCATCTTCCTTTGTGCCAGGTATGACTCCAACCAGTGAAGAGTTTTCCCCCGATTCCCATTGACTCCAGTTTAGCTTGGGCTCCTTGTTGCCACAGTCGGTCATATGTGCCCTTGATGTTAAGGGCAGTCACTCTCACCTCACCTCACCTCACCTTGGGAGTTCAGCTCTTTTGTCCATGTTTGAACCAAGGCTGTAATGAGGTCAGGAGATTAATTGCCCTGGTGGAATCCAAACTGGGCATTAGTTAGGTTATTGCTAAGCAAGTGCCGCTTGATAGCACTGTTGATTCCTTCCATTACTTTACTGATGATCGGAAGTAGACTGATGGGGTGGTAATTGGCTGGGTTGGATTTGTCCTGCTTTTTGTGTACAGAACATACCTGAGCAATTTTCCAAATAGCTGGGTAGATGCCAGTGTTGTAGCTGTACTGGAACAGCATGGCTAGGGGCATGGCAAGTTCCGGAGCACAAGTCTTCAGGACTATTGCCGGAATATTTTCAGGACCCATAGGCTTTGCAGTATCCCGTGCCTTCAGCTGCTTCTTGATATCACATGTAGTGAATCAAATTGGCTGAAGACTGGCATCTGTGATACTGGGGACCCCCAGAGGAGGCTGAGATGGATCATCCACTCGGCACTTCTGGCTGTAGGTTGCTGCGAATGCTTCAGCCTTATCTTCTGCACTGATGTGCTGGACTCCTCCATCATTGAGGATGGGGATATTTATGGAGCCTCCTCCTCCAGTAAGTTGTTTAATTGTCCACCACCAATCATGACTGGATGTGACAGGACTGCAGAGCTTAGATCTGATCCGTTGGTTGTGCGATTGCTTAGCTCTGTCTATCACTTGCTGCTTATGCTGTTTGGCACGCAAGTAGTCCTGTGTTATAGCTTCACCCAAGCTGACATCACATTTTTAGGTATGCCTGGTGCTGCTCCTGGCATGCCCCCTGCACTCTTCATTGAACCAGGGTTGATCCCCTAGCTTGATGGTAATGGTAGAGTGGGGGAAATGTTGGCCATGAGGTTACAGATTGTGTTTGACTACAATTCTGCTGCTGTTGATGTCCCACAGCACCTCATGGATGCCCAGTCTTGAGTTTCTAGAACTGTTTGAAATCTATCCCATTTAGCAGGGTGGTAGTGCCACACAACATGATGGAGGGTATCCTCAATGTGAAGGCGGGACTTTGTGTGTGGTGGTCACTCCTACTGATACTGTTATGGACAGATGCATCCGCAGCAGGCAGGTTGGTGAGGATGAGGTATGTTTTCCCTTCTTATTGGTTCCCTGACCACCTGCTGCAGACCCAGTCTAGCAGTTATGTCCTTTAGGACTCGGCCAGCTACCGGGCCACTCTTAGTGATGGACATTGAAGTCCCCCACCCAGAGTACATTCTGTGCCCTTGCCACCCTCAGTGCTTCCTTCAAGTGATGTTCAACATGGAGGAGCACTGATTCATCAGCTGAGGGAGGGCGGTACGTGGTAATCAGCAGGAGGTTTCCTTGCCCATGTTTGACCTGATGCCATGAGACTTTGAGTCAATGTTCAGGACTCCCAGGGCAACCCCCTCAATTGTACACCACTGTGCCCCCACCTCTGCTGAGTCTGTCCTGCCAGTGGGACAGGACATACCCAGACATGGTGATGGTAGTGTCTGGGACATTGTCTGTGTGAGCATGACTATGTCAGGCTGCTGCTTGACTAGTCTGTGAGACAGCTCTCCCAATTTTGGCACTGGCCCCCATATGTTAGTAAAGAGGACTATGCAGGGTCGACAGACAATTGCCGTTGTCGTTTCCAGTGCCTGGGTTGATGCCGGGTGGTCCATTGGGTTTCATTCCTTTTTTGTGACTTTTTGGCAGTTTGCTACAACTAAGTGGCTTGCCCGGCCATTTCAGAGGGCATTTAAGAGTCAAGCACATTGCTGTGTCTGGAGTCACATGTAGGCCAGGCTAGGTATGGACGACAGATTTCCTTTCCTGAAGGACACTAGTGAACCGGATGGGTTTTTACAGCAATCGGCAATGGTTTCATGGTCATCATTAGGCTTTTAATTCCAGATTTTTTTATTGAATTACAAGTCCACCACCTGCCTTGGCGGGATTTGCACCCAGTCCCCAGAGCATTACCCTGGGTTACTATTCCAGCGACAGTACCACTACACCATCGCCTCCCATTTTGATGGAATTAACCCTATCCTCCTACCCTGTGCATAATTCCAATTCATAGATGATACATTTGCGATCTTTGTATCTGCAGCTGCATATAAGGACTTTGTTACACACCTTAACACTCTCCATCCTGCACACAAGTTCACTTTTGAGATGGAGTGTTCTCATCTGTTCCCTTTCCTCAATGGGCTGGTTTGAAACCCGCTAATGAGTTCTCCACTACTGCCTCCCACAGGCCAGGACTTTCACTGGTCAATATGCACATTGGGATTTGTATGGCAATCGAAATCAGATCATTGTTTGGGCTGCCTCAGGCAAAGTATCTCAAGAATTTGAGCAAGAGTTTAAGCAAGCCATCTTGCACTGTTATTATGTAGTGGAGACGTGAGTAGTATTTTCCACTAATAGGGTGCTGCCATCAGTCCAAAAAGATATTCTGCCGACAACACAATTGAGCAACGTCATGTATGAATTTTAGTGCCAGTGCGATGCCAGAGACATAGGCCATATGTCTGAATGATTGGCTCTTCGAATCAAACAACCCGGTCATCCAACTGTTCCTAATAGGCAGAGCACAGACGATACTCAACCAGCCCATGTTTGCGAAACCCAAAACAAAACATCTAATGTTAGATGTGATTCCATAATTAAGCAGCACATGTTGAACAATCCTGAGTGTGCCAATAGCTACACTAGCAACCAATTTAAAATAATCTGTCGAGATTGTAACATGGCTCATTTACGCTTGCTAGAAGTGACATACATTCATATGCAGGGACCCATCTCTGCAAACAAAAGGAATGTGTTCAAACCTTGCACCTTTTTTTAATTACCCAGAATAATGGGGAGCCTGTGGTTCCCTGTTGCCTTCTCCATGGCAATATCAATCAGAGTTGGCTTGCCAACCAATCAGCACCTCTTTTCTCATGCAGTATAAATTGTTGTGATCATTTGAAATTTGGCACTCTTGCTTTGCCCTGATGAGTGCAACACAAAAGGCTTCAGCAACATATCTCTCTTTTCAGTAATATTCAAGTTCAAAACATTTCTATCCTCCCTCAGGTCTGACAAAGGGTCATCATCGACCTGAAATGTTAAATCTGTTTCTCTCCAAAGATGCTGTTAACCTGCTGAGTATTTAAACATTTCCTGTTTTTACAGCAGATGCAGGAAATCTGAAATATTTTGCTCTTATATCCAATTTTAGCCCCTCAAACCTATAAAATAAGATGACATTACTAAATATTTAAAGAATAGGATCAGTCAGCATGGATTTCTAAAATGCAGTGTTTCTTTGGCCAACATTACAAAATCTTTGGAAGAAAGAGTTTTTGCTTTATTTGGATTTTCCAAAAGTATTTGATTGCAGGAGACTTCTGGCAAAGATAATGGCACATTGAAGAAAGGGAAATATAACCACAGTGATAGAAAGATGGTTGAAGAACAGCTAGCAAAGAGTAGAAATTAAAAGGAATTTTCTCAGATGGAAAGATGTGGTGATTATGTTCCAGAATTTATTTCAGGATCACACTTGGACTTTGCAGTTGAGGGAGTAATATTGACTTTTTTTGAGTACACCAAATTTTAGAGGTATGATAGGTTTTGATGCAGATTCAAAATTTGCTGGAAGAAATTGGCTAGCAAAATGAGCAGACAGGTGACAGATAAAATTGAATATACAAACATGTGAAGTAATAAATTTTGGCAGTTAAATAGAGAAGGAAAATGCATTTTAGATGGAGTACAGGAGCAGAGGGACCTCTACTGTTCACAAATGCTCTTGCAGCATAGAAATCTGAAATAATTGCAAAATTACAGTTTATCCTTATTTACGAGCAACTTTTATTTTGGTGATATTGGTTAAGGGAAGAATGTTTTCCAGAATACTGAGGAATACTTACCTCCTTCTTCTTCTTTAAGTAATACCATGAGATCTTAACATTCATCAGGTCAGACGGACAGGACTTTGGTTTGATGTTTCCTTTGAAATATAGTACTTCCAACAATGTGGCATGCCTCAGTAGTGCATGGATGTGCCATTCTAGATTATGTGCTTCAGAATAAATTTGCTACCGCCACAAAACATAGCTATACCAAGAAATAAATTTGTGCGTATAATCTGCTGTAATCACAGCAACAAGTGCCACAATCAAGTAAAAAGTGTTTCCTTAGCTAAGAATTTGTGTGTGTATGTAGACACCTTCTAATTTACAAGTGGTTAATAATCCAGCAGACTAGCTTTAGTTTTAAACAAGATAGAAGTTAGTTTATTATGAAACTACCGCTGAAAGTTACTTTGGTAAGCGTGATAAAGTTATTAACCAAAATACAGGTACAAAAATTAAAATGCAGACAAAATAAAATAATACTTAAAGATGAGATTTCAAATCAGTCCCTGTCAGATATATTGTTGGGGACAATATATTGTTGAATTCCTTCATTCCGAAGTGAAGTGGTTGAAGCCTGAGGTATTGTTTGGCAACTGCGAAGGCTTCTGCAGTCGGCTATCTGGAGGTTTGCCTTTTCAGGGAGACTCACCAACTCAGCAGATTTTTGGGTGAGAGTGACGGTTTCAAATTCCTCACTAATTCTGGTGTTACGGTACTTGCAGATTGTCTGGACTCTTTTGGCAAATCAGCAGTTGAATTTTTAATACCTTCCGCTTTGACCTCCCTTGGTTGAGGACCCCCTCTGAAGTGGTTTCTCAGAATTCTTCCTGGGGTTCTGCACACAAAGCGGCTGTTCTCAGTCAAATTTCATACAGTTCCAAAACTTAAAATGGCTGCTATCCCAAACTGTCAAACCATGCTCCAGTATTAGGCATTGGGTTAGTCCCAGGCTCGGGGGCATAGTCCCATCCATTGTCTTTTTAGCCGAGGTAATTAACCTTTTAAATGTCTCAGCCATTAACTTGAATGGTTTGAGGATATAGGAAAGAGCTATTTACACCTCCAGGGAAGCCGCAATGAGTTTCCATTAACTTATGTGGAAATGCAAATTGAATTTCAAATGCCTTCACATGTCTGAATATGTCTATCTGCAATCCACTTGGAACATTCTAGAGCTTGACCACATTGGAGTTGAAAAGGGTCAGGTGACTTTTGGCAGCCATCTTTAAGGCTCCTTGTGTCCATTTAAGAGGAAAATTAGCCTTTTTTCACACAAAAATCTATAGCACAACTACATGTTCGTGACACAAGTATACCCTTGTTTTTACTTGCACTATTTACATGACTATTTTCAAAGGAGATCCATTGGCCCTAAAAGTGACTTCCCTGTGCTGTCAGCCCTCAGTTCTGTTCCATTATTGAACAGATACCTTCACAGGCTGGGGAGTTTTACCTTCAATCATACAAAATCCTGGTGCTTTGTGCCCTGCAATCCAAAATGTGATGTTGTTCATTAGATTCAGAAAGGGAAACCTTAAACTGAATCGTTGGAATATTGTCCACAGAGAGATACTAGTGATTTCTAGGACTTCTATAGTCTGCAACCTCGCTCAGGTGCTTTGTCCAGGGTTTTCTGCAAAGCCCTGGATTTCAGGTCAAAAATTTATTTCTTATTTATTCACAGGATGTGGGCATCGCTGGCTGGGCCAGCATTTATTGCCCACCCATAGTTGCCCTTGAGAAGGTGGTGCTGAGCTGCCTTCTTGAACCGCTGCAGTCCATGTGGTGTAGGTACACCCACAGTGCTGTTAGGGAGGGAGTTCCAGGATTTTGACCCAGTGACAGTGAAGGAACGGTGATATATTTCCATGTCAGGATGGTGAGTGACTTGGAGGGGAACTTCCAGGTAGTGGTGTTCCCATCTATCTGCTGCCCTTGTCCTTCTAGATGGTAGTGGTTGTGGATTTGTAAGGTGCTGTCTAAAGAGCCTTGGTGAATTCCTGCAGTGCATCTTGTAGATGGTACACACTGCTGCTACTGTGTGTCGGTGGTGCAGGGAGTGAATGTTCGTGGATGTGGTGCCAATCAAGCAGACTGCTTTGACCTGGACGATGTCCAGCTTCAGTGTTGTGGGAGCTGCACTCATCCAGGCAAGTGGGGAGTATTCCATCACACTCCTGACATGTGACTTGCAGATGGTGGACAGGCTTTGGGGAGTCAGGAGATGAGTTACTCGTCGCCCAATTCCTAGCCTCTGACATATTCTTGTAGCCACAGTATTTATGCAGCTAGTCCAGTTCAGTTTCTGGTCAATGGTAACCCCCCCCAGGATATGGATAGAGGGGGACTCAATGATGGTAATGCCATTGAACACCAAGGGGCGATGGTTGGATTCTCTCTTGTTGGAGACAGTCATTGCCTGACACTTGTGTGGCGTGAATGTTACTTGCCACTTGTCAGCCCAAGCCTGGATATTGTCCAGGTCTTGCTGCATTTGGGTATGGATTGCTTCAGTATCTGAGGAGTCGCGAGTGGTGCTGAACATTGTGCAATCATCAGCGAACATCCCCACTTCTGACCTTATGATGGAAGGGGGGTCATTGATGAAGCAGCTGATGATGGTTGGGCCGAGGACATTACCCTGAGGAACTCCTGTAGTGTGTCCTGGAGCTGAGATGACTGACCTCCAACAACCATAACCATCTTCCTTTGTGCTAGGTATGACTCCAACCAGCGGAGAGTTTTCCCCCTGATTCCCATTGACTCCAGTTTTGCTCTGGCTCCTTGATGCCACACTCGGTCAAATGCTGCCTTGATGTCAAGGGCAGTCACTCTCACCTCACCCCGGGAGTTCAGTTCTTTTGTCCATGTTTGACCCAAGGCTGTCCATCAGCGAGCAAGTTATTGGTAAGCAAGTGCCACTTGATAGCACTGTTGATGGCTCCTTCCATCACTTTACTGATGATGGAGAGTACATTGATGGGGCGGTAATTGGCTGAGTTGGATTTGTCCTGCTTTTTGAATACAGGACATATTTGGGCAATTTTCCACATAGCCGGGTAGATGCCAGTGTTGTAGCTGTCCTGGAACAGCTTGGCTAGGGGCACGCCAAGCTTTGGAGCACAAATCTTCAGTACTATTGCCCGAATATCGTAAGGTCCCATAGCCTTTGCACCACCCAGTGCCCTCAACCGTTTCTTGATATCACGTGGAGTGAATCGAATTGGCTGAAGACTGGCATCTGTGATGCTGGGGACCTCTGGAGGAGACCGAGATGGATCATCCACTCGGCATTTCTGGCTGTAGATTGTTGCGAATGCTTTAGCCTTATCTTTCGCACTCATGTGCTGGGCTCCCCCATCATTTAGGATGGGGATATTTGTGGAGTCGCTTCTTCCAGTGAGTTGTTTAATTGCCCACCACCATTCACGACTGGATGTGGCAGGACTGCAGAGCTTGGATCTGGTCCATTGGTTGTGGGATCACTTAGTTCTGTCTATCACTTGCTGCTTATGCTGCTTGGCACACAAGTAATGGTAGAGTGGGGGATATGCCGGGCCATGAGGTTACAGATTGTGGTTGAGTACAATTCTGCTGCTGCCGATGGCCCACATCACCTCATGGTTGGTTGCCCAGCCTTGAGTTGCAAGATCTGTTCGAAATCTATCCCATTTAGCAGAGTGGTAGTGCCACACAACACAATAGAGGTTATCCTCAATGTGAAGGTTGGTCTTCATCTCCACAAGGACCATGTGGTGGTCACCCTTACCAATGCTATCACGGACAGATGGATCAGTGGTAGGGAGGTTGGTGAGGATGAGGTCAAGTAGGTTTTTCCTTCTTGTTGGTTCCCTCACCACCTGCCGCAGACGCAGTCTAGCAGTTATGTCCTTTGGGACTCGGCCAGCTTGGTCAGTGGTGGTGCTAACGAGTCGCTCTTGGTGATGGTCATTGAAGTCCCCCACCCAGAGTACATTCTGAGCCCTTGCCACCCTCAGTGCTTCCTCCAAGTGATGTTCAACATGCAGGAGCACTGATTCATCAGCTGAGGGAGGGCGGTACGTGGTAATCAGCAGGACGTTTCCTTGCCCACGTTTGACCTGATGCCATGAGACTTCATGGGGTCTGGATTCGATGTTGAGGATTCCCAGGGCAACTCCCTCCCGACTGTATAACACTGTGCCACCTCTGATGTGTCTGTCCTGCCAATGGAATAGGACATAGCCAAGGATGGTGATGGTGGAGTCTGGAGATTATCTGTGAGGTGTGACTCCATGAGGATGACTATGTCAGGCTGTTGCTTGACTAGTTTGTGAGACAGTTCTCCCAATTTTGGCACTGGCCCCCAAATGTTTGTAAGGAGGATTTTGCAGGGTCGACAGGGCTGCGATTGCGGTTGTCGATTCCGGTGCCTAGGTTGAAGCTGGGTGGTCTGTCCAGCTTCATTCCTCTTTTGTGACTTAGTAGCTGTTTGATACAACTGAGTGTCTTGCTAGGCCATTCCAGAGAGCGTTAAGAGTCAGTTACATTGCTGTGGGTCTGGAGTCACATGTAGGCCAGACCGGGTAAGGAACCAGATGGGTTTTTATGACAGTTGACAATGGTTCCATGGTCATCATTAGACTTTTAATTCCTGATTTTTATTGAATTCAAATTCCACCATCTGCTGTGGCAGGATTCGAACCCAGGTCCCCAGAGCATTGCCATGGGTTATCTTTAGCGGGCATTTATCTCAAGAGGCGACTGTTGCAAACTTAGGTTGGTAATTTGATGGGGGAATGCATTTCCTCCTTCAGGTACCATGCTCCAAAAAGGCATTGGTGACCATGGACTTCCATTGGGTTGGTCCATGATTATGCTTGGTAAAATATTGCAGTAATTTGCCATTGTCTTCTGCAGAATGGCTGAACAGGAAACTCTCCTGTTCTTACTGCCTGACATCAGGCGTATTGGAACAATTTACAGGTTGCTAATCAACCTTATGGCCACGTTATGAACACACAAGTGCTGAAGTGGGACTTGAGCCCAGGGTTTCTAGCCCAGAGTTAGGGACGCCACCATTGTGCCACACAGCCTCCTTGTCATGTATTTACCAAGGGGGAATAGTGTTCAAAAGTGATCTTTTTGAACCAGAGAAATCAACCAAGCAAAGAAATGCAAGTGAAAAAAGAAATATTTGCTGTTTCTTCGGGGACCAGGTAGGTAGGGGAGGGCTTGAGGTCTGGAGGTTTGGACAACATGGATATACAGTGATTTTGTGAAAAGGATTTCATAATTGATTAAACTGTGTTAGACAGCAATTTCAGCAATTTGGAAAGATTCAACATGACAAAACCAGCACAAGGTGGCACTGTATCTGCTACTTATTTCTGATCTATATTTTATGAATGAATTGTGGAACTCTTTAGTATAACTGATGCCATTTTTTTTATATGTCTCATGTCAGAGTGCATCACTCAGATGGCAAGAATTCACAGCTGGATTTTGTTAAGTATATATAAATCTAGAAATTGATTTAATTATTTTCCTTATGCTAATGTATCGCTTTTGCAAAGTTAACATTTACATTGGACATCATTCCTACTGAGGAAGCAAATATGGGCTAGTCACAGAATTCCAAGAGCAGAACGAGCTTACTGCTTTAATCCTTAAGCCTTTTGGCCTTCTCCGCATCTCCCTTACCTTCCCATTAATATTGGGGCCAGTACCTCTATAACTCCACATCTCCTACAATTGGAGCCTATTCTCATTAGTGAAACATATTTCAGTTACAATGATTTAGAGAGGTAATTTATGTTCTGTTTTTGGCATTACTTTTTCAGTACTAGATATTTTTGACTTCCTTGGTTTAGATGGTTCTCATGAACTTCATAAAATATTTTTGCTGAGCAAAATACCGTGGATGCTGGAAATCTGAAATATCAGAAAATGCTAGAAAAACTCAGCAGGTCTGACAGCATCTGTGGAGAGAGAAACAATGTTAACGTTTCGAGTCTATATGATTCTTAAGAAGGGTCATACGGACTCGAAACCTTAACTCTGTTTCTCTTGCCACAGATGCTGTCAGACCTGCTGAGTTTTTCCACTATTTTCTCTTGATATCAAGGTAAGTTTACAAATTTGCAGCGTGTTCACATTATTAACATAAAGGCCCTGAACTTCCATGGAGTGGCAATCAGAGTCGGATCGCCACACTGCTCCTGGTTACATACCTTAAAATGGAACCACTCCTTTCTCACCTGAACTTCCGACTCCGGCCGGGTGAGGAAGGCAAAGTGCAGCAGGTTCACCAGGGTTTGTGTCGACTGCCACTGAGTCAGAGGTAAGGAAGCCCTGCCCCTTTTTTATGGCACTAACTGCCATAAAGCAGGTAAATTTAAAGGTCCAGTCACTTTGAGAAGCCAGGGAGAAGATAAGTGGGTAGGATGTTGGGGTGTGGTGGGGGTGGGCGGGAGGTGGTCAGTGGCAGAGGGTTTGGTCAGTGCAGGGGATCAAATGCTCAGTGGGGGGTGATAGTCTGTGGGGGAAAGCAGTCGGGGGTGGGGTGGAGAGGGCAGTTGGAGGGGTGGGGTGTAGTTGGGGGGGCGGGGAAGTGTAGCCCAGTGGTGGGGAAGGCAGTTGGGGGAGGTGGGAGGGTAATTGGTGGTGGGGCAGGTAGTCAGGGGAGTCCTGTGGGGGTTTGAGGGTGGGGAGGGTAGTTGGGGGGTCAGGGGGTGAGAATGTAGATGAGGGGGAGGCTTGAGGAGTAATTAGGGAGCTGGGAAGTATGGTCAGGGGGTCCTGTGGAGGGTTGGTGGGGGGTGGCATCACTACTTTAGTTACCCAGAAATAAGAAGTCTTTTCAATTCTTCTAACTTTTCCTGGGTAACTATTACTACAAGACAGTCGGAACCATCTGAAGTTTGTGATTTAAATCACAGTATCCGATGGTTACAAGCACAGGACAATTGCCCAACGGAAGTTTGAACCTCCCAGGCAATTGCGGTGCAATCCTTATCTGGGGGCTTCCGTGGGGCATTCCCCAGTGCACCTTTGGAGTAGCCCCCAGGTGCAACACCCTGGGGAATGGAAGTTATGGGCCAGAATTCTTTTCTGAAATTTTCTGATAGCTATTTATCTATCCAGTGCCTGTAATTTATCTTCATTTCCTTTGGATCATGGAAGAATAACATATTAGACTTTGGTTAGGCTTTAACTACCAATTAAATATGTTAAACAGTGACAAGTATATAGAAGCTTAACCATATCTTTACAGTGGTTGCTAAGCTCTCCATATATTAGAAAATAAATAATTGACAACTCATTTGATGAACGGGATTTAAGTAATTTCTTTGGCACTAGTTCTTTTTTCACTCACCAACTACAGAAGTTATGTGGCTTGAAGGACTCTCTTCAGAGGCTCCAGACAGATTCATTGATTTGAAAAACAATGCAAATAACTGCTAAAATAAAATTAAACAGTCAAATTCATATCTGAAGAAGTTATACCAAATATTTGTTTTTAAATTAAGGAACTTGGCTGCTCCCCTGAACACCTTCCCTCAGGCAACCAACAAACTGCTAAAAATTATTTCACCTCTTTTCTATTTTTACTTAGTTCTGTTGAAGAGTCATACGAACTCAAAACATTAACTGTGTTCCTCTCCGCAGATGCTGTCAGACCTGCTGAGTTTTTCCAGGTATTTTTGTTTTTGCTAAAAATGTTTATCCAGTTCGATTAGGATATGGGTTCTGAGTAAAACTGGTTTTACAAACCCTTATGTGCCATGCTAATATCAAGCTAAATCACTGATAAAAATTTGTTATTTTTATCATAATATCTTTTGACCCTGCAGTGCCATCTGCATAGACAAGATGGAATTCTGTGTGTGTATATTTGGCCCAAATCTTCCAGTCTCCAGATTGTCGGATCTAAGTGGGAATTACCTGGGAAGTTTAAACTACCAGCGGGCAATTCCCCTACTCTCCCGGACCCTCCACGCATGTCTCCAACTCTGAGCTAGAATCAGAGACTTGGGACAGTTCCATGGTGCTTACCTGGATAATGACCCAGGAAATGTTAGACAGATTAAAACCTGGTCTAACACCTGGGAAACTCCACAACTAACAACCCCCAATCATCCCCCTTGACCCTGACTACCCCCCTCGGACCAGCCCTGGCTACCACCCGACTACCCACCGACCACCTGACTGATCCCCAGACCCCACACGACCCAACTACCTCCTTAACCTGATTAGCAACCCCCTTTCCCCGCCCGACCAGACCTGACCAGTCTCAACTACCCCGAACACCTGACTACCCTTGACTATCCCCAACCCAACCACCTAATAAACTCCAGGGACCCAACCCCTCCCAACTACCCCCAGCCAGCTACCTGCTACCTCCCAACCAGACATGACTACCCACCAGGCCCAACCCGACCACACCCCTGACTAGACTTGAATCCCCCTACCAACCACCCAGCTACCCACCTGACCTGACTACCGACTCCCAACTGCCATCCAATACCTCCCAGACCTGACCCAACCTGACTGGCACCAGCATCCGACTATTCTCCTGACTAGACCTAACCACCCGGCTACCCCCGACTCTACTCCGCACCAACAGAGTTCCCCAGAGTCTTCAACACCAAACTCAACTTTCAAGAATTCAGGAAGACCAAAGAATTCAAAAGAATCTTGGATAGTTGGAATAAAAATGTAAAACATGTTTTGCATTACCAAATTTTTTTTGTTCATTCATGGGATGGGGCGTCGCTGGCTAGGGCAGCATTTATTGCCCATCCCTAATTACCCTTGTTCGGAGGGCATTTTTAAGAGTCAAGCACATTGCTGTGGGTCTGGAGTCACATGTAGGACAGACCAGGTAAGGATGGCAGATTTCCTTCCCTAAAGGACATCAGTGAACCAGATGGGTTTTTATAACAATCGATTGATTCATGGTCATCATTAGACTTTTAATTCTAGATACTTATTGAATTCAAATTCCACCATCTGCTGTGGTGGGATTCGAACCCTGGTCCCCAGAGCATTACCCTGGATCTCTGGAACACTAGTCCAGTGACAATACCACTACACCACCGCCTCCCAATGCAACACTCCTGGAAGCTAGTTTGGAAAGGTGGGGTTGTTGCTCCTCCTCCTTTTGAGAATGGGAAGGGAGAATTGGATACATAAGGAAAATCCCAGAATGTTCTGTGGAGTGAAAGAGAGAGAGACATGCATATAGATGGAATACTGATAGATTTTCCAGTAGTAGCATTGTTAGCAGTGATTATTGAATATACAATGTAAAATCGTATTTTAGTTCCGTTTGGAAAAAGGTGGTGACTTGTTTTCTGGTTATTTCATAACTTTTCACACATAATGAAATTCCATCAGCAAGTGAGCATATCAGACTGTGTTGCAAAATAAACCTACAGCAAAATGACAGAGAACCTATAAGTATACCTGCAGAATAGTGAATTCCTCAGAATATGCACATAATACCACTGTTGCAAAAGTTTTATTTGTGTAATTTGATACGGTAAAGCATATGGAAACTCTTCTATTGAAGCTTAAGCCCCAAAACCACAAGGTTGCCTGTGGCATTTCAGCAACTTCCTTTCAGGCACATACAGGATGAGACATTGGAAACCTACAATAAAAAAATGAACATCTGATTCACAAATGGCCACAACACTAGTGTTTCAGCAAAGATGCTGTGAACTGAATCCTCTGTTGTCTTCTGCTGTTTGTTGTATCTGAGAGGCTGCTATTTTGCATAGATGTCTAACAATGCATGTTTACTGAATACTGTACTATTTATTCATGTTCTTGGGGTTACATGAGGCTGTCTGCCACTGCCTGCACATTTTAATCCTCCCACAGAACCAATCATATTTTCCACACAACATTCTTCATTTTCATTATTACTAATTCCATTATGCTATCATTTTTTTTCTTGCTTGCTATTTTTATCTAACTGTTTGCCTTTTTTTCTGTATCCATTTCTGTACCTTCTATTTCCTCTCCCCTCTTAAATTTGCCATGTTTGTTTTCATTTTCAACATTCTTAATCAATTGCTGGATGCAGTAATTAAAAAACACAATTTATACTTTAATTAAAGAAGTATGAGCAATTATGTTTTGGTCAAAGACAAAATAGTACAGCAGATGGTATATTTTCAGCTTTCTGCCAAGGCATAAAATCTCGGGAACTGAGAATTGTGTGGTTTCTATAACAGATGGCCAATCCACAATACCAGATATATGTCTAGGTGGCGAGTTGAAAATCTACCCCACTGATGCTTAATTTATTTCTTCAAGTTCCTGTAATGCTTTGAATTCTCCGGAGGTTGAAATGGAGATGACTGACCTTGATATCTCTTAGTGGCCTTGGAAATGGAGACTTTCCAGTCTCTGTTGTTTATTAGCAATGATCTAGTTGGTTGAAATAGTTAACATTAGCACATAGTAAATGTTCATTTGTGAAAAAGCTATTATTATACTCAACTTGCAACAACTCCTTTGATGTTGACAGAATAGTGCTTCTAAATTTAATTATAATAAATACATATTCAATCAATGAATGTGTAAAATACTTAGCTTGTATGAACACAAGATTTGCTAGATGAAAAAAGGCCAAAGTCTATTTAGTTTACCAGCAGTTACATGATATAACAGTAATGGAATTGTCGACTGTTAATATCAAACAAATTCTATCAATTAATCTGCAACATACCCAAACACGAGGCAAGGAAATCCCCAATGGTGGAAAGCTTTGGGAAACATAGACCCAGAATCGTATGTTCCTCTCGGTCATGCCTCAAATGACTCATATAATATCCCAAGATATTTTCTGAAATAACTTGGTTTTCAATGCTGAAAAATGCAACTGCGTATCCTGTGCAATCTACTTCCCATTCCAGTTTAAAAAATACAGGAACATTGCACCTGGGTAAAATATTGTAAACAGAAAAGAAAATCAATAATTTGCTTTTCTTTTGGATTATTTTGGGATGATTTTATCTTCTTTCTTCATCTGCCTGGTCTGCACCTAAGACTGTAAATAATAGCCTGTTTCCAAGCTGATGCTCATACTCCGAGAAGCTCCATGAAATACATGTGCATGCCCACACTCTCCTATTTTCCCATCTCACCTGCCATGGGATCACTACATTCTTTGCTTGACTTAGTTCAGATCAGAGTGCCACCCAAAACCAGTAACCGCTCTCACCACATAGCACTGAGCACAGCACCACTATGTAGTCCCTTTTGTTCAATCACTTATAGAAAATACCACACAAGCATGTATTGCACAAACAATGCTGCAGTATCATTGAAAAGTCCCCGCTGTACCATCACAATATTCATCTTTTCTTTAAACCTGATTACAAAAAAAGTTATGCACCCTACTCATCAAGTGAAACCAGACGGCTCTGATTTTTCTACATTTGTCAGCACATCAAATGCTGTTTATACCATGAACCATGCTGTAAAGTTTTGGCAGGATCAAATTTCCAATCTTCTTCTCCCTTTATTGGAGCTCAGAGTGTTGGACTGGATTGATCCAGTCAACATCAGGAGAAAACTGGTTCCTGTACTTATACTAAATCTGCTTATACTAAATCTAGCGGATAGATCAATCGAGAAGCAGTGGCAGACATTTAAAGGGATATTTCAGAGTATTCAGAATAAGTACATTCCCGCTGTAAAGAAAAATTCTAAGGGGAGGACCCACCATCCGTGGTAAACTAAAGAAGTTAAGGAAAGTATCAAACTTAAGGAAAAAACATAAAACTCCGCAAAGGTGAGTGGCAGGACAGATGATTGGACAGAATATAAAGAATGGCAGAGAATGGCTAAAAGGTTAATCAGGAGAAAGAAATTAGAGTATGAGAGGAAGCAAGCTAGAAATGTAAAAACAGATAGCAAGAGTTTCTACAGGTACTTAAAAAGGAAAAGAGTAAGTAAAGTGAGTGTTGGTTCTCTAGAGAGTGACAGTGGGGAGTTTATAGTAGATAATAAAGAAATGGCAGAAGAAATTAACAAAAATTTTGCTTCTGTCTTCACTATGGAGGATACAAAAAACATTCCAGTAATAGCTACAAATCAAGAGGTGAACGGAAGAAAGGAACTTGGTGAAATTGAAATCACTAGGGAAATGGTACTGAGCAAATTGATGGAGCTGTGGGCTGGCAAGTCTCCGGGTCCCGATGGACTACATCCTAGGGTCTTAGAAGAGGTGGCTAATGAGGTAGTCGATGCATTGGTGTTAATTTTCCAAAATTCCCTAGATTCTGGAAAGGCTCCATCAGATTGGAAAGTAGCAAATATAACCCCTCTATTCAAGAAGGGAGGGAGGCAGAAACCAGGAAACTATAGGCCAGTTAGCTTGACTCATGGAGAAGTTATTAGAAATCAATCATTAAAGAGGTTATAGCTGGACACTTAGAAGAGCTTAATGCAATAGGGGAGAGTCAGCATGGTTTTGTGAAAGGAAAATCATGTTTAACCAATTTGTTGGAGTTTTTTGCAGGAGTAACATGCGCAGCGGATAAAGGGGAGCCTGTAGATGTACTGTACTTGGATTTTCAGAAGGCATTTGATAAGGTGCCACATTAAAGATTATTATGGGAAATAGAAGTGCATGGTATAGTGGATAACATATTAGCATGGATAGAAGATTGGTTGGCTGGCAGAAAGCAGAGAGTATGCATAAATGGATCTTTTTCTGATTGGCAGGATGTGACAAGTATACTCCCACAGGGGTCTGTACTGGGGCCTCAACTTTTTAGGATTTACATCAATGACTCAGATGAGGGGAGTGAAGACATGGTAGCTAAATTTGCAGATGACACAAAGATAGATAGGAAAGTATGGTGTGAAGAGGACATGAGGTTGAAGATGGATATAGCTAGGTTGAGTAGTGGGCAAAGATCTGGCAAATGGAGGTTAATGTGGGGAAATGTGAAGTTGTTCACTTTGGCAGGAAGAATAAAAAAGAGTGTTAATTAAATGGAGAACGGCTGTATAATTCTGAGGTGCAGCGGGATCTAGGTGTTCTAGTACGAGTCACAAAAAGTTAGTATGCAGGGACATAGGCGGCTAATGGAATGCTATCCTTTATTATGAGAGGGATTGAACATAAGAGGAAGGATGTTATGCTTCAGTTATACAGGGTATTGGTGAGACCACACCTAAAATACTGAGCAGTTTTGATCTCCTTATTTAAGGAAGGATGTAAATGCATTGGAGGCGGTTCAGAGGAGGTTTACTAGATTGATACCTGGAATGAGTGGGTTGTCTCATGAGGAAAGGTTGGACAGACTGGGCTTGTTTCCACTGGAGTTTAGAAGAGTGAGGGGTGATTTGATTGAAGTTTACAAGATCCTGAATGGCCTTGACAAGGTGGACGTGGAAAGGATGTTTCCTCTTGTGGGTGAGTCCAGAACTAGGGGGGCACAGTTTTAAAATTAGGGGTCGTCCTTTTAGGACAGAGGGGTGGAGAAATTTTTTCTTTGAGGGTTGTGCAACTTTGGAATTCTCTGCCTTAGAAGGTGGTGGAGGCGGGGTCATTGAATATTTTTAAGGTAGAGGTAGATAGATTCTTGTTAGGTGAAGGATTCAAAGGTTATCAGAGTTAGATGGGAATCTGGAAATCAAAACACGAGAAGATCAGCCATGATCTTATTGAATGGCGGAGGAGGCTCAAAGGGCCTCCTGTTCCTATTTCTATGTACTAATCATTAACAGCAGTATCTTTCATGAAAATAGTAAATAAGGAGTGTGTTTTGTTACATGGAAGTCTACAATTGTAATTAGGACATGAGGGCAACAATTAGCAATAAAGTGGGTGGGGGGGTGTTGCCACCAAAGTACAGTGAACAATTTGGCTCAGAAATCTCTATGCATTCTGACCGGTTTGTAACCTGGGCAAGGGGAAGAAATTTGGGGTGGAATGTGTCTCTATTAGGTTTACATTCCATGTACAAAGGATCCAAAATTCCACAGGAAGTGGATGGGCACATCTTCAGCCCACATCACCCTCCCCACCACACCACCATATTGGTAACACTGGAGTGGGCAGAATTGGTGGGATTATGTAATATGTCCTAAACGCCACTCGGTGTTTCTCACTTTATGCCTGCATGTCAGGGTTAACTCCTGGGGGAAGAGAGATCCAGCAACTTTCCAAATGTCAGTTTCCCTTCAGGAACCGATTAGAAAGTGAGAAGTTGGTAATGGGAAATTGGAAAAGTTGAAATCTGGACCAGCTCCAATAAGCTTTGGCAAGGTGCAGAAACAATGTCCTCCCTTCGCCTGCTGGGTAGCACCCCAGTTGTACTGTGAAACAGCATAGGTGCCAAATTAAAATAGCTAAATATACCAGTGATAGCAGTTCAGATGGAGCTAGTCAGTCGTTGGAAGCAATGTCCAGCCACATTTCTCACTGTACAGTGGCCTACAGAAACGTTTAGGGCTCTTCCATTTTTGTTGCCTCAGTTATCCATACAAATTATACACAATTACCTTAAGATTGTCGTGAAGGAGGAAGCTAGCAGTCAATGTATATATTCTGAAAAACAAAAAAATGGTATGGATGAATTCTGAATGATCATCTGATATTAATTCTAAAATTTCAAATGGATTAATAATCTATTACTGAAATCTATTTCTTGTGTGGGAATCTGCTTCCTCTAGTACAACTTCTGTTTCACAACTTACCAAACTATAACTCAGTGGACCCATGAGCTGAACATGACCATATTGCTTGTCTTGATCTATACCAAGGGAGTTTGCAAGTTATTTTCTAAATGCTGTAAATGAACTCAGTGACTGAGCTGTTACATGGTTTCAACCCTTTGGTCCTAATATAGTCTGTTGAGATTCACACAAAAAGTGCAGGATGATAATTTGGCTTAGGAGTATGAAACTGATGATTACATTTACCATAACATCTGTTTCCATCTACAGTGATTCAGAAAAGAAAAATTACCAGTTGAATTTGTTGTATTAACAATTCCTTCCGTTGCTATAACAAAACCTTTAATATAAATGCACTACAATTGTAAGCTTTAAAGTGTTACATCAGGAGAGTAAGGTGTACAAACTAATATTGATTCAGTTCAGAAACAGCGTTTGGATTAGCCATGAACATCTGTAAAAGTGTGTTTATTTCCAGTTATAGAAGAATTTGATAAGTTCTGATACATATTTGGAGATTAAAGCCGTGATCTTAACTGCCCCATTCTGGTAGAAACCATATTTACATATGCAAAGGGAAAAACTCCTGTTCTAGGTGCAAGTCCTTACTCAATATGGCAGGCAATATACTTCCAGCTGGGAATGTATGTATGTTTCCTGCCCACCATTTTGGATCTTAGTAATCTGAGTATTGTCTGGACCAATTTCTAGGCCTGTAACTATTGGTGCAAACAGATGAAAAGGAATAGATTGTTTGCCTGCATTGCCTTAATGATGGCTGAGAACACAGTTAATTTGCTGCTGAAAATATTGTTTGTACACTTAGAACGGGAAGAAAATTTCCTTTGTCTGCTGGCTCTTAGGGTTCTATGTTTAATGACTCTCTGAAGTTGAAAGATTTTTGTGAGGGCTTGAGTAAACTTGACCTACGCATTTTCCCAATTTCTGAAATGCACACCAGACCCATGTGTGACTGCTGGTATTTTTGTCCTTTCGCATAGGGTTTGGAATTACAATGCATTTGCGAGCTGTGATGGAGTGCGGAAGGAGTGTGGGTGAGGAGGCAAAGTGGTGAGAAGGCCCGCCTCTGTTCTCGGGGACAGCAGCCCAGCTCCCAAAATAATTTAATGCCCTCTACACCTCACCCATTAACCACCCACCCCCGTGCACCCTCAGATCCCCATGCTGCCACATGCCCCAGTAACCACTCACCCAGTATTCACTTTTTACAGTCCTCAGGAGCCATGCAAATCAATGGGAATTCTTTTAAATACAGTTGAAGAAAATTAAACCTGTGATAATCTAATGAAACTCTCATACAATCACACTGCCATTGATGCAAAAAAACTTCTGAAATTGAAATAACAAATGGTGTTTTCTGATGTCTTCAAAGCTGATTGCCTGCCAATCAATGAGCAGAAGCAGGTGCTTGGAATTCTTTTTAACCTTTCAAAAGCAAGGCATTTTTTTCACAGTCAGAATTGTCTGTCCATTTAAATATCAATACCAGAAGGTCTTCTAGCACATTATTTCACATTTTTGAATGAATTATGGCACTTTCTCTAATTGAAAAAGTACTATAATGCATTTCAACACACAGTGGTGGTCAATATATTGATCAGTTTACCTTTTCAGGATAGGGCCCTATGATGAATCACTGCTTTAAAAATGCATCAACGTTACAGCACAGCATCTAATAGTGACACTTGAAGTTGTGAAAACATTTTACACTTATCTTTCAGAAAGTTGCTGACTCCTCAGCAGGTTTCCTGCAGTGGTCACAAACTCTCCAAGGAATTGCATTTTTTAGGGCATCCAAAACCCACACAAGCCTACGAAAATAGTGTGCGAGCGGAAATACAATTTTCCTGTGATCCTCACAATGCAGCCTGTGGCCTCGGAAGAGATGAGTGTGCGTTTTGTACCCAAGGCCTTCCCAACTCACAAAAAGACCACACAAAAAAGGTGGGGTCTGGAAGACAAAGGAAAATTATTTTTCCAGTAAGACAAATGAAATTCAGCGTTTTGTGACCCAATTTACACCTTCAATCAGAGACAAAAATCTGACCCCAAGTTTCTACTTTGGGAGAAACTGGCCATTTGACTTAGATGGACAAGTGGCTCATGTGTAAAATGGAAAGATAGCGTATGATAGCAGTTGGCGATGCTAGCAGCGTTTCTCAGCATTTAACAGAGCTATTACTGATTTGAGCGCGCTTGATGCTGTTTCTTGAAATTGGAAGGATTTTTTTATATGCTTTGTTTTTATTTCTGACATTTAAAGTTTATAATTTTGATGTGTCAGAACTTGTTATTCTTGAACTCAAAGTAGATGCTGCTTAACATCTAACTTGTGGAATAAACACTGACCTGGCTGTTTTACAAACAGAACAGTTTGTTTGATGAGGTCATGATGCACTGAGAATGCTAAGGAGAGGAAAGCCTGAATCACTGGAGAGAACTTTGCAGCATACGTCTTTCCTGTAATATAACTGGAAAAATATTTTCTTCAAGTCTTTGAGTGATAAAACATACAATGGTGCATCATTGAACATGGATTCATTAATTGTACATGTTTTAAAATAAATCTTTAACATATTTGTAATTTTGGTATAAAGGATTAGTCATTCACAATAGCTGCATGTTTGATACTTTCAGAAATTCCTAGTCCTAAAAAGTGCAAGCCATACATTTTCTGTTTGAGGATGCATCGCACAATTACTGTCCAAAGTAATTCCTTTGCATGCTGCACCTTCCAGTCATAGGCCCCACACGTCCACACATCAAATGATGTGCGGTGATGTCGGGCGAGCGTCCCGATGTCACCACGCACCATCGCGATATTTTGTTGGGCGCGCGCGCAATGATATCTGCTGTGCACCCGCCACTAATTAACGGGTCACTTAAGGCCCTTGACTCATCAATCGACACTGATTTTTCGGCGCCCGTGCAATCTTCGGGTCGGCACACGGGCGCAACGGGCAGGCGGGTAGGACACATTTGTATAAACCTCATCCACGGGCGGGATAAGAGAGCTCAGTGGGGTCCCGAGTGTGCTCTGTCAAGTATTTATTTTTGAAAGTTTTTGATACTTGTCTGTGTGATCTGCAATACTTCAAAACGCACACCAGCTGCTTGGTCTGGACTCACAACCTTCAGGCCGGCACTCTGCAGTGAGGAATCTTTTTTGGGCCTGCAGGTTTTAGAAGCCTTCCCTTAGCCTGGGAATGGGAGCTGAACTGCCCACTGGAGGCACCTCCTCTGAGGAGGCAGGGAGGTCTAGAATGGGGAGGAGACCAGTGCACATTCAACCTCCAGGGGAGCCACCTTTGGGAGGACAGGCACAAGGGGCCAAGAGGTAGACCAAGGTGGAAGGGGCCGCAGAAGATGCCACTATCCTGCTGCCAGGGTTTACAGGCGGCGAAGCAGCTACCTCAATATATCTGAGGTGCAGTGCCGAAGGAGGCTCCATCTCTCAAGGGAGACAGTCAACCATATCTGTCAGATGATTGGGCCTGGGATCTCCGCTAACTGTGTGGATGGACACCCCATGCCAGTGGCTCTGAAGGTCACAGCTGCCCTCAACTTCTATACCTCTGGCTCCTTCCAGGACTCGGTGGGTGATCTTTGCGGAGTCTCCCAATCAGCTGTCCACACTTGTGTTAAGCAGGTTACAGACGCTCTGTTCAGATGGGTATTGACCTTCATCCACTTCCACTGGGACCAGGCAAGTCAGACACAACGAGACAGAGGCTTCGCGGCCATTGCTGGCTTCCCCCGTGTCCAGGGTGCTATAGACTGTACACATGTGGCCATCAAGGCGCCAGCAAGTGAGCCCGGTGCCTTCACCAACAGGAAGGGCTTCCACTCCATGAACGTGCAGATAGTGTGTGATCACAGGATGCTGATTCTACAAGTCTGTGCAAGGTACCCAGGCAGCTTCCACAACACCTACATCCTCAGACACTCCCAGGTGTCGGGGCTCTTCAGTGCTCCAGCCCGGCTGGATGGATGGCTGCTGGGTGACAAGAGCTATCCCCTCAGAAGGTGGCTCATGACGCCTGTCCACCATCCAAGAACAGAAGCTGAGCAGTGGTACAATAGGAGCCACATCTCCACAAGGGCTGTGGTGGAGAGAACCATCAGTCGTTTCAAGATGCGCTTCCAATGCCTGGACCGCTCAGGGGGCAAACTCCAGTACCCCCCAGATCGTGTCTCAGTGATAGTGGTTGGATGCTACGCTCTGCACAATCTTGCGCTGGAAAGGGGAGACGCTGTGGATGATGAAGATGTCGACACAGTGGCTGCGGCTGCACACGATGAGTCCAGCAGTGAGTCCGAAGATGAGCACACACGGGGAAATGCTGAGGGGGTAGACGCTGACCCAGGCATACTCCAGGGAGGCAGGGACACCCGGGAGGCTTTAATCCAACGAACCTTCAGCTAGAACAACACAGATGGATCTCCAGGACAAGCCTGGATTGTAGGCTCCATACTTGATACGTATCTGCCAAATCTTCCAGGTTAGGAACAGTAACTAAAGGCCTTGTTAATAAAACTGAATGTCCCACAAAGCACTTCTAACATTTTTGGAAACCATCCACCTGCAGAAGAAAAAAGGCAACCTCAGCCATGGTAACATGTCTGAATTTAATATCACAGGCAAAGAAACTTAATGAAACAAAATGACAAGGATGTTCCAATTCAAAGTAAATCATAAGGACCTCATCTCGGGCCAACACAAAAGCACCAGTGATAAACCAGTGATGTACCTAAAGTGCCTTATGTTTACGTTTTCGGGTGCTACGTCTTGGTGCTGACCCCTCGCTGGGAGTGGTATCTGAGACAGCTGCTGACTCTGCTGTCCTGTTGGCCTCGATGACCTTGGCGGCCGTCCTCTGGCCCGTGGAGCCAGTGCTGGCCCCGCCTGGGAGGGAGCTGCCAGTTCCACAGCTGGCACCTCCCCAGTCGTCACAGCCTCATCGGATGCAACGGTCACTGGCAGAGGGATGGAGGAGCTGCCGCCCTCATCCGGAGCGCCCTGAGAGGTGCCCGCAGAGACGCCAGGCAGCTGCTGCACCGATGTGAGGTCGCTTCGGACCTCCCTGCACACTGTGGATGGATGGGCACCAAGCTGGGATACTTGATACCCACACCATCTCCCATACTGGCACTGACCAGCTGAGGTCAATGCCAATGTGAGGGCTTGCTGGTCCGAGCGCATCCCCAGGAAGCCCTGATGGGTCCTGGAGGAGCCTCTCCACGAGAGTCGCCACTCTCTCCATGGAGCACGCATGGCGCTCGGACATGTGGCTCATTGCTTCGGCGATCGCCCGCGTAGACTCCTCCACCACGGAGACCAAGCCAAGCACGGCCTCATGTATCTCCATCAGATGTTCCCGCACACCCGGCCGCATTTCCTGTGCTTGCTGCATCGCAGACAACTCCAGGGGCACATCATCAGACACCGACTGAGCATGTGCCTGGTCCCCTGCAGCCCTCTGACTGCTGGTGCCATGGGCACTCTCTGTCTCTGCCAACTCCTCCAGCGACTGTGAAGTGCTCTCACCGCTGTGCCTCGAGACACTAGCCGATGTTCTAACTCCCACCGAGGTGCTAGTATCTGCGTTGGTACCTGCCTGGCAGAGATGGTGTGACGCTGGTGAGACTTCAGGGCCCTCAGGTGTGAGAGGGGTCTCTGCTGCTCCTCCTCCTGGCCCTGCTCCACTGATGCTGAAAGGAAGAACAAGGACATTGGATCAGTTAACGTGGAGACAATGTCAATGTGCATCCCTGTCCCCCGGATCATTATGTGCTCATCCTTCCATAAGCAATGGTCAAGCCATGTTGTAAACTTCAATCACTGAACATTCAGCACTGCCATGGCTGTTGGGAGAACAATGGTGACCTCACTGCTGGGCAAACATACCTGCATGTGGCACCCCAGCCTCACCAACACCAGTGGACCTGGGCACATGGCGCCTCTCCAAATCCAGGGCCTCCTGCTTGAAGCAGTTAAGAGTGGCGACCTGCGCCTGGTCACTGCCAGTCCTCACCCGCTTGGGGGCATTATGTGCTTTCGTCTCCTGAAAAGGAGAGAAGAGCATTGATTAGTGCTACTTGTACCTGGAATCTCTTCACGCACGGCCCACCCCAACCAGAGTGGGACATATCAGGGCTCCAGTGCCTCCTCACCCTGCTGCTGCCGAACACTCACACAAAGATGCTGGGCCTGTTCCCTACCACCCCCACCTCCCCCTTGGCCACATGCTGCCTACACCACATTAGGCACCACACGGTCTAACCTTCCATAACAAGGAGGTACAAGCACATGGAGCGCAGAGGAGAGCAGATCGATCGGTGCCAACGCCACCTTGAAGCTCCCCTCCCAGCGTCTCATCACCCTGACTTTGACATGTCCTGGAGTTCCAGCCCTGTGCCCAGGTGCAGCTGCTCCAGGTTACCCCCCAAAACAGTCATGTGGGTCTCAGTGTACCACATGCTGCGGGGGCAGAACCCATCTCATCACCACCCTCTCATGGTGACCTCGGCATGGGCAATATCTGCTGGCCCACCCAGAGAAGGACACAGGCCGTCAATGATTCAATGCAGTCACTACACTCAGAGTTGGGGCTGGGGGTGGGGCACCGGGGGTTAAGCCGACCTGCTGGGTTAAGTGACCAATGCCAACATTGTCCTCACCCTTCCAGAGCACAACAGGTCATTGAAGCACTTGCGACACTGGATCCAGGTGCCTCGCACCACATCGCGGGAGCTCACCACCTCCGCCACCTCCTCCCAGGCACGTTTCATCATGTGGAGGGGGGTCTCCTCCTCCCATCCTGGGGAACCAACACCTCCCACCGTGCGGCCACCCCCTCGAGGAGGGTAGCAAGGAAGTCATCTGAAAAATGAGGGGCATACTGACCCTCCCCACCCTACCCTCCGGCCTGGCCTGTCCCACCGCCATACCCTCTGGCCTGGCCTGCCCTCCGGCCTGACCTGTCCCACTGCCATACCCTCTGGCCTGGCCTGCTCCACTGGCCTACCCTCCAGCCTGGCCTGTCCCACTGCCCTACCCTCCGGCCTGGCCTGCCCTGATGACCTACCCTCCGGCCTGGCCTGCCCTCCGGCCTGACCTGTCCCACTGGCCTACCCTCTGGCCTGGCCTGTGCCGATGACCTACCCTCCGGCCTGGCCTGTCCCGATGACCTACCCTCTGGCCTGGCCTGTGCCGATGACCTACCCTCCGGCCTGGCCTGTCCCGATGACCTACCCTCCAGCCTGGCCTGTCCCACTGGCCTACCCTCCGGCCTGGCCTGCCCTGATGGCCTACCCTCTGGATTTGCATAACCTCTGCAGAGCCCTTCGCGCAGCCATTGTGAGCAGCCTTTCCAAGGCTGCCAGGCCTTCCTTTATACAGGCCGCCGGGTCGCCATTGGACCCAGCAGGTTGAGCGCGCCCACCGCCGCCTGCCCACTCCTGCTATGCACGGGAGTTGTGAAGTACGCTGGGTGGGCCTTAACTGGCCAGCCCGCGTAAAGCGGCGGCACAAACCCGATTGCAAGTGGCGATCGGGTCCACACCCACCCGCTCCCAGTCTGCCTCCCTGCCATCCAAAAAATTCTGCCCATAGTGTTGTTTCTGCATGCAGCACTCATTTTTAAAGACTGATTGCTGTTTAGTAGAATTAGATTAAACTAAGAAGTTAGAATACTTAACACCTAAATTAACTATGTTTCTGATTTTTCACTGATTAGGTTCTGTGTGTCCTGCCTTGAGAAAACTTTTGCAAAAGTTCTGACCGTGTCATTTCCCTGTTTTTGTATGTCTTAAAAAGGAAATGTGTAAATATTTGGTCTTTAAACATTCTAGTCGAGGCGTCATCAGCATTGTCTCGCTCTTGCCTAGCCAGGCAAGACCCATTGTGGTGTAAACAGCAACAAGACTTTTGAATCACTTTATTCTTTCAGCTTCAAAAACCTGCTGAATATCTCACTTCCTGCGCTAGACTCTTGATCCCAGCTGATTTTTCACCCTTCCTCTGCTTGTAGATTTGACTTTTCTGTACATGATAAATTCTAATTGTCTTTTCAACCCAGAAGTCAATCTTTCTGCTATTGTCCTTTTACTTTTCTGTCAACTCATTTATAGAAACCTGTTAAATAAAATTACATAACATGTTGTACATAAAGTTTTTAGCTGCATTTGTAATTGTGTCTCTAAACAAGATAACTGATTTCACATTGGTGTAATGAGTTTATGTAAAGGTATTTTGATGCCCAGCTATTGAATCCTTTAAAAGTTCATTCCTGCATCCATGCTCTCTCATCCAGTTCCTAGTAGATTTCCTGAATGTAAACATTATTATTTTTAACAGTACAATTACCATCAAAAAAATTAGCACCAAATGTAAATAAAAATGCTGGCTCTGTTGCCCGGTCTAAGCTGCAGCCACCTGGTGAGCTGCACTTCACTCGGGACTTCGGGGTTTGTTTACCTACCTTACTTCGGGCAGCACTCACAGTCATCAGCGCCAGGCTTCACAGGCAGCACCACATCAGCGCCAGGCTTCACAGACAGCACCACATCAGTGCCAGGCTTCACAGGCAGCACCACATCAGCGCCAGGCTTCACAGGCAGCACCACATCAGTGCCAGGCTTCACAGGCAGCACCACATCAGCGCCAGGCCTCACAGACAGCACCACATCAGTGCCAGGCTTCACAGGCAGCACCACATCAGCGCCAGGCTTCACAGGCAGCACCACATCAGCGCCAGGCTTCACAGGCAGCACCACATCAGTGCCAGGCTTCACAGGCAGCACCACATCAGTGCCAGGCTTCACAGGCAGCACCACATCAGTGCCAGGCTTCACAGGCAGCACCACATCAGCGCCAGGCTTCACAGGCAGCACCACATCAGTGCCAGGCTTCACAGGCAGCACCACATCAGCGCCAGGCTTCACAGGCAGCACCACATCAGTGCCAGGCCTCACAGACAGCACCACATCAGCGCCAGGCTTCACAGACAGCACCACATCAGCGCCAGGCTTCACAGGCAGCACCACATCAGCGCCAGGCTTCACAGACAGCACCACATCAGTGCCAGGCTTCACAGGCAGCACCACATCAGCGCCAGGCTTCACAGGCAGCACCACATCAGTGCCAGGCCTCACAGACAGCACCACATCAGCGCCAGGCTTCACAGACAGCACCACATCAGCGCCAGGCTTCACAGGCAGCACCACATCAGCGCCAGGCTTCACAGACAGCACCACATCAGCGCCAGGCTTCACAGGCAGCACCACATCAGTGCCAGGCTTCACAGGCAGCACCACATCAGCGCCAGGCTTCACAGGCAGCACCACATCAGCGCCAGGCTTCACAGGCAGCACCACATCAGCGCCAGGCCTCACAGGCAGCACCACATCAGCGCCAGGCTTCACAGGCCGCACCACATCAGTGCCAGGCTTCACAGGCAGCACCACATCACTTTTAGCGGGGGTGCTCATGGGCAGGTCTCTACCAGATCAGCTGTAAGGTGGGGGTGGCTTTTCAATGGCTGTAGGACTAGAGCTTGCTTGGGGAAGGGGGAGAAGTGGCCTCAGGCAAGGGAAGAGGCCGCAGGGGGAGGGCTGTACTGGGGAAGGAGGGTATCCCAGGGTGTGTGTGGGAGCACAAGTTGATCTGTGCAAGTTGACTTCAAGATGGGTGAGGGCTGAGGAGGCAGCCTCCAGAGGAGATGAGGCCAGGTGGAGATGTGAGGGTGTGTGTGTGAGAGAGTGAGTGGTGATGTCCCTTGAGCTGGCAGTGAGTGAGATGCCAGTGAGTGTGTGATGGGCTTGTGAGTGCGTGAGTTCAGAGTGATGAGATGGTTGCCTTACCCTGGCTGCACTGATGAGATCATTCATCCATTTTCTGCATTGGATGGCTGATCTCTTGTGTGCAGCATTGGCACTGACCACCTTTACCACTGTCTCCCAAGCCGGAGTGGTGAGACTAATCGGCCTCCTACGGCCAGAACGGGGGTAAAGGACATCTGGGCAGGCCTCCAGAGTGTCCAGGAGGTGTCCAAGGGATGCATCACTGGATCAGCACTCATCTTGGCTTTTGGGGCCATGTCTTCACCAGAGCAGCCCTGGGCTGCAGGCATTGAGAAGTGTACGTGGGGCTGCAGTTCAAATATGGTGCCCTGTGTGAGGAAGCGACAAGATAATGGCGTGGCGGGCAAATTGGAGGCTGCCCGCCAATGAAACGGTGTGTTTCCTGTGGCTGCATGATTAATGAGGCAGGACTGGGACGATACGGCGTGAAAACCCGCGATTGCGGCCGGTGGGTAAAACAGCTTCTTTTCCCGCCCACTACTGCACTTTGTGTAAATCTGGAACAATTCCGGCCTTAGTGTGATGCTCTTGTAACTCACTGTCCTGTATGCATAAAGCTGACTGGAAAATTTGCCCTTTGAAAACAAATTGTCTCTGATTTATAGAGAGGCCGATTTATTTTTCCCTTGTTGAGCTGACCTGTGCTGCATTTGGCCTTGTAAAACCTGGTTGGGGTCATTTGAAAGCAAGCTGCCAATGACATTGCAAAGAATAATGTTAATGATATTGTCTAGAATGATATTGACAGGGGTCGTGACAGTGAATTTGATCAGGAGTTCTAAACAAACATATAACTGTTTAAATACAATTTATTCACTGGAGTTTAATATTGAAGTCATTAAAGGAAAAATAAAAATGTTGCTCTAACAAGATTAAGTCAGTTCGAAGGGACAGATAGCCTGGCAAACTGTGATAGAATTCAGAATTTTTGTAAACAAATAACTTAAGTAGTTTTAGAAATCTTAAATATTTTCATTATTTTCCCCTAGCTTTTCTGCTTTACATGTGTACATGTCTGCAGATGCAGGTACAATATCAACCATTCCTTTACTGAGGGGAGGAGGTCCACCTCTTCCTGTCACAATCTTCAATCAACTAACAGGAGCTATGCAAGACTGGCATTGATTGGCTCCATCTACAGTTTTCACACCATTGTAGGATTGGCTCTCTTGCACTTATTACCATTTTTAAGAAATATTTCCCACTGCCTTTCCAATAATGAAACCTTACTTCTCAGTGACATAGGCAGTAGAACTCAGTTATAGGGATTTTGTTTGCATTCATTATTCTAATTAGTATGATCTATGCACATTTCACTTGAGGGATAAGTTCTCCCTCAGTTGAATACCATGATACAGCTCACCATGTGCTTGTGTTATGGACAGGAGGGGGTTTAATTTACAACAGCCCTGATTTCTCCACTCACTCCCTATCTGTAAACAGAAAGGGGTTTTTTGATTTTTGTTTCCTCCCTCTATAAGTGGTGGCAGATTTTCCCCAACCCTTCAGCTTTGGAATGATCCAATCCTCATTAATAACCCCACAACAAACTGGAGATAGGGTAAAATCAGAGCGGCTATTTATTTTACACACACTCAAAAACGCGGGAAGAAGGTTTCGCAACATTCCCTTCACTTCTGCATTCATACAGTAAAAGAGGAATAAAGGAAAGAAAGAGGTACAGGGCAAAGACCACAAAACAAAATAAGAATTATTGCTTCATGTGAGTCCAGAATCAAAAGTCCAATGGTGTATTCCTTCAGAGAGGTTAGCAGGCTGGAAGTGATGCAGGATGATCCACTTTTCCAGGAGCACTGACTTCCCTGGTGGGAGAAGCACGTAAGGGTGAATCAGTCTTGCAGTCGGCTCTGGTATGAAGTTCAGATGTTCCAGTAGAAAACAGTGTAGATGAGGGCCAGGCAACTTCAAACCTGGACAGAGCTCTGGTTCCGTTCCTGGGAGATGGCAGACTGCCTGGATTCAGCTCCACAAGGCAATATTACAGGTTCTGGCAGCTTGGTGGGGGAGGGGAGAGGAGTTGGGTGGTCTTGTGGCATAACTCTCACTTCTTCTTTCCCTTGGTTTGGACAAAGGATGTATATTCCTGAACAAAAACAGAATTACCTGGAAAAACTCAGCAGGTCTGGCAGCATCGGTGGAGAAGAAATCAGTTAACGTTTCGAGTCTTCATGACCCTTCGGCAGAACTGATATTCCTGGTCTGGATTGTTGAGATGGTTGATGTTACATCCATTAGTAAGTTTCAGCAGCTTCAGGGCCCCTTTGTCCTCGTAGATGTATCGTCCCTGTTGGCTAGAGCTCTGCCTTAGGAATGTGAAGGATCTTTGGGCATTTCCTTGGAATTTGATTTCTGCACTCACAGGGGGCACTAGTGCCGCTTTAGAGATAACTAGATCCTTGCTGTTTTCTGAAGGTTAGAAATTCACTTTGTATGAACCGTAGCTGGTCAGGCTCAGTCAGTGTAAAGCCTTTGAGCATTTTTTTCAAATAATAATTTTATAAAGTAATCATGATGATACTGATATATATATAAAATGTATTTTTTTTCCTTCATGTCTTCTGGGCATGACACTTGAAATGAGAAATGGAAGAGAGAAGTCCACCCCTTGTTTTACTTGCATTAGCAAGGCCGACAGGTGTTTATTTAGAACTTCTGACACAATGAGAGTTAGTTTGGCTGTTAAATCAAGGGTTCTTACATCAGGACCAACAGGCATTATAGGATGGATATTGTTTCAGGTTTAATTGCACAGTACCATTCATTAGCAGAAAGGATAAGCATACCAGCTGCTCCAAGCTTCTGCCAATGTCACTTGAAATAATCACAAATACTGTTTTAGAACAGATTACATGACTTGTCAATTGAGTTTTCTACAGGTAGCAGTTAGTTTCTGTATGGTACTGTTCCCCCAATGACAGACGTAGAGATTGAGAATTTGGTCTGCATAGAATTGTAGATACGTGTGCACTTTGTATCACTCTGACAATTTTCAGGAATTTCAGGAAAAGTTGAGTTTCAGGTTGCAAAACAGAGCAATTTTCAAAAAAAAAGTAAGTAAAAAGCTATATTTTGATAAAAATAAAGGACCAAATTGAGCAGTTGAATTAACCTTATACTGAAAATTAATAATATACTTTTCACAACTAAATATTCCAAAAAAGGCAAACTGACTTTGGTTATCAAATATGGTTATAAAATCTGAATACAAATGTGTTCGTTTATAAAGGAGGGTGAATAGTCAATGACAATGGAAGGAAATTTTTTTTATTCAACAAAAGCACCCTTCATTCAACAGAGTCTTGTGAAAAAGAGAATTAAAAGTCTTGTATTGAAGAACTTCCTAAACTGCATACGTACAAAGTCTGTTTTTATAATGCCAGGAAATCGGGTGAGACAGACTGTACGCTTTATACAGTCTTCCAGAAATGGCACTAGGTCGCAAAACTCCCAGCCCAGAAGAAAAGCAACGAGCTTATTCACAGCTCAGAGTTGGAAGACAGACATATGGTCAGGCATTTTAGTCACAAATGATCCTCCACTCACTAGGAGAAAAAAAATTACTGAGACTCAATTCACCTTGTAACATTCGATTTGCTACATACACTGAATTAAATGACATCTGCATTTCATCATGTTAATTTACTCTCACTTGTGCTTACTGCTTGTCCAGTATTGGAAATACTCTCAGACACTATCTTAATGTTGTATTTGATAATAATTATATTGTGAAATGCAGACCAAACATTGACAATTGAAACTTGTTAACAAAGTGATGATGTCAGTGAAAAAAATAAATTCAAGTCTGGGGTTAACTTTTAACTATAAATTATATCGGGCTGGATTTTACATCCCACGGCCGGGCGAGCACACGCCCGACCCAATCAGGTGTAAAATAGCGCGCGTGGTGATGTCGGGCAAGCGTTCTGACATCATCACGCTGGAGGGGGTGCAGAGGAGATTCACCAGGATGTTGCCTGGGGTGAAACATTTAAGTTATGGAGAGAGGTTGGATAGACTTGGGTTGTTTTCGTTGGAGCAGAGAAGACTGAGGGGTGACCTGATGGAGGTGGACAAGATTATGAGGGGCATGGACAGGGTGGATAGGGAGCAGCTGTTCCCCTTAGTTGAAGGGTCAGTCACGAGGGGACATAAGTTCAAGGTGAGGGGCAGGAGGTTTAGGGGGGATGTGAGGAAAAACATTTTTACCCAGAGGGTGGTGATGGTCTGGAATGCGCTGCCTGGGAGGGTGGTGGAGGCGGGTTGCCTCACATCCTTTAAAAAGTACCTAGATGAGCACTTGGCACATCATAACATTCAAGGCTATGGGCCAAGTGCTGGTAAATGGGATTAGGTAGGTAGGTCAGGTGTTTCTCACGTGTCGGTGCAGACTCGATGGGCCGAAGGGCCTCTTCTGCACTGTGTGATTCTGTGATTTGCATGATATTTCAATCGGCGGGCACATATGGGAGTGGGCAGCATGCCCGCCGACAATTAAGATGCCTGTTAAGGCCGTTAATCAATTACTTTGAAGCTATTTTTCGCTGAAAAATTATTTTTGCTGAATTATAAAATTAATTCATTTAAAATGAAGACTTCGATCATACATTATCCTATCACATCTCCCAGAATTATCATCAAGTGCATTGGCACCAATTTTGTTTTTTGAAATGTAGTTAGTATTAGTAGGAAAGTACATCAGCCAATTCATGCACAGCAAGGTCCCTCAAACAGCAATGAGATGAGTCCCAGCTAACCTGATTTTGATTGTATTAGTTGAGAAGAGACCTGCTTGTTCTATTTTCAACAATAAATGTAACCCATTTTCAGCTTTTGCAAATACTTCCAGAATTTTGTTTCTCACATTTAACTAGCAAATAAAGCATTTCTGTTTTACAAATTTACATAAATCACAATAGCAACCATTTTATGATGTACAAGGTTTTGTTCTTTGCACTGTTATTGTACACATCAATTAAATCACTTGGACAATGAAAGTTAGTTCCTGCCAAATACTTAAGACCTGCACCAGCTTGAATCCTTGCTCCCATGTGCAGTCTGTATCTGTCTTACATGCTCCTTTCCCTTCCCTTATGTCTCTAAAATGTGATTCCCATGGCTATACTTGGAATAAAGAAAACTGTTGAGTTTTCATGGTCATGGTGAATAATCTCGAGCAGCCATGTGTCTGGAATAGCTGGCTGCAAACGGCAGTATTTCACCATCGGCTAGAGCAACTGGTTATGTGACACGAAGGTTACTGTCGGAGGAGCTTTCGCTGTCCCCTGGGAGAGCACAGCAGAAGCTTCTTCTATGGAGCCAAGAGCACTCTCCTAGAACAGTGCCTCAGAACACATACAGCTCTGCCAAGAACAGCCTGCAGGACCCCTGTGACACTTGGAAAGCCCCTGTGAATATCGGCATGGTAGCAGCCCAAGCAGTGTTCTGAGCTCCCATAACCACAGTCTGGGGCAAGAGTTAGCCTGTGGCTGAAGGGAGTGCAGAGAGAGAAGCAGACGGTGAAAGCACCCGCAGTGTGTAATTTAGAGTTGGGGAGGGGAGGTGAGAGAGAAGTCAAAAGGGATTAAAAGGATTGGGTATGAGAAACCCTGCAGCCAAAACCATGACACTGCCACTGCCCATGACGGCAGCGTACTTTGATGGGGGAGAGGGTGTGTAGGTGGCCTCTTCCTCTTCCAATATGAGCCTGTTGTCATGAGTTCCCAGCCACTACATCCTGCAAAAAAACTGTTGTGTGTTAAAGTGTGTGAGGTGTTTGAAAAATGTGACTCAGTTTGTGAGGTGTGATTAAGTGAAGGATGTGCAAAAAGGAGGAGGTGTGGTGATGTGTTGCAGTGATTGTAGAAGATTGAAGTCTTGTAAGTGCTGTCAGTTTTCTTATTAATGAGGCTGTAAGTGGTTCAGCTGTGAACAAAGAGTAGAGAGGAACTTTACTGCCTTAGTTTCCATCAACGGTCAGGATGATATCCAGGTCCTGACTCTGGTTTTTGAGATCTGCCTCTCTGCGTAATCTTATGGGAGATGGCCAATTAAGAAGCTGCCTCTGGGACCCCCCTCCCAGGCTGGCTGCACAGGTGAGAGGACCATTGGGAGTGCTCTGGGTGGCCTACAGGCCCACTGGGAGAGATGGGCATTACTACTGTAGGTGGGGAACCAAGAGGACACCTCAAGGTGGAATTGCCTCAGAGGATTGCAAAGTAAAGCTTCATATAAGCTGCCAGGCCACCACTGTGGAGGGAGAACCCTTCTAAGGATAGGCAGCGGCAGTAGCTGTGGTTTCCAGCACCTGCTGTTCAAGGGGCAGAGTGGCGATGAGTTAGGTGAGGCCTCACTGGCCCCTGTAGGCCATCTCCAGTCATCAGCCAAGCTTAAGCTTTGGCAGGAGGTCCATCTGCTGCTGGTAAGATCCCGGTGGTGTCACCAGTTTACCCTTAAGTGAGCACTTAATTTATGCTGATTATTTACCCAGCACTGCTGCGTAGTTCGCTGATGTCGGTCCCACCCTGCCTCTGACAAGATCCCTAAGAGATGAGATTGCGTCAGAGAGTTGCCTCAACATGTGATTTTCAAAAACTCTTCCACCTCCCCCTCCCCCCCCCCCCACCCCCCACCTCCACACAGCTGAGATCAGTATTCTTGAACAATCCTCACTAAGTCATTACGTTTCCTGTGACAATGCAGCCATGTCCAGGGTCCAAAGGTCCTGGCTTTGACATGCTCTGCAGTTTTATGGGTTGATGCTGGAAGGATTTCTGCCTCATTTGAAGAAAAGGATGCCCATCCTCAAGTCTGCTGTCTGCACCTGCCTCCAAAGAAGTATTGGAGATCCATGGTGGTCTCTCCTTCCTTTGGCCAATTCCTCAATCAGAAATGTTGAAAAAGCCAGGAAGCATTTTCGAGGTGCAGGCAGCACAAATATCATGAGCTGCCTGTGTCACTTGCAGCCAGTGTGCGCAATGCTCGGGATGCACCCGATTCCAGGCACCATCCGATTTCTATGCTGGTTGACTCTGCTGACTATTTCAAGCATTTTCTGTTCTTCTTTCAGATTTCCAGCATCTACAATTTTTCTTTTCCCTTAAGAGAGCAATTTGGTGAGCCTGCAATTTGAATACAATAAAGTGGGTGCCATCAACCTTGGCTCAGTGTTGACACTGTTGCCTGAAACAGCCAATTGTGTGTTCAAATCACACTCCAGAGACTTGACCACATAATCTTGGCTGATACTTCCAGTTCAATACTAAGAGAGTGTTGCATCTTAGTTGATGTAAATGATTCCATGGCACTATTTTGCAGAAGAGCAAGAAGGTTGTCCTCTGTGTCCAGGCCAATATTTATCCATCAATTATCCCCCCTCTGTTTGAGGAACCTTGATATGTGCAATGTTCATATTCCTTGCATTACAAAAGAGACTATAATTCAAAAATAAAAACAGAATTACCTGGAAAAACTCTGTAATTCTGTTTTTGTTTTGGATTTCCAGCATCCGCAGTAGTTTTTTGTTTTTATAATTCAAAAATACTTAATTGCCTGTGTAAAGTGCTCTGAGGCATTCTGAACTCATGAAGACACAACATAAATGCAAGCTCTTTCTTTCATTATTGCATTAGGGTATTATGTGTGCAAGAAATGCTGGTTTTGTAACTTTGTCCAGGATTTTAAAGTTTTTTTTTAGTTTCAGTTTAATAATGACGCTACCAATTTCCCTTTTGTTTGTTACTGGTGGTAAAAATTGAGACACTTGTTTTGCTGGAGCAAGACTTTGATTCCTGCAGAAGTTCATGACTAATCAGCTTAAATATTTATTTTTTAAAATTAAATGGAAATTATTTAAATTTCCAAGTAAGAAAGGAAAATTAGAGATTTAAGTAGAAGCAAACTTTTCACTTGTGCTGCCGGCAGAAACTACCCCCTCCCTCCCACTCAACCAGGAGGAATCTGGCTCATTTGCCTTAGTCAGAAGAACCTTGTATGTTTTGCTACATTTTGTGTATTTGATATGACAAGGGGAGAAGGCAGGGGGGTGGCACTAGGTAAATTGCTCCCATGGAGAGCCGGCACAGAGATGATGGGCCGAATGGCCTCCTTCTGTGCTGTAACGATTCTGTGTTAAGCTTTCATTCCTTCTCAAATTAGAAAGGTTTTTTTGGTGTGAAATTACACTGTGCAAAAATTAGTGCATGAGTCCTTATCTCATGTACATTAAGTTCCTTAGTTCATTATTTTAGCAGAGGAGTTAAGCTGTTGAAAATCAATTGGGTATCAGTTCCCATTAAAATGGCTTTGTATCCTAGTGTTTGCACAATGTAATTTCAGAGCTTTCATTTTTCACCATGCTTTGAAAGTGCCAACTTGGCACTAAAACAGCATTGTGACCATTTGTATTTACCCACTGAACCACTCATAGCAAACTGGGTAAATTAAGTGATTGGTAAGCGCCTGAAGTAAATGCTCTACTCTTAATTACCACTTAGTAATCCCTACTGCCTCAACCTTGATGCTCCCACAGTCAAATATCAAAATTCAGCTCCGTAACATGTTGGTGCTACAGAAGCCCAAAGGGGCAAAATGGTGGTTGAACTGCTTCTGGCCACCATGCTTATAAGAACACTAACCCGGTCATGCATGTACCACATGCAGAGTTGACCTCAGTCAGTATCAAACGTTGATGTGGCACCTGAACTACCCATATTAGATCTTGCAGGATCTTTTAAACTCTCCAAACCGAACCTGTATTCAAATGCACAAAGAACCTCTCGCACACCACCCCCCACAACACTAAAGTTAAAAAGGGAATCAGCATGGGACTTTAAGTTGAGATTTTCATTTGTTTTTGTGTATATGTAGAAATGCTGTGTTCACTGTTATTGGAAGAGTTGCGACAAGGCATTGGAGACAGAAAGGAGTCTTGCTGGACTTTTACAAGGATTGCAGAGATCTTTGAAAGTGGGTCAGTGAGAAGTTTGCTATAACAAATGAGGCTTATAGTGGCAGTCCCTCTTACACCACAGCAGCATGGAGCACAGGCTGGAGACAGAGGAAGCTGTGCACAGAGAGAAGAGATCACGGGTTCTCAAAAAGGCCACCGAGGATATTCTGGAAGCAGTTTTCCCACCTCCATCTCAGTCAGAAGCTGTGGCTGAGGGAAGGGTTTGGGTTGGAAAGCAAGAGTTCCATGGTCACTTTATCTGCAGCTTGCACTTTTAATGCCAGATGAGGGTGAAATGGGATTTAAGAAGGTGCAGAAGGCAAGAACACACCATCACCCTGGATGTCCTTGGCGATGTTGGTTGCAGTGGCCTCAGTCACTTCCAGCTCTTTAATGCAAAGCACCATCTCCACCAGAGGGGCAGGAGATATATGCATGCCTCTCCCTCCCCAGTTCTCTGCTGCTGCCTTCTGTTGAGTGCACCCCTATCCTGCAAAAGAGTGGGAAGAGTGTCAATGTGTATGTTATTTGTTTGATGTGCCTGTTATAACTGAATAGTTACAAGTATGCAGAAGCTGTAAGATGTAGCTGCATGGCTTACAGCAACGGTAAGTGTGTGAGGCTGAGATTAAGTATATGAATGTTAGACATGAGTCCTGATTTCTAGAGATAGCTGTTTGGTGAGTGGTGGGGCTTTGGTGCACTGAGCAATGGGAGGTGTTGATGGTCCTGTGGATTAGATATTCACTGACCGTGGCCACTTGTGTAAGGTCATTGAACCTTTTGCAGCACTGCAGCCAATCCTTGGGGCTAGATTCCTGGAGTTCACCTTCCTGGCCACTTGCTCCCATTTCCGTTCCAGTCCGTACCTTGTGGGCCTTCTCTCTCCCTGCCATCAGGAGAGGAGAGGAGCAGCCAAATCCTCCATCGCCAAAAAAAATTCAGTGCCTTCCGGTTTGAGTTCAGCTGGCCCAACAATGGGTTATACACATGGTCATCCCATTTCTGATTCACCTACATATCTGCATGATTAATTCAGGATATCCCAAGATGACTAACATTTTGCTCTTAGCTGTAGCTGTAAATTAGCTTAGAAGTTGGATAACATAAAGGAGATGCCAATTCGGAGTTCTATTTCTGAGCTCATTTTTAGTGAGCACACATTTTCTATTTATTCTGCCTTCTATAAATAGGAAATGATGGCAATTGATGGAATTTCTGAGGGAAGTTATTTTCCTTTATTGCTGTGGAGCTAAAATTAATTTATTTCAAAAGGGCTATTAAACTTTTAATTAGGTTTATGTAACCTACTCTGCCAACAATTGTGGCTTTGATTATTTTCTACTAAATTCATTTTGTCTGCACTGCAGAACAAACTAATAGAAATTACAGTTGAGAATTCATATACTTGCACTATTGGATTAAATTGGAGCTGCCCACTGTCTCTCAGCCAATCATATGAAATCTATTGCATTGCTATTTCTTTAGAGTGTTCAAGATAAAAAAAGAACAAGAGTGGTTACAGCGATTTGAGGCAGAAAAAGCATACAGCTTAAATAACAAAGCCAAATACTGCCTGAGTTTTCACCAGCAATCCTGCTCATTCAAATAATGTTCCTAAGCCTGTGGATAAATAATGATTTTTATATCTAAAGTCCATGCACGGTGCAAGACAGTGCTGGCTTGAGTCTAACAATGACATTATTTAAGAGTATGTGAGAAAAAGAAACTTAAAATAACCAACAATAAACCTGGAATAAATTTAAAAGAGGATAAGAAAACCTGGTAATGATGCAGACCATCTTTTTACTGTTTCCTCACCAGCTCTCTGGAGCAGATTCGGACTGTAGCTTTGATGAAACTGATGATGGCTCCAAGAAGAAAAAGACCAAGAATTTGTAAGTTTGATCCTTTCATTTGTGACCGTTTTTCTATATTGGTTGCTGTAATAAATTCTTCTGTTTTTTTTGTTAGTTTGGGAACAACATTGTACTCCTGTTCTCACTTCAATTTTACATTAATCTCCGGTTAAGATGGAGAATAATAATCATTGATTTTAATTGGTTATCTTAGTTTACTTTTTTCTGTGTTTTTTTGCTCCAAATACAAAGCATAAGTTGTGGAACATTCTTTCTCCTTACTGTTTCAGTTAGGGTTAAAAGGAGCCAGATAATTGGTCTGTCGTATGCTCATTGAAGGAATACATTTTTCAGTAATGCTTAGGTTTTGGTTCTTCCAATATATTTTGATTGTTTGAAGTAGAATAGCCAACACATACAGTGATGAACACCGCATTGGTGCCAAAAGTAAATATATCTTTGGAAGTCACCTTTGGATTCATTACAAACACTGATGGATGGAAGGTTCAGATTGGGGACAGGAAAGATGAAACATGATCCTCAGGCCCTGCCACATTAAAACAATGCAGATGGACAGAAGTTAAAGATACAGCTGTTTCCAGTCAGTAATAATGAGGGGAAAGAGCCCAGACAGTTATGGACTAATAGTTTGAAACAATCAAGTGCAGAAATAAAAATGTTTTTTTTTTTAAATAACCATTCCAATTATACAGGTTAAAAATATTTTCATGTTAATATGTATGGCTGTAGTAGTGGAAATATTCACAATTTTGGATTCAGATGTTTCCCTTTTCAGATATGGACCTGCTAAAAATGTAAATCCATGAAATATAATACATTCAATAACTAGGTTTAAAACTAATAATATTCCATAATGCACTATTTCAAATTTATATTTGTTGTCATTCATATTTGTTATAAAGTTCATTTTACAAACTATATGTCTCAAATTGAAAAAGGTCCTTGAAATAACAAAATTACCCTATTGCCCTGGTAGTATAAGATGAAGCATTTATTCAGAAGGGTGACTAAGAATTTGAGAAACAGTCCAATATGAAATACCAATGTGTACCAGAAGGTGGAACCAAGAGCACAACAACGAGCTGTGGACAAGCGTTTGTAGTGAGTTTAGAAAATGTCTATTGTTTGACTTTGCTCATGCTCTGCGTAGATTGGAAGAAAAGCAATTAAAGAGTAAGAAAATGCCCCAGTAAATGCAGCTATTATACAATAGGAATGGTTGTCTTATGTTTTTGGTAGAAATAATTACAATTTTCCCCCATAAAGCCTTTTATTGAATAGTGTAGTCTGATTGGCTGATGAGTTGGCCTTTATCCAGCCCACACTTACTACTTAATCTGCCTTCCTGGGAGAGCATCAATATAACGATCCGACTCAAAACACTGCAGTCGTGCACTACCCACAGATAGACTTATCCAAATGCTACACACAATGGTTGACTTTTCAGAAAGATATTTGGAAAGGTAGGAGAAAAGTCAGATCCTAAGAAAACTTTATTTTCTGTGGTAAAAATAAATATGGGAGCTTGGTTATTTTTAATGAATTTCTAGTATTTGTTGTCTTTTCTGGGTTTCTAATGTTAAAAATGCCAGGGATACAATTTGCAATACTGTAGTCCTTAAATAATTACTATTATTACAAAACTGCTAAGATTAAATGTCTCTTGGATAGAATTTTATGTCCAGATAATCTTTGCAGCTAGAAATGGAATTTAATTCTACTGAATCCTGCAACAGAGGTTTAGTTTTCATAGTTTGAGCTTCATGGCAATGGTCATGGAACAGATTATGTTTACATATGCTTGCCTTTAGGGCTTAATTTGAATGGCAAGGAGCTCATTTCTAAATATATTAAATTACAGTTTAGTGTTGGAGGACCATGTCCCAGTAGAACTTTGAAAAGCATGTGATAGAATGCACTGTTCCAGTCATCCTTATTAGTTATACTGTTATCCCATCAAACCTGTTTATCAGGGGTTGTTATTGCATTTTTGTTGCTTATTGCTGTTGTTTATCTTGAATTTGAAGTCATCGGCATTTATACATTATTTATATTTGTTATGTTTGAATGCGAGGAACCTAAGGCAAATTGTCTGTTACTAACAGAGCATTATTACAGATCTGTAAAGTTTTAGCTATTATGTTTTTAAGTGATGGAAGATGGGTTAATTTTTTGAGAATCATGCAACTGATCTATTATGAAAATGAAACAGTTATCGTTGATAAAAAAAATCCAAAGGGTCTACAAACTCAAGTAAAAGATTGGTAACTTGGGATGAGGATTCAATACACTTCATAGATGCACTTTTGCATTACGAATGTATTTCAGGTATTAAGATTAAAATTGCATGGTCAGATGCTCTGAATGGGATTGTAGACTGAATACAAATAAAATGTTGTTAAAGAAATAATGTTCATAAACTCCTTTTAGATGAAGAATTTAAATATCAGTAAGGTGTGGAGAAAGCAGTGCATCAAAAAATATATGCTGGATATCTTGTTAGCTTTTGGAACAGGTTTCCATTGCACTCTAAATTAAAGCACCAATCATTTCCCTTTGGTGCCACTCACACCATCAGCCACAGTATAATAGCAACAGAATGTAGTGTGGACAGTGATCCATCAGGTGTTAGGTAGAATGTAGTGTGGACAGTGATCCATCAGGTGTTAGGTAGAATGTAGTGTGGACAGTGATCCATCAGGTGTTAGGTAGTGATGCTGCATTACCCACTTAAGAGAACCGTTCTATCAACAACATAGCAAAAAAGCCCGTGATTTCCAATAAAAATTAATTTGTGAAAAATGATTATGTTCTAGGCTTATCAGAATTTTTCCACATCACTAGATAAATGTTAGCTTAGAAGCTGTTTGATTCATTCATCACTTCACATTTTTTCCAATCAAAGTTTAATTAAGTTTTCAGTAAGTGTTGCACTATTTAGTTTTACTATTCTTTAAAGCCTTTTCGACAAAACTCTTTTTCACTCATTTCTCTAAGGTCAGGGCACAGAGACAAAGCAAGGTCTTCTCATTTCTGTTTTTTGTATCTATAGTTTGAAATTTTATGAATTGTCAACAATTTGTAGTCAGGATAATTTTGACATTGATTTGTATTTTCACTTAAACAATCCCAGCAGTCTTACAATTGCAAGCTCTTTACCTCCTGCCAAAAAAGCTATTTGATTTGTTGCTATGGTAACCAGTTAAAGGATTAGCCATAAATAGCCACCATTTGTTTCCTGTTTGAGCATTTCAGTTATAAGTGGGCTTTATTCACCAGAAGTAGGCAGGCAGACATTGACACAACTCTTGAATCAGGCCTGCTCTCCTTTCAAAAACGTGGGCATACAGGGCAGTCACTCCCACTTCCTGAATGCACATATCATGAGCCAGACGGCAACTTCAGCATAGAACAGGAATTCATGCTGCTTACTACACAGTCCAGATGTTATAGCTCCTCTGCAGGCCAGGGGATTGTTAAAGTTAGGAGATTTTTTTATGGATCACAAGGTTGTCTGAAGACCTTGACACTATAGGGACAAAAAGTAACTTACTAATATTTGGGAGACCGAGCTGTGTTTAATTACCACATTTTTGTGACGCCATCGTGAATCAAATGTGTATTCAATTAAGAAAAGGGAAATATCTTCAAAACTAGTCTGAACAAGTCGATTCCGAAAGATGCCATTTTTCAGAGATCTGTCAAAGCCCCAACCACATGAGTTTCATTCAGAAATGCTTTTAAGTTTGCTTCAGCGTACAGGTCCTGGTGCGGGCTTGCATCGGCGACACACCATGAAAGAGTAAGTCAAGCATGAACTTACCTGATTTTTGAAGATGAGGAAAGAAGTAAATTTTGTGCGTGAAACAAAATATTTCAGGATTATCATGGTATAAATGTTCCAGTAGATTAGTGGATAAGATTTGAAGTGTGGGGAATTAAATATTTATTTTTTTATTAGTAAATAAGAATGCAGGTCATGCCTCTTTCTCTATGTACAGTATTCAATCCAATACAGTTTTTATGCTTATTTGGTCAGTCAAGAATATATCATTCTCAAATAAGCAACTCTTCAACAGCTGCTCAACATTTACACTGTTTTACTTTTTTCATAGGGCCAAAGATATGAAAAACCGCTTGGGATTCCTACGCCGGCGAAATGAATCTGGAGCCGGCAGCAATGCTACAAAACTCGATAAAGTCATTAAAACTGTGAAGTAGGTCTTGAATTTTTGTTTCTATATTTAAAGTTACAACCTTGTTTTCTGACAAACCATTGTGGCTGGTAAAATGTAATCGTTTTGCACTTTGTTTTATGTGTCATTTCAAAGGTCAGATAACAAAGTCAGATGGAACTTTGTTAGTCATTAATGGTGAAATGCAACAATTGTGCATGACAAAAGTGAACCACTTTCAAAGATAAAAGTGAAGAATAATGTTTGCATTTATTACCTAGTGATCATTCAGTCTCACTTTATCAGTGAAGAGAACCTGATAAGTCAGTTGATTGAGAGAATTTTAGTTCAGTTTTACTATTAACTGTCTTGAGTTTAAACATGCAGTGTTGGGCTTTGTGAGTGCTGAGTCTGCCTGGAAGTAATTTTTTTGAAGAAGTATATTGGCTGTGCTACGTCTGAAAGCTGAATATGTGCAGACTGCTATACATAAAGTACACAAAGACAGCTCTGTGGCCCACCTAGGAAAATGTGGTTCTACACATGACAGCTTCTTGTTTGGAGGACTGGAAACTTGCCTAGGAAAATCTGCAGTTGCCTGCAAACCTCCACAAGAGATTTATTTATCTATTAGCTGTCTAATAGATGCCAATGAGACAGTGTTGTAGTCATGCCCTATGATGCACAGAATCCTGCAACATAGCCACAGATTTGGAAGATGGAAGGAAAAATAAGCACACATATTTGTGTGAACTCAGGTTTCTGTTACAGTAAATCACTTTGGGGATGAATTTGTGGAACAAAATCTAGGGCAGCTTTGGTAACTCTGAGTTGGTTTAAAGCCGAGGTGATTACTGACCAACCTGAAAAGCAAGTTTGCATAATGTGTCATAATGTCTTCAGGGTTGGTGTTGATGATTAGCTAGAGGTGGGAAGACAGCTGGATCAACCAACCAGATGATGGAGATTCGCTGCCAGTTGAATTGTCAAACAGAAAATAATTTAAAAGGCTGTGGAAATGTGTTTATTAACAAACTGCTGTACCTTTGCCTGTAGGCCCTCATCAGAGGAAGCTCTAAGATGGGGAGAGTCTTTGGACAAGCTTCTTATCCACAAATGTAAGGCACACGCTTATATTTTAACAATTTTACACAGAAGATATTGGATTATTATTAAATTGATTGTTAATCCTTTAAGTGCTTCTTTCTTTGTAATTTCAAAGATATTTAATTAGATGTGAAGTAGCTGTTATTAAGTTTATTATTGATTCACTTATTAGTGTTTAATATTCTAAAATAAAGCTCATGATGTAATCATTTGTGGCAGTATTTTGAATAAACTGAAAAGCATGAACTAATTTTGTAGAACTTAGATCCTCTGGGCCTGTGTCCTATAACTTGTGGGTATTTTATGTCAACATCTTGTATTTCTTTCAAAAGCCATTTAATTTGCCTACTTCAGTTCCTTAACAATGTTATGAGGAAGGCTTCTTTGTTCCAAGTGTAGTCAACAATATAGAATGAATTGTATGTAAAGTGATTTTGCTTGAAATAAATTCAACAGTTTGCATTGATGCACAAGGCACCTTTATTACCTTTGTTGCATTTCTGCACAATCAGACAATAAAAAATACCGATAATAAAATATTAAACAGATGATTTGATAATATGGAAGGGCTGAAGCTCAATTTCTCTACTGTATTAATCAAAAGACCATGTTTAATTTATCATAACTTATTATTGTGTTTAGACTGATGCATAGTCTGCACTTCATATAGCTTCTGTTTGTTTTGCAGATGGTTTAGCAGCTTTCCGAGCCTTTTTACGCACTGAATTTAGTGAAGAGAACCTGGAGTTCTGGCTGGCATGTGAGGATTACAAAAAAGCCAAGTCGCAATCTAAAATGAATTCAAAGGCCAAGAAAATTTTTGGGGAATATATTGCCATTCAATCCTGTAAAGAGGTAAGCAAGGCTCTTTGGAATTTTTAATTAATGATGCTTCAATTAATACTTACAATTCTGCATATCCAGAAGTTTCACTGAAATGCTTTGAAAATTGAATATAAAATATGCTCTTTTCTGGGATGTTTCCTTAGGTTAATTTAGACTCCTACACAAGAGAACACACCAAGGAAAATCTTCAGAAAGCATCACGGACCTGCTTTGATCTTGCTCAGAAAAGGATATATGGTTTGATGGAAAAGGACTCTTACCCACGATTCCTGAGATCAGACCTATACTTGGATTTGATAAATCAGAAGTAACAGAGTTGCATTGTCATAGATGCACATATCAATATTCCTGACAAGGACCTGGGACAAATTAATTGCTGTGTTTACATCATTGGAGAGAGAGGATCACCATTGCTGCTTATCTCAGAGACTTTGAAACCCGCTTCAATGGACTGAATCAGAAACCTGATTGCATCAGAAGTTAGGTGCTTATGAGATTAGTGGACTTGGACAGTTTTTTTCCCGTAAAACAGTCAGGCACTGTTTTATTGCGAGCCTTGTTTAGAGTCCCCAGCTCCTGTCTGCTTCCGGTATGTTGTTGGTTTTAGGACACCCTTTTCTGTATTTGTTGTGTAACAACAGCATGAAGACCTAACAGAACCATGGCAGAGAACAAGTTCATTTTGCACTTCCCATGTGCCAAAATACCCATCTTTCATTTTCTGGAGCAATGTATCCTTCCACAGCAGCAACAAGAGCCCCTTTTTGTGGGGTACAATAATAATTATAATAAAAGACAATTATAAAGGACCAAATCACCATTAAAAGCTGTGCTTTCAAGAACTTTAGAGTTTCTTTCCATCTTCAAAGACTGAGCTTGCGAATTCTGCCTCTCCATGTTTTATGAAAATTGAGACTGTGACAAATATGTTAGAAGAAACTACTTTGAAAGGGGCATTTCTGCTGATGATATCATGACACTTTCTACTTTCTTTAATGAATCCATATTCTGAGGTGGTACTAAGTGCTCATGCAACAGAAACCTGTTAAACAGCTTTGTTTATATGTGGGGGAGGATTGAGCTATTTATTATTATAATCAGATGCTTGATGCATTTCTCAAGGGAAATATTCCTTGTTTTCCTTTCATTTGTTGAAGTGCAATATTTCAGAGGTATTTCCTTAACTTTCATTAATTAAGTGTAATTTGTAATATTTTCTGGAGTCTGTACAAATTATGTTGAGATCTGAAAGTTAATTTCCAGTTATTGTTTAATTTTAACTGTATATACCCCAGCAGCAGGCAGCTGGGGGTATTCCAGCTGTATATATAGTTTCTTTCAAATTTTGAGTTTAAGAATCCTAATATGAGACAGTTGATTAATTAATATGTAAATACAAATAGTCTCATGCTACAAATGTTGCAAGGGAGACATAGCGGGAATGGTTTCCTTAGGTCATGGTTGCTTGTATTGGAATTCAAGGAAGATGTATTTTGTCAATTTCCATTGTTTACAGTGCAGTTTCTCCAAGAAACAAGAAAAAGACCATTTTATGACCTGGTAAATGGTAAATAAACAATTGTTAAAGAACATTTGTTATTCATGCTTGATTTATCCACATTATTTATCTGGATGCTACCTTTACTTACTAAGTTTATTATTGAATTAATATCACTCAGTTGATTTATTACACTGGGTGAAATTATCCCAGATTTGCCCTAAGTGCAGTAGCGGCAGGTTAAGACAATGTTTGACCCACTGGCCACAGTGGTGGCTTCTCATGCCGAATCATCCCAAACCTGCCGCATTAATTATGCATTCCTGGGAAATACGCCATTTCTATGGCAGGAGGTCTCTCACTCGCCCGCTACGCCACCACCTCGCCACTTCAGCACGCTGGGTGCCATATTTAAGGTGCATCCGCACACACACCTCTCAGTGCTTCCAGCCTAGGACTGCCGCACAGAAAACAGGATGGCCCCGAAAGACAAAAAGTCTGCGGCCCCCTGATTCAGTGAATCAGCCCTGGGACGTCTTCTGGACACCATGGAGGCCTGCAGCAATGTCCTCTATCCCCGCTCTGGCCGCAGGAGGCCCATCAGCCTCACCACTCCTACTTGGGAGGTGGTGGCAGAGGTGGCCAGTGCCAACACTGCACATAAGAGATCAGCCATCCAGTGCAGAAAAAGGATGAATGATCTCATCCGTGCCGCTAGGGTAAAGCAACCATCTCATCACTCTAAACTCTCACACTCACAAGCCCATCACACACTCACTGGCATCTCACTCACTGCCAGCTCAAGGGACATCACCTCTCACTCTCTCACACACACACCCTCACATCTCCATCTGACCTCATCTCCTCTGGAGACTGCCTCCTCAGCCCTCACCCTCTTGAGGCCACAGATCAACTTGTGCCCCCCACACACACCCTGGGATACCCTCCTTCCCCAGTACAGCTCTCGCCCTGCAGTCTCTTCCCTTGCCTGAGGCCACTTCTCCCCCTTCCCCAAGCAAGACCTAGCCCCGCAGCTGTTGAAAGGCCACCCCCTCCTCATCGCTGGTCTGGTAGGTAAGAGACCTGCCCGTGAAAGTGATGTGGTGCTGCCTGTGAAGCCTGGCGCTGATGTGGTGCTGCCTGTGAAGCCTGGCGCTGATGTGGTGCTGCCTGTGAAGCCTGGCGCTGATGTCTGTGAGTGCTACCCGAAGCAAGGTAGGCAAACAAACCTCGAAGGCCAGAGTGAAGTGCAGCTCACCCCGGTGCATGTCACTTACGTACAGTTGTGAAACATGTCAGTGTGCAATCACGCCAATGTGCCCGGACAATCCAGCAGGGCAGATGATTCCGGCAAGCAGGGCTTATAATGAGGCACTAAAGTACTGAAATTAGTTTCCTGACGTGAGGTGGTGGGAAATGCAGCCTGCCATTGATGGGTGGAGCGTATGGTCACAAACTGGTTTCACGACAGCACGAAACCAATTTCTGGCCTTCTCGCCATATTGCACCCCCCCCGCCCCCGCCCCATGCTCACCATGACACCCGAAGCCAATATGGCTGGAAAATTCCGACCAAACACACACCAAGTCCTGTTCACCCATCACCTCTGGACTTGCTCATCTGCAGCAGCTTCCAGTTTGACAACACTTTGATTTTACAATGTTATCCCTCGTTTTCAAATCCTTCCATGGTGTTGTCCCTCCCTATCTCTGTAATCTCCTCCAGAAGCTCTATACTCCAATTCTGGTCTCTTGCACATTCCTGATTTTGACTATTGTTCCATTTGCTGTTATACCTTCAGTTGCTTAGACCTTTAAGCTCAAGAATTTCCTCTCTAAATCTTGTTACCTCTCTTTCCTCTCTGATCAAGCTTTTGCCCACTTATTCTAATATCTCCTTATGTGGCTCAGGGTCAAATTATGTGTGGTAACACTCCTGTGAAACATATTAAGCTGCTTGACTATGTTAAAGTTGCTATATAAATGCAAGTTGTTGTAGAGTAATGATAGGCTGGATTTTGCAGACCCTCACCCCACCCCAGCTGGGCACGTTTTCAGTGGTGGGGGGTATGTAAAATATGTAGGGTGGCTAGCACACAATCTTCCTGTCCACCCCCGAGCTGACCACCATAAATCGCGAGGTCTGCGGACGCTGACTAGGCAGCCCGCCTACCATATACAAATAAATAATTAAATGTCATTTAAACTTGTAAACAAGCCTAATGATCAGCGTAATACGCTGCCCACGCAGTAATCCAGCTGGGGTGAGCAGGAAGGCCATTCTTTATAGCCCCTATGAGGAAAGGTGGGGAGGAAGGTGGGGAGCCACCCCTTTTGTGGGGGGTAGTCTCCTGCATCCGGGACACCCCTCCAAGATGTCATCCCCCTTTCCTTCCTTGCCGCCTGCCCTCCAAAATCCAGCCCCCCATTCCCCTCTGCCCCGTCTCCCCCCAATCCCAGGGCTCTCAGACTCCTCCCCACCCTAAAGCCAGGGACTTGTCTTTATGCAGCAGCCATGATCATCTTCATGCTCCTCCCCACAGTCCAGGCAGTGCTCACTGCTGGAATTGCTCGAGTTGTTGGCCAATCAGGCCAGCAGCTCCCGAGGGTCTGACTTCCTTCCACTGAGGGGACGGTTATCCCAATCTGAGCCACTTTAACTTGCCTGCAGCTTGTTATGGGGGCAGGGTTAGCTCCCATCTGACATGTTGGCTACTGACTGGCTTTCCTTCCAGGGTCACAGCGAGGGGGCTTTTGGTGAGCAGCCCACCCTCCCTGCCCCCCCACCGCCCCACCTCCCCGCCCCCCCCACCAACCCACCCCCCCCCCACCCCCCCGCCTCCCCACCCCCCCAACCCCCCGCCTCCCCACCCCCCCGCCTCCCCACCCCCCCAACCCCCAGTCTCCCCCCCGCCCCCCCACTCCCCACCCCCCCGCCTCCCCACCCCCCCAACCCCCCGCCTCCCCACCCCCCCGCCTCCCCACCCCCCCAACCCCCAGTCTCCCCCCCACCCCCCCGCCTCCCCACCCCCCCAACCCCCCGCCTCCCCACCCCCCCGCCTCCCCACCCCCCCAACCCCCAGTCTCCCCCCCGCCCCCCCACTCCCCACCCCCCCGCCTCCCCACCCCCCCAACCCCCAGTCTCCCCCCCGCCCCCCCACTCCCCCATCCCCCCACCTCCCCATAAAATGCAGCCTGAAATTTCTAAATCCTAAATCTGATCATTTTTCACCAAATCTCACTTTCCCAGCTGCTGTTACCATCTGTTTGAATGAGTGACAAAACCTCGATTATTCTAGAAAAGAGAAGCAGTTGCACAACAATGTGTTTGAGCTTTCTCGACAAGAGTTAGATGTAAAATTATCTATCCAGTGTTTCAGCTGCTATTTTACATTTAGATGGAAATGAACCGCTCTGTAGAGAATGATTTTATCAACAATACCATTTTTAATGATGCCCAGTAGGTCATTGAAGACAAGAGGCAGAACCGAGCCAAGCAAAATTCCCTGATGGTCGACTGTGAGTAAAAGGTGAAAATCTGTTTATCCTGTGGTACTATCGATATTTTTTGACATTACTTTTATACTGGGGAAAACACAGGATTACAGCTTAAACTGTTCCTTCAACTGAAATCGCCAAAAAAAAAGCATCTGAAAGTTAATTGTAATTCTTTACCTCAATGTGAATCCTTGATGTACATCCTGAGAGCGAGCTGCCATAGAATCCAATGGTTGGAAATGTTGGCATTATATGCCACATGCTAGAGGAGTTAAGTGCCACTGTGAAAGTAGAAACTAAGGGATTTTCTTTCCTGAAAGGGTTCCACGGTGAAACTTTGGTCAAAGTGACAATGAGACCTAACTAACCTTTTAACTATAGGACTCCTCGCACCCCACACATTCATCTGTTTATTGAAAAAAAATGTTAGGTGCAGATAGCTCCACCAACACTTAGCTCAGTGTGAAACTGTTTATACTGCCACCCCCATCATACCATCCCGCCGATTGAATACATGCAGATTTATGCACAAACTTTCCCACACGTTTGTTACCTGTAGGAAAATTCAAGGTCAGCAGTGACAAAAATCATGTACACAAGACATTGATGAATATGAAGGAAAGTAAAATAACTTAAGACATTTCTGCAAAATACTTAAGTAATCAGAAATGACTGAAGAACAGTTAGAAGGCATCGGTCTCAAAATTTGCCTTCATAGTTGCTGGGAGCTTTGGCACAACAGGTACTGGTTTAGTGGCTTTGCCCATTTCCAGCATGAGGTATCCAGAGTCAACAGAGCATGACGTCTAATGCTGGTTAGACACCAGACCTGCCATTTTTGACCCCACTGCTCTAGTTAGTACCCTCTCTTAAAAACACACAGCTGATCATGAGTTCAGTAGAATGAGGAACTCCTCACCAGCTCCGTTGAAAGGGATTGTGAACAACTTGCAGGTTAGTTATTGATTAGTTTCTCTTTGAGTTTGTAGATGTGTTCATTGCTTTGTAGAGTTGGTTAAAGTTGGTGAAGTTGACATGGAATGGTACCGCACATGGAGAAGGTCCTGAGCTCTACAGTTGCCATCCCGCTTGTGCTGCAATATCAGAGGGAGCTTGTGCAGAGGCAGCAAAGAAGACAAGTTGCTTTGAGGGAGGAGGAGGATGAGTGAAGGGTTTTCAGCAAGACGCCTTCTCCATCTAGGGCCTTCCAGGAGCACGTTTCCTACCTCCACCTAAGTCAGAGGTTGTGTGTTTGGTGGCTGCAATTTGCCAAGGAGCAATCACAGAACTTTGCCATGTCTTTGAATCCAACCTGCAGCCTCAGAGCAGGTGGAGAACAACACTGCCAGTGACTGTGGAGGTGACCAAGAACTTAAACTTCTTTGCGAGCTGATCCTTTCAAGCCGGAACAGGTAAGGTAGCTAACATTTAGCTAACATTTAGCTCTACGCTTGTCCATTGCTACATCCAGGAGGTGACAGAGGCTCTATGTTCCTGGAGACGGAACATTGTCTTCTCTCTGAACAGAGAGAAGCAGGAGGGACTACATGTGGCTTTGCCAGAATTTTGAGCTTCTCTGTGGGACAGGGTGCATCTAGAAGGACAAGGGCAGCAGGTTGATGGGAACACCACAACCTGCAAGTTCCCCTCCAAGCCATCTCACACAATCACAGCAATTTCTTGACCACAATCCTGAAATAAAAGCCACCAAAGAGCAACCATTCCACAGTGACATTCAACAAAATATCCAATATTCCATTAAATATTCAACTAATCACTCTAATTCACTCACTCAGTGCCAAGCTTGCATTTGTCATTGCCTGACCTGGTGCTCCTATGTAGTACTACCCCAGTGGCTGCAGCAGGGTAGGTGAAAGCTCCTGGTCTCTCAGTGAGCTAAACTGTGGAGGGCCTTACAGGATGTCCTCAAGCTGCTCTAGGCCTTGAAGTCCCAGCTTCTTACTGCACCATCTCAGCACGGCAACAGCTATCATCTGGAGAGAAGATAGTTGCAGGTCCATGGCACCAGTTTCCTGGGCTGTGTTGGGGGATGCTAAGCTATCTGAGTTATCCCTGTTGCTGGGCTGCTGTAGGACTCTGAAAGCCCTTTTGTGCACTGTTGTCGACAGCCATGCAGACAGCAGCCTGAGTCTGCACAGTACCTAGCTGGACATGGACAGCAACAAACTCAGATTTCATAAAGTATAATACTGCAGATGCTGGAAATCGGAAATAAAAACAGAAAATACTGGAAATACTCAGTAGGTATGGTTGCATCTGTGGAGAGAAACAGAGTTAACATTTCAGACCCTCCATCAGGAAGATATTTCATAACCTCAGCCTGAGCTTCACTGAGGTGCTGGCTGCCTTCTGTTCCTACAATGGAAGCTGAGACATTGACCATCAGGTATTGCATCATGCTCTTGTCCTCAAGTGTCATTATGGAGTTGGCCACCACTTCCACACGGGAAAGGATGGCTTTCAAACTCCGCGAAAAGCCCTGTGCCCTGTTGGAACTGGATGCCTATATGCTCATTGACAGTGATAGCAGCACCAAGCATTTCTGTTTGCATGACTATCAGCCTTTCTCTGTGCACCACCTCATCAAAATCCTCATCTGAATCCCCTGCAGCAAAGCCTCCAGTTAGCTGGCACCCGTACAATCCTTTCTCCCTGGCTGCAGTCCATTAGTGCCCAGTGACTTGCCACATGCAGATCCCGCCTCAAGCTACCCACTAAAGTTCATGTCGTGCCAGTATCTGAGCTGGTGGCTGCAAGTGTAATGTTGAGCAATAGTTCTTCTTCTTCCTCAGTGTCCTCATCCAGGGCTTCAGCCTCCCACATCATTGGCTGAGCATGTGGGAGTACTTGGGTATCTGAAAGCATAAAGGCACAAGGGCAATGTTGGGCAAAGAGGGCTAAAACAAGAGGTGTATAGTTTAAAGCATCTGCAGATTATAAATCATAGCAATTGTGGCATGAGAGCAATGGGGATTTGAGAAGGGATTAGGCAGGAACATACTGTCACCCTCAGTGGTTTCAGTGATGCCACTGGCCACTACCTCCATGCCATCTCTTCCTTGTTGGTCAGCACATGCAGCCATGCCCCTTAAGAATTTTATATATTTCAATTAGATCATCTCTCATTCTTCTAAACTCCAGAAAATAAAGGCTTGGTTTACTTAATTTTTCCTCACAGGGACAATCTCATATGAACTCAGCCCAGGTTAACTGTCTAGTCAACCTTTGTTAGACTCCTTCCAAGATAGGTATGTCCTCCGTTAGGTAAAGAGACCACAACAGCACACAGTACTCCAGGTGTGGCTTCACCAATGTGCTGCATAATTGTATAAAGACTTCTTTACTGTTATACTCCAATCCCTTTGTAACAAAAATGAGCATTCCATTTGCTTTCCCAATTGTAGTTTGCTGCTGCTGCCATCAATTATGGGTCATTTTGTCCTGCAAAAGAGAGGGAAGTGTGTCAGTGAGTGTGGTGCAATGTGGTTAGGTGATGTACCCGCCACTGCTGAATAGCTGACAGTGTGCTCAGGTTGTGAGACATGAGTGTGCGGCTCCCAACAATGCTAAGCATGTGAGAATGAGATGAGATTAGGGATGTGAAGTGAGAGTCGGGGTTGACAGATTGTTGGTGAGCAAATGAAGAGGGTGCGGTGAATTGAACAGTGTGTGAGGCTAGTGGCCCAGTTGGTAGGTTATTGGCATTTTGAGGATGCATTGACTGACTTTGACCATTCATGTAAGATCATTAAACTTCTTTTGGCACTGGATCTAAGCCCTTGGGCCTAGACTGCTGGCATTGATCACTATGACCATATGTTCCCACTGCCATCTCAGCACTTGTCTGCAGGGCCTTTTAGCCTCATGAAGGAAGAGAAACTATTTCCTCCTATCCACCTCTTTAGTACATAAGGAATAGGAGCATCTGTAGACCATTTGGCCCTAAGAGCCTGCACCACCATTCAACAAGATCATGGCTGATCTTTTACCTCAACTTCACCTTCCCACACTATCCCCATTTCTCTTAATTTCCTTAATACCCAAAAATCTATTGACCACTGCCTTGACTATACTCAATAACTGAGCATCTGTGGCTTTCTGGGGTAGAGAATTCTGAAGATTCACAACCCTTTGCATGATCCCAATTAATCTATGATGTATCTGTTAGAAATGTCTTTATTTTTTAGGTTTTTATGAGTGTCAGTCAGAAGGGAATTACTTTTTTTTATTCATTCATGGGATGCAGGTGTCACTGGCTAGGCCAGCATTTGTTGAGAAGGTGGTGCTGAGCAGCCTTTTTGAACCGTAGCAGTCCATGTGGTGTAGGTACACCCACAGTGCTGTTAGGGAGGGAGACCCAGGATTTTGACCCAGCGACAGTGAAGGAACGGTGATATATTTCCAAGTCAGGATGGAGGGAAACTTCCAGGTGGTGGTGTTCCCATGTGTCTGCTCCCCTTGTCCTTCTAGATGGTAGGAGTCATGGGTTTGGAAGGTGCTACCTGAGGAGCCTTAGTGAGTTCCTGCAGTGCATTTTGTAGATGGTACACACTGCTGCCACTGTGTGTGGGTGGTGGAGGGAGTGAATGTTTGTGGAAGGGGTCCCAATCAAGAGGGCTGCTTTGTCCTGGATAGTGTCAAGCTTCTTGAGTGTTATTCAAGCTGCACTCATCCAGGCAAGTGGGGAGTATTCCATCACACTCCTGACTTGTGCCTTGTAGATGGTGGGCAGGCTTTGGGGAGTCAGAAGGTGAGTTAATCACTGCGGGATTCCTAGCCTCTGACCTACTCTTGTAGCCACAGGGTTTATATGGCTAGTCCAGTTCAGTTTATGGTCAATGGTAACCCCTAGGATGTTGATAGTGAGGGGATTCAGCAATGGTAATGCCATTGTATGTCAAGGGGATGATGATTAGATTCTCTCTTGTTGGAAATGGTCATTACCTGGTACTTGTGTGGTGCAAATGTTACTTGCCACTTGTCAGCCCAAACTTGGATATTGTCCAGGCCTTGCTGCATTAGGACATGGACTGCTTCAGTTTCTGAGGAGTCTTAGGACTTGAACTTTTTTAATTTTCATAGAGAAAGTTTCAGATGGGTGGAGTGAAGTCATAGTATTATGATATGGCAGGTGGCCTTTGCCAGGATGACCAAATCTACAAGAGAAACTTGGCCACGCCATCACAACAGTTTTGCAATTTGTATTTATTATGAGAAGGTTTGTGCACTGAATTCAGAACTAATGAGTTCATTAGCACCTTTAGAGATTTTAAAAATTAAATTAAAACATTAATGAACAAAATAAAATAATTAAAACATATACACAAGATTACAGTTACACCATTACTTAATACTATAACAAATCCCAAAATTCACAATTAACCTGACTCCCAAGTACACACCCCCTTTAAAGCAACAGTCCAAAATAGATTTTAAATGTAGAGAGGCAAACCAGCAAGGTTACCATAGCATCCACTTGACATGGGGCAGAATCTCCTGGTCGGTGTGCGGGGGCGGGCCCCACACGCTGACGTGTAAAATGGCGTGCGGTAATGTCGGGCGTGCGTCCCGATGTCACCGCGCGTCATTCTGACCTTCTGTTCGGCGGGCGCATACTGGAGTTGGCTGCACATCTGCCAAACTGTCAAAGGCCTGTTAAGGCCATTACTAAACTAATTAAAGCAATTATCAGGACTGCCTGTCCAGCCTTAAGGTTGTTGGGCAGGCAAAGAGTCCAGGCAGCCTTCATATTTCTCATGAAACCTCATCCATGGGCAGGGTGAGGTTTCATGAAGGGTTTATTAATTAAATAAAATTTTTTATTAAAATTCATGAACATGTCCCAGCTCACGTGACATGTCTGAATAATTTTATGTTTCTAGTTTTAAGATCTTTTGCACTGAAGTTAATCTCCCTGAGGCACGGAGCTCATGCACAAAAGAGCGCAGGCCCCGACTCTCCCTCCTACCCCAGCCAGCGCAAATAGTGCTGAGCACTTCTGGGTGCGCAAAATGCTGGGCGGGCCTTAATTGGCGGCGATCGGCTTTGCGCCTGCTCCTGACCAGCCCGCCTGACAGGGAGAAAATCCTCCCTATGGAATTCCAAAGTAACAACTTGGGTTAGTGCAGCAGCAAACTTCTGCAAAGTGGCTGTTTCCCACGGTGTAGCTTTTCGATCTTACACAGTCACCCCCTGATACAACCTTCCATCCTCCTTCAAATACATTCCTTCCTCTTTCGTCTGTAATCCCATTGTTTCCATATGTCGTTGGAATTTATTTTTCTCATATTATGAAAATCTTTCATGTTGGCAATTTGGCCTCTTCCATTTGGGAAAAATAAATGTAGTAACCTTGCCTTATTTATCCTGTCATGTGTAAAACTTTATCATGTTTCTTTGAAAACCAAACCCCTCTCCAGTTATCTTAAAATGCAAATTTCAATCACACCCTATCTACTGACTTTGCCCAGCTCACTCAATAGCATTTTAAATACCCTTTTTACACCCAACTCCTTTGATAATTCCAACCTTGCAGGTTTATCCAGCTCTAATTCAATTAAATCAGCCACACAGACAGAGCCATCCACACACACACAAATATAAGCCTACTTTACAAGACCCCACAATAATATGAAAAAATATTGTACTTTCATGTCAATAGAGGAATATATAAATAGGATCAAAGATTTTGAAACTATTGCACTGGGAGAAATCGCTGGAATCATTGGAGCTCAGTCAAACAGTGGATCATGTTTAAGGTGTATGGGCCCAGGAGGCCGAACTCTGAACAAATTACTGTTTGTAAAGGATGACCGATAGGGAGAACATTGGAAGATTTGAACCTGGAGATGAGGAACCAGGGACGGATCTGGATGGAGAAATATTATGGAATTGGAGGTAGGTGACATTAGTAAGGATTAGGATGTGCGGCTTGAAGGTTAACTCATGCATTCAAACAATCACCCAGCTTGTACATCATTTGGCTCAGCCTGTGCAACCGACAGGGAATGGATTCAAGCTGTTGGTATGAAGTTTCTTATGAAGTTGGGAACCAAGAAAGAATGGCTGTGCCCAACCAATGTTAAGCTGAAGAAGGTTCTAGCCTATCCACAACTTATTGTCAGAAATTGCAGCAACAGGAGAGTTAAGTCTTGTAGCAAAGATATGCATGATGTTATCAATCTACATATGGAAACTAAGCATTTTAGAGAGAGACCATTTAATGGGGACTAATTAGGAGGCAGAAGACAGAAAAAGGACAGGAAAAGAAACCATTGCGGGAGTTATGTGTGTTCAGCTTAAAACATCTTGAAACGAAGGGACCGAAGGTATGGTTGCTAAATTTGTTGATGACACATAGATAGTTAGAAAGTAAGTTGTGAAGAGGACGTAAGGAGGCTACAAAGGGATATAGATAGATTAAATAAGTGGGCAAAGATCTGGCAAATGGAATATAATGTGGGAAATGTAAAATTGTCCATTTTGGCAGGAAGAATAAAGATGAAGCATATTATCTAAGTAGTGAGAGATTGCAGAGCTCTGGATGTGGAGGGATCTGGGTGTCCTAGTGCATGAATCACGAAAGGTTAGTATGCAAGTACAGCAAGTAATTAGGAAAGCTAATAGAATGTTATTGTTTCTTGCAAGGGGAATTGAATACAAAAGCTGGGAGGTTATACTTCAGTTATACAGGGCATTGGTGAGACCATATCAGGAGTACCATGTAGAGTATCGGTCTCCTTATTTAAGGAAGGATGTAAATGCATTGGAAGCAGTTCAGAGAAGGTTTACTAGACTAATACATGGAATGGGCGGATTGTTTTATGAGGAGTGGTAGGACAGGCTAGGCTTGTATCTGCTGGAGTTTAGAAGAGTAAGAGGCAATTTGATTGTGATATATAAGATCCTGAGGGGTCTTGACAGAGTGGACGTGGGAAGGATGTTTCCTCTTGTGGAAGAATCTAAAACTAGGGGCCACTGTTTAAAAATAAGGGGTCACCCGTTTAAGGCAGAGATGAGGAGAAATTGTTTCTCTTGGAGGATGGTGAGTCTTTGGAACTCCTTCCCTCAAAAGGCAGTGGAAGCCTTTGAATATTTTTAAGACAGAGGTAGATAGATTCTTTATAAGCAAGGGGGTGAAAGGTTATCACCCCAGTGGGAATGTGGGGTTGAGGTTACAGTCAGATCAGCCATGAGCTTATTGAATGGTGGAGCAGGATGGAGGGGCTGAGTGGCCCACTCCTGCTCCTAATGTATGTTCGCATGAAATACCTTAAAAACTGTATTAAAAATAAGAATGTTAAAAATAGGAATATTTGATCACAATTATGTTTTACAGTGCTTTGGGTGAACTGTGAGAATCTGTAAAACTCAAGTTGTTTCATTGCAATTTCATTTTGCCGAATTTTCATTTTGTTTCTCATCATCTGAAGATGTGAACTTTCTGTGCAAAATTTTGAGATTCTTCTTATACTTTGCAAATAGAATGAATTTCGTAAAAGAGGATTTGTGCTTCTACCCTCTATCCCATGAGAGCAATTAAAATATGTAGAGCTACTTTGTGGTGAAACAGGAACTAAGGAAAGATGAGCTCAGCTTCACCTTTTTATGGCTATAATTAGGTAATAACGTTTTTGAGTCACTGCAATCACAAGGTGTGACTAATACATGTGAGCTGAGGTTCCTGGATGAAGTACTTCCTGAGCTAGTGCTCTCTGGCCCTCAAAGGTGTCGCTGTTAAAGCTGGAAGGAAAAATACATGCAGAATATTAGACTTGTGTTCTGTGCCTGTAAAACATGCTCTAGATTTCATACAGTTAGTAAATAAATTGCATAAATAAAATCTACAACCCCTCATACATATTGTAAGTGATTGACTTATGATGAGTCATTTTATCACTAAAGGGAGAATTTTCTCCCCATTGGGGGGCGCTGGGCGCTGCCATTTTACATGGGGGGGGGCCAATTAAGGCCCGCCCAATGTGGCGCTGGCCTGGAAGTGCTGAGCACTCCCTGTGCCGTGGGGGGAGAGTCGGGGCCTGTGGTCTTTTGCACGTGTGCACGAAGGAGCACAGAAATCTCCCTGAGGCACGGAGCTGCTTCAGGGAGATTACTTTGATTTTCAAAAATTTAAATAAAGAAAAAAAATTTTTTAAGACATGTCCCCTCATGTGACAATGTCAAATGAGCTGGGACATGTCTATGAATTTTATTAAAAATTTTCCCGCCCATGGCTGAGATTCCATGAAAAATGCGAAGGCCGCCTGGGCTCTTCGCCTGCCCCCCAACCTTAAGGCTGGACGGGCAGCTCTGTTAATTATTTTAATTGGTATTTAAATGGCCTTAATAGGCCTTTGACAGTTCGGCAGGTGCACAGCCGACTCTGGTACGCGCCCACCGAACTGTAGATCTGAATGACGCGCGGTGACATCGGGACGCACGCCCCACATCATCATGCACCAGGGCCCACTCCCACACGCTGACCCGAAGATTCCAGCCTGAGGATAGATTGAAATGAACTATGGTTATCTTCAATATTCACTGTAAGCTGCACATCTGGGCAGGAACTCAAAGGTCCCTGTGCGAGCTGCACACTAGTCAGCCTCCTCTAAGTTACTGCATGCACAGCCACACATCATATTTTAAAGGGTTGCACGCTTCAATAAATCACCTGTGTACTTAAAAAACAAGCGGGAATTTTGGTGATTACTGGAGTTGGACACCATATATGACAGTATTTAATGAATTCCAGTGAGGGATTATAGCCACAAGTAATCTATACTAAAGTAAGAGCAGTTGTACATAGGGAAGAGTTTTTATAAAATTGTCAAGTGGATATAATTAGATAAACCTTATATACTTGGCAAAATGTTTGCTTTTGCATTTCACCCAGCCTCTCCAACCCTTCACTGGGATACAAGCAGGATTTGCAGATTGATGGCATAGTGGTGATGTCATTGGACTAGCTAATGCCTTGGGGACATGGGTTCAAATCCAAACCATGGAAGCTGGTTGAATTTAAATTCAATTTGTAAATCTGGAATATAAAGTCAGTCTCAGTGATGGCAGCCAGGTTGATTGCCATAAAAAAACCCATCCTGTTCACTAATGTCCTTTAGAGATGGAAATCTGCTGTCCTTCCCTGGTCTGGCCTACATGTGACTCCAGACCCACAGCAATGTGGTTGATTCTTAACAGCCCTTGAAATGGCCATCCACTCAGTTCAAGGGCAATTAGGGATGGGCAGCAAATGCTGGCCTGGCCAGTGATGCCCACATCTTATTCAAGACTTTTCAAAAATCTCTTGAGTAGTCATTGCATAGCATCCAACTCAGGGCAGACTTTGGAGCTGCCCCTTTCTAAGGCAGAACAAAATTGGTTTAAGGCAGCTTGAGTCTACCTGCACAGACTCTTGCAGATGAAAGGATGACAACTAAAACCAGCCACTATTGCAAAGACCCAGCAGCCTATTGCACACAAGCTGAAGCCTGGGGACATATTTGTTGTCTGGTCTTTTGGTCTGTAAATAGTGCAGGATTGAAGACAGAATACGATTATGGGGGCATAGATTGGAAAATATGATTCAGTGGCAAGATGTGTGTACAGTGTACCTCAATAAATAGTTTAATTATATTAAAATACTTACCCCAATGAAAAATCATTCTATCCTGAGGAAGAGATTGTGGCTTTTTCTATGTAAAAACCTTTGTGAATTGAGTAAAATTCTAATGAAACATATTTGTATCTGAAACAGATGTTTTCCTAAAATGGTCAATTTCATTACAAGTCAATTTCTGACCATCCGACCCCATACCCTGTAGTTCCTTCGCAAAGTGTAATCTTATCAGCTAAACATTCAGACTTTTACAAAAACCTCTTAAAGAGAGATGAAATATTTCTGAAAACATTTATATGAAAATCAGTCAGTGCAGCTTTCAAAAAATAATGGGTAACAGCTAGTCGGAAATAATCAGGTCATCTGAGTATGTATTAAATGTTTCTTCATTCATAGTGAATAAATGACCATGAATTGGAAAATGAAAGATGCAAGACAAATATAAAGACACGGTTTAAATTTCCCACGTGACCTCCCCTGGTATGCGAACTCATTGCTCACTGATCAGTTAGGAAAATCGCCCAATTTTCCACTGTCATTCTTGCGCCTTTCCAGTTATATATGGTGAATATGAGTTCATGATGTCATGTATTCTATTTTCCTTCAAATCCTCCTCAGAAACAGTTACACCACATTGCAACCTCAAAGTGTTTGTTGGATACCTGTACACTGAGAGAATACTCTCTTCGTACCTTTTACAGAGAAGTAAAACATTAAAGTGGAGTATTGCAGTTTCAAATTGTCACATGTAAGATGTTGCTTTGTTTCTGCCAGCTGTAAGGTTTAGTTAGGTGTTAGTACAGAATCACTGAAACACTCATCTACATTTCTGCCACCTCGAAACTTGACTTTTCCGATGCTCTTCTTTCCAATTCTGATGTTCTACCTTCTTCAGAAACTCCAATGTGCAAAATTCTGCAGCCTATATCTGATCGTGCATGGGGTCCTGCTCTGCTATTGCTCCTGTCCACGGAACTTACACTGGCTCCTGTCCCAAATTAGAAATTTATTGCCATCACATTACATTCAAAGTACTAGAGGGTTATTTTTAACTTTTGGTAGTTGTGTAATAAAGAGCAATATTGGATCACATTGAACAGCTTCTCTGTATATCCCAGTCCATGAAGAGGTGTGTAACAAGCAGCTGATGTTATGTCACTGTTTTCACACTATCATTAAATACCCTCAGTGTCTTTATTTACAAATCCATCCATAGATTCTCCCTGCCTCCACTCTGCAACCTCCTCAAGTCCTGCAGCGGATATCCTTCACTTTTCTGAGCCTCTGGCTCCATTCCAACATTGATGGCAGAGTTTTTAGTTATCTTGGCACTTTGCTGCAGCTTTCCACTTTGCTGCCTGGCTCCCTATTTTCAAGAACCTCCCCTCAAAATCTATTTCTTGCACCGCGCTTTCAGTCACAATTCTTCTGCAAGTAATTTGTGGTCTCCGTTCTGCTTCTGTGTAGTGCCCTGAAAGATTTATTACAATAAATCTGCTATCGCGCTGTAAGTTGTTGATACTAGTGTGGAGTCATATTTGTCATAAGCATTTCATGAAACACACCAGGCCAGAAAAGATTTAATCATCATGGATTTCAGTCTTACTTCCAAATCAGAAAATTATGCATTCAAGGCACAATCTAGGGACTTCAGTACATTTGTCCCTTGCTTTAGTATTATAGACATAAACTGTAAAACTCTTATCACGGATTTCGGGAAGTTAATGTGGGTACCAGAAAATATTCTAGAAAATTCAGGTTACATTGCTCTCCTGGTGATTCAGTGGATAACTATACATCTCAGTTATAATACTGAGCCTTACAGAAAAGCAAAGTTCCAGGTTTAACTTTTGATTAATGCTGAGTTATTTATTTACAGTTATTGCTTTAGTTGGAACGTTACAATTGGCCTTAGTAATCCTTGGGAAGGGAAAAATCAGTCAAAGGTGGAATTTTCTGTGTCCGTTGATGTCGGGCGTGTTTGGCGGTGTGAGCAGACAATATGACAAAGGGGCCAACAATCGGTTTCACAACGTTGAGACACCAGTTTGCAATTGTTTGCTCTGCCCATCGATGGCATTTCCACTGTTGGATGTCGGCAACCTCATTGTAATACATCTGCATGTCATTATAAGCCCAGCCCACCGGAATCATCCACCCCATGCTGCATCATCCGAGCACACTGGTGTGATTGCATGCTGACGTATTTCACAACAGCATTTATAAGGCGTGCATCTGGTGGGCTGCACTTTGAGGGGGACTCAGAGGTGACTCTCAGATGAGGGCAGAGGCAGGTTGCTTTCTCCTGCCTGGCTGACAGTGAGTTTCTGGGGCAAGGGCTGCCCTGTGGTTGATTGGACTTGGGGTTGGGGCAAGGGCTGCTCTGGTTGATGATGGTGCATAAGCACATGCCAGATGTGGGAGGAGGGAAGCAGCCATGGATAAGGGAAACCTTGTATAGAGCGACCATTCCTCTGCAGCTGAGACAGTTCAGGCGCAGCCACATTGACATGCGTGGAGTTGGGTCTCTAACTTATCTGCCTGCTCAAGCAACGCAGAGACATGAAAGTGCCACCAAGTGCTCCAGAGCTTTTCACACCTCGGGCACAGACTGCAAACTAATGTGTGTTTTACTGGACCACAGAACAGTTGGATGACTGGACACGTTGTACAATCTCCTTACTAAAGTGGCCATGGATCAGTCACTGGGGGAGGTGCTCACAGCCCCTTGCAATGTCAGCATCCCGGTTTGGACCAGTCTCCCCCATGGTTCAAGCTAACAGTGCAGCCTTGCAGCGTGGGTTAGGAGAATGTCTGTGCCTGAGCTGAGAGCACAGCCTGCAGTCCAATGGGCAAAGCTGCTGCCAATCGGTGAGGTGGAGTGAGGCAGAGTTAGGTGGGGTCTCGGGCAGCCATGCAGGGCACTAAACTCTGGCTGTCCAAGTGGTGGCCATCACTCTCTGGGATGTGTTAAGGGGCCTTCAGACTTAACCAAGAGAGGTTCTTAGTACACCCAAGCTAACCTACAGGTCTCTCTCTTTCATCTTGCAGGAGGAGTACATCAGGAGCATGGAGCCTGGTGACCTAGCTGTGTACCTCGTGGCTTACAGAGAGTGGAGACGAAGGAGGAGAAAGTGACGGAGATGTCTGGCTGGGCAGGGGGAGGAGCGGCACCCTCAGAAAGAAGGGGCAGCTGGGGCTCCCACACACGCTGCTGAAGAGCCACAGTGAGCCATTGCTGGTTGCTGCCGAGCTAGACCCAGGGTCTATAGAAACCGCCTTTCACTCCTGCAGATGACTGAGAACCAGTGTCACTGAAGACTGCGCATGTCTAGGGAACTGGTTGATCACATCTGCCACTTACTGCAGGATTTGGCACCACGGGGACATGGAGGGCATCCACTACCAGTGGCTGTGAGAGTGACTGCAGTGCTCAATTTCTATACCAGTGGCTCCTTTCAGGGCTCCACAGGTGACCTCTGTGGGATCTCACAAGCCTCCACCCACAAATACATCCATGAGGTCACGGACACCATCTTCTCGAGGACAACACAACTTTGTGCATTTCACCCGGGACCAGGACAGCCAGGATACAAGGGCCATTGGATTTACCCAGATCTCGGGTTTCCCAAAGGTGCAGGGTGCCATTGACTGCACCCATGTGGCGCTCAGATCTCCATGGCAACAAGCGGCCAACTATGTCAGCATCAAGGGATTCCATTCACTGAATGTGCAGCTGTTGTGCGACCACCACAAACACATTCTGCAGGTCTGCGCACGGTTCCCAGGGAGTGTGCACGACTCCTACATTCTCAGTTGGTCACAGATCACTGAGGTATTCCAGGCTCCACAAAGGCTGCAGGGTTGGCTCCTCAGGGACAAGGGCTACCCACAGAGGCCGTGGCTGATGACACCCGTGCAGCGGCCTCAGACTGCAGCAGAGCGACGCTATAATGAGGCTCATTCAGCAGCTCACAACTTGGTGGAGCAAACCATCGGGATGCTGAAAATGAGGTTCCGGTGCCTGGACCGTTCTGGTGGAGCCCTGCAATACAGTCCACAGAGAGTGTAATGTATCATCATCGCCCGCTGCACCCTTTACAACCTGGTGCTGTAACGGGGAGAGGAGCTGGCTGAGGAGGAGATGGAGGAGCTCGATGTCTCCTCCGATGAGGAGAAGGTCTACAGGGATGAGGGCTAGGAGGCCCTTGAAGGCGAGCGTGACAGCAATGAGGCCATTGCGCTGGCCAGACGAGGCAGGCATGCTCGGGAGGCCCTCATAGATGACAGATTTGTGGAGGTTGATGACGACATGAAGCCTTCTTTATAAGTCTCCCATGTGGGACCTTGTCAAAGGCTTTGCTGAAATCCATATAAACTACATCAACTGCATTAGAAGAAAAGAGTTGACGTTTCAAGTCCTCATGACCCTTCAACAGAACTGAGTAAAGTTAGGAGAGAGGTGAAATATAAGCTGGTTTAAGGTGGGGGGGGCGGGGGGGGGGGAGAGAAGTTGTGGCGGGGGGGGGGTGGTTGTAGGGACAAGCAAGCAGTGATAGGAACAGATAACCAAAAGATGTCACAGACAAAAGAACAAAGAGGTGTTGAAGGTGGTGATATTATCTAAGAGAATGTGCTAATTAAGAATGGATGGCAGGACACTCAAGGTACAGCTCTAGTCGGGGTGGGGGTGGAAAGACTGACAGGGCATTACAGTTATAGATTTAAAAATAATGGAAATTGGTGGGAAAAGAAAAATCTATATAAATTATTGGAAAAACAAAAGGGAGGGGGAAGAAATGGAAAGGGGGTGGGGATGGAGGAGGGAGTTTAAGATCTAAAGTTGTTGAACTCAATATTCAGTCCGGAAGGCTGTAAAGTGCCTAGTCGGAAGATGAGGTGCTGTAGGAGGAACAGCATGTCTTTTACCAAGTTGGTAGAAGGCGAACTAGCTGGGCCTTCATCATATTTATTTAGCAATATCTATGTTTATATGTTCTCAATTGTTATGGGGTGAGATGGTGTAGTGGTCATGTCACTGGAGTAATAATGCTGAGGATCTGGAGGCATTGGTCCAAATCCCACCAGTTTAAAGAAATAGAATTAATTACTAAAAAACCTCTGGGATTAAAAGCCAATCTATAACTGTTGTTAAAAACCCACTTTAGGAAAGGAAATCTGCTGTGCTCACCAAGTCTGGTTTACATGTAACTCCTCAGAAATGGCCTTGCATGTTACTCAGTTTAAGGGATATTAGGGATGAACAATAAATGCTGGCCTTGCCAGCAATGCCCACATCCCATGAATGAAAAATAAATATATTCAGTGATCATGTATGGAGGCCAGGTGATGACAGAATGCACTTGAATTCTGTCTTATATGTGATTGATGGTCAGGTGGGTGAGGTGATCAAAGACTGGGAGTGTTCTTGGATCTGTACCCACACAAGTTGAATTCTTCAGGTGAGAAACTAAGTAAAAGCTTGGAAAAGATTAAATCCAGCTGCGAAGATGGATGATGAAAATGACTTAGTTCTACTTCTAAATATGTGATAAGGAGCAGACAATGATTAATTTGACATTTGAATAATCCACTTATTGATCTTTAAGAATAAAGAAGAAATCAAAGGGAACAAATGACATTCTAGCATGGAATCTGGATTTCCTAAAAACAGACAAAAAGAATTTACATCAAATTGAATAAAATGTGCAGCACAGAGACTGGCTAATCGGCTCATTGATCTGCGGTGGTGTTTATTCTCCAGACGAGCTAACTCCCTCCCCTCTTAATCTATCCCTATCAGTGTGACCTTCTATCCCTTTCTCTCTCCTGTATTTATCTGGATTCCCCTTAAATGCATCCATGCTTGTAGCCTCAGCTACTCCCTGTGGTAGTGAGTTTCACATTCTAAACAGCCTTTGAGCAAGGATGCTTATTCTGAATTCCATACTGGATTTTATTAGTGACCATCTGAAACCATGCTTTATATCAAAAATGTCTTTATGTATTTACTGGCTGAAAACCACTGATTGTATTTTAAAAAGACTGAGGTAATGTTCCAGTGACTTGAAACCATAGTTTCTAAGATTCCTGCCTCATTAATTATGCAGGCACACGAAACACGCTGTTTCGCTAGTGCGCAGCCTCCGATTTGCCCATTACGTCATTACCTCTCCTCTCCCTCACGCAGGCCGCCATATTTAAACTGCAGCCACGTGCACACTTCTCAACGCTCGCAGCCCAGGAGGGCATCAGTGAAGACATGGCCCCAAAAGCCAAGAAGAGTGCAGCTGCAGATTCAGTGATGCATACCTAGGACACTATCTGGACACAGTGGAGGGCCGCTGCAATGTCCTTTCCCCCCACTTTGGCCACAGGAGGCCCATCAGTCTCACCACTCTGGCTTGGGAGGTGGTGTGGTCAGTGCCAATGCTGCACACAAAAAGTCAGCCATCCAGTGCAGAAAACGGATGAATGATCTCATCTATGCAGCCAGGGTAATGCAACCACCTCATCACTCTAAACTCGCACCCTCACAAGCCCATCACACATTCACTGACATCTGACTCAAGAGACATCACCACTCAATCTCTCACTCACACCCTCACATCTCCATCTGGCCTCATCCCCTCTGGAGGCTGCCTCCTCAGCCCTCACCACATTGAGGCCACTTGCACAGATCAGCGTGAAACTGATGGCCTTCCAGCCACGTTGCCCGCTCGCGCCTGACACCCAAGCCAATGGGAGCTGACAGTTCCACCCTTACTGTTTGATTGCACCAAATTTTGTTATGGAAAGTCACTGCTTTGTGCATCATAGGCGAATGAGAAAATAGTCTAGTAATCAAGGAGTTTGCTTTTAGTTGGAAGAGAGGAGTGGTGTGGAAGTTTCATTCATCCAACCTGTCAGGGATTGCACTGAAAGTGTGTTGATGGTCAGAATGCACAGAGAACAATTTTCTGGTCTTTGGTCATATTCTTGTAATGAGGGACCTTCATATTGGTGACTGAGACCCAACCAGCACATTATTCATAATATATATAATCCATTAAAACCACAAACTTAATTTCAATCAACTCTAACATGCATTATAAATCTAGAATGAATATTTTCAATCCAAGTAATTATTTGAAACTCACTGCGACATCAGAACATTCATCATAATCTGTGGTTTCTGATTCTTAAAATTATTACTTGCTCCCGTAGCATTTGCAGCATCACTTACAAGAGCAGACAGTTAATCGTTTGCTATTGTGTCCAAGCTGAGTAAGAGAGTGGGGAACAGCAGCAACCTGACTGAGAACAGCAAACTGCGAGTCTAACAAGCCTGTATCTTAGCGCACTCCTGTCCAGTGGTGAGACCTGGACAACCTTTTCTTGACAGGAGAAAAGGCTGAACAACTTTCACTGTCTCAGACATATCCACAGCACCTCCTGGCAGGACAAGGTCACCAGCTCAGAGACCCTGGAGCTAATTCCATCAGCATACACTCATTGCCAAGCCAAAAACAACTGCGCTGGCTCATTGGATGGACAACAAGCATATATGCAAAGATATTCTGTACAGTGGACTAGCCACTAGGTCATGGTCTGTTAGGACAAGGACACCTGGACAACTGGGAGACAGTCGCTGACAGCCATGATCTATGGAGGCCGACTGTTTGGAGAGCCATTGGAAGAGTTGAGCAGAAATCAAAGCTCAGCTGGCTAAGAAGAGGGCCCAGAGAAAACAGAGGCCAGCAAAACCTGCACCTTCTCAGCCCACCGCCTTCCTCTGCAGCAAGTGTGCTTCGGTTTGTCATACCAGAGTGGGGCTTCTGAACCACATCAGGCCAAGTTTCAGAGTTGACCACCAAGGTGGAAACCATTGTCTCACCAGACAGAAGGCTGCCAAAAAGAATTCTTTCACCCAAAAATGTCACTTTGCAAACCTTTTGTGCTGACCTTCCTGTATTTAAAACTAAGTAACAATTCTACTGTTGATTCTGGAGTGTCCTGTATTCCTTTGCAATGAAACACCGAACACAATTAGAACTAATCAGTTCCTAAGATTTTGTTGACACCCTTATCAACAATTGCTTTGAACAACAGTTCGTCACTTTAGAATATGGGGAAATCTCCTTCCAAACTCCTGAATCATGTTAGTTAAAAGTTTTTTTTCCCCAAAGAAGTCAGAAGGTTACAACACTAAGGCTGGAATTTTCCAGTCCCACCAGAGTCAATCTCCACATTTTCCAACTGTGACAGGGCCATAAAATTCCACTCTCAGAGTCACAACAGGAAGAGAACATCTATGCAGAACATAGAGACTTATGATAAGGACAATCAACCACTTTGCCAATTTCTCTTCCCAATATTTTTAGCACAGCGATACCAAAAAACATTCAAAAATCAAAGCAGGTGCAGTATGACAACAGAATGTACCACATTGTGGAAACGCATCATATCAGTTTATGGAATTGTATCAAAATGGTTAGACTGACTAATCAGTTGATCCAGATGTATTTGCTGTCAGACAGATTGCTGCAGACATTGTTGTGACTTCTAAGAGCAGCAGAAATAGGAGTCATCCTGGGGCTAGAAGCAAAGGGCCTGATATTCCTCTCCTTGCTAATTTTAGTAGAAAGGTAGACATGAGTAAACAATGGTGTCATGTCAGGAGAAGCTGCCAACAAATAGCTTGTCTGTGCTCAGTTCAGATCTGAGCATTTGCACCACTCCAAAAAAAGGCATGTTTTCTTTTGAAGGCCTCATTAAAAGCTACTATTGATGAACTTGTGCAGTGTGCCTTGGCTTCAGACTCAAATCAAAAAGTGATATCTTACGCTTTGTCAGGCTGGGAGGGTTTAGTGAGTTTAATAAAGGGAAGTATCACTTCAGTAGTCACAGACGGCATTAGTACAGACGTGGTTTCCTGTCTGATAGCGTCGATGTAGGTTCCATTAAGTGGGTATATCACAATGGAGGAAGAGAATGCGTAGTAGGAGTGCAAAGTGAATAAGAGCCACACGCCCCAGCAGTGATGTGGCAGCAGCAGAGGGTATATTATAACCAAATTAGCTGCCGGGACATAACAGGAAAGATATTCCTGAGGAAGCTCAGTCTGATCAGGGAGATTCTGTCTGAGCTATACCATCATCTCCAGGAAGGCCAACAGAAATAGTCAACCATCATTAATGCACTATGAATGGCAGTGAAGATCACCAGTATCCTCATTGTTAATGACAGGGACATTTATCAGGGCCCATCACCAGAGTCAGCCATTTTATTATCTTTTGGACGACTGATGGCATCTTCTCTGCACCTTAGAAAATGAAAAACTGCACGATATGTTAAACATCAATTAATTTTACTGAGTTGCACAGGGTCTGAGCATCCCAATTTTATCACTCTACCATTGTCTTCAGCTGCCTAGACACCAAGCTCTGGAATTCCACCTTAAACCCTCTCCGCCATTTTCCTCCTTTAAGATGCTCTTTAAAACCTACCTCTTTGACCAAGATTTTACTCATCTGTCCTGATAACTCCATGTGCCACCTGATGTCATATTTTGTTTGTTCACAATCTTGTGAAGCACCATGGGAGGTTTTGCTACATAAATACAACTTCTTGTTGTTGTTTTTGATGTATATTTGGTAATGTGTTTTTCTCTCAGGTTTGTCCGTTCTCTGTGAAAGTTCCCCATGTGCTGTACAATAGGTGCTCTGCTGCTTGAGAGAACACTGGGGAATGGCTGCACAGCCAATTTATGGTTTGCAGTGCATACAGAAAGATCACTGGATGTAGGTACCACTAACCCTAATGATCTTGTATCAGTGCCGGAGTAGTTACTGTCCATGCAATGCTGTCAGAGTCACTGTCACTTCACAGGGCCAGGTAATGACAACGAGTGCAGCAGAGGCAAGTGTGAATGCTCCTGTGCAGCTCAAGCCTGCCACTGGTGGAGGGCATTCCTTTACAGTGCCCACTGATCTATGAGAACATCCAATATGGTTCTCTGCAATTTATATCCTGTGCTGCGGTTTTGCAATAATATTCATGCCTCAGCATTGTCCTCCTGTTTAAATTATGCAGCTTCTCCCAGACATTCCGGAAGGGTCCATTGAATCACAAAACCAGTTTTCACTTTGTCAGTAACATGTTAATGCACTTTGCAACTTTCCTGCAAATTTGGTGCTGTCATGTACCCCATATCAACAATATATGTCTGTTACACTCTAATCCGGAGGTTGTATTTGTAGACTTTCATTGTTAAATGATGTTTTCACTCAACAAGAGTCTACAGTTGGATTAAGAACAGAAAATGCTGGAAATATTCAGCAGATCAATCATCTGTGGAGAGAACCAGAGTCAATGGGCAGGGTTATTGGGTTATTGGGCAGGTGTGGTGGGCGGGCCCAGGAGCAGCTGAGAAACCAGCCTGCGATCGGCCTCCAACCTCCATTTCATGCTGGCTGTCCAATCAACCGCTAACCAGCGTGAAAGGCTGAGCGCTGCTGGGGTGGGGGCGGGAGGCGGGGGAGCGGGGAAGTCAGCACGGGCGTGGGGGAGTGTGCAGAGAGCTGCCTCAAGGAGCTGAAGAATTTTAAAGCCAAAAATGAACATCATGAAATTCTGAAAAAAAATTCCACCCAAAAGAATCACCCACCTAAACATATTGATGATAAAAATTCTACCCAAACATTTTTATTTTTAAAAAATTAATATCAAAAACTTCATCCCACCTGTGGATGAGGTTTCCTCAAAAACCCAAAGGCCGCTTGGCCCACCCGCCAACTGAATGGGCAGCAAAAAATCCAATTTAATTAATTAATTAAAGGCCTTAATAGGCCTATTCATTGTCGTGGGCAGTGCTGCTGCTTCTCGAGTGTGCTCGCCGAATGAAATATTGTGACCGTGCATGATGACATTGGTACACCCGCCCGACCTCATCGCGCACTATTTCACATTTGTTCGGGTCAGGCGCGTGCCTGCGCAGTGAGGGAACAATTCTGCCCAATGTCTCTGAAGCTCTCCTTTCAGTGCAGCTGCATTGACATGAAAGGCAGGAAGGTGCTTGCTACCAATTGTCCAAGATGGCAACAACATGTCCATCGAGCTGCATCAGGCTTTGAGTCCCAACATCTTAATGATGAGGCAGAGCAGCAACAGAGAAGGAAAGAAAAGGAGGAAAATCCTGCACTCTGAATCCCATTACCTGGTGGGATGTCCTGCCCCATGTGCTCAAAGATCAACGGTTGAGAATTGGCCTGTTCAGGCCCATGAAGACTCATGGTAGAATCCCCATGGCACTGAGTAGACGTCATCCTCAACTCAAGGGACAGTGGAAAAAGATGGCAAAAGCAGAGCCATACATGACATCAGGAAAACCCAAATGATGGAGAGCTTTGGAAACCAGGGGCCTGATTTTAACACTCTGTCAGTGGGCGGGCTTTGAATGAGTTAAAATCTCATCCCACAGGTCCAAAGTTATATGTTCCTCAATAGCATGCTTCAAACGTTATGTCTCCAATTACTCAAACACTATCTTGTATAATGCTATTTTCTCAAAGGATGTATCTTATTTGCATTTAAATAGATCAATAATAATTACTTTCACTATGTCCTTAGATGACTAACTGGAATAATTTTTGAATTTAGCCCCTTTCAAGTGTAGGAATTATTTCTCATATTTATTTATGGATTCATAACAATTCTGCTGAAAAACGAATTACTCAATTTATAGACATGGCAGATGGATGTAAACTACTGTAGGCACAGATTATTGAGTCATTTTGAATTCTGTGCAAAAGAAAGATATTTAATCTTTCTGATGATTAATGAACAACAAAAATGTTCAGAACTGGAGAAAGATTAATTCTATGTGAGGAATAAAGGCTGCTTGCTTTTTCTTCTTTAAAAATTTGATTCTATTGCTGTCCCTTACCAAGCCAATAGTAGGTGAAAGGGAACTCTAATTTTTAATATCACTTGACTAGTTTATAGATTAAATAAATCCCTCTGAAGTCTCTAAAATACGATAAATCCCTAAGCCCATGTGTTATTGTATTGTGAAGTGACTCAGGGCTGGGCTTTCAATTGCCAGCTGGTTGGGACCTGGTTCAGGTCTGCATTGAATATCAGGGTCCGAAAGTTATGTTGAAACCCCGATACCTCTGGGCGGTTTGGATTTTCAAAGGGATGATAGGAGAAGGGGGAAGGCATGCAACGCCAATTAAGGGTCCTTTAAACTCCTTAGGGAGTTTGTTAAGGGGCCAACGGAGAGCAGGATTTTCAAAAGTTTTCAGGCAAGCCCAACTGGTCTTGCACACATCAGTGTGGAGTTGTCGGGTCCATTGCGGGGCACAAATAACTTTATTGGCAATGGCTTTTTAAACAAATCATTGGCGCTAACCCGCACTGGCATAAGCACGGATCCTACCTTGCCCGTGCCTGGCTGATCTCTGCCTTCTTCCACTTTCGAGGAGCTGCCTACTCAATTGGCAAGGCAGTGGCAGCCTCCATCATGGCTACCGCCTGCCTTTGCCACTGGCACCAGGCAGGCAGCTCCCACCTCCTAGCCTCTAACTGGGCATCATTCTCACCTCCTAGCCAATTAGTCATTTATATTTAAAAATTGCGTCACAAGCTCGAGGCAGCTTTAGGCGCAGGGTCGGGACCCGGAATTCACCCGGTCCCCAGTGTCACACATGACATTTTTCACTGGGGATTAGCACTTTAAATAGGTCCGAGAGGATATTGCTGGTGATCATACATCATTTTTCTGCCCCCACCTGTGGGTGACTCAAATGGAGAAGCACACCAAAGAGCTGACAGTGGAGCTTGGGCCAGGATGCTCCCCAGGCCAAAAGGTCTTGAGATGACCCCAAAACAGCCTAAAAACGGAACCTGACAGAAGGCGGAGAGGTTTTTTCCAGAGGCAGATCGAAGATCCTGAGGCAGGTAGCTTAGAGCGTAATATGCAGCTATGATCCTGTCTCCACTTTAACTTTCCAGTGGAAGACTCAGCCAGGGGCTGACCTGTCATTTGAGATCACTTGGCCCAGGTTTCTCACGAGGTGCTACACGCCTTGGGTGCATTGTACCTGATACCTGTTCAACCTACAAATACCATCCCAAGTAAAGTATGCATAAAATTGCAGTACACAAGATTATTTTTCACCTACATTCACCGTATTCCAGATTGGCATTTTCATGATGTCATATAGATCAACAAGAATAACTGTTCAAGTTTCTAAAGGAATGACAGTCATAACAGATACAAATCTCAAAATGTATTTATCTGCCTAGGTATCAATTATTTGTGTTTAACAAGCAGTAATTCAACACTGAAAGGGTTAAGCTGCAGCTCAAGTGGAAACTGGTGAGTGGAGGATGGGTGTGAGTCCAGGTGGAAGAGTGTTCTTGAGTTACAGGTGCTATCCTGTGAAGCAGGCCAATGATGAGCTGTCAGCTTTGTGGCTGATTTTGGAAAGTTTATGTCATCCGGAAGATTTATAAAGCAACAGCAGATGGTCTAAATAGAGCAGATCACTAAGCTGCTACAACAAAGATGTCTGTTAGGAAGATGAATGTTCACAAGTAGAAACTTGAAAATGCAGCTACTTACAATAACAATATTAATACTTGAAGGTTGTGGCCATTAAGTGATCCTCATGGTAGATTATGGTAAATATTTGGTTTTTATCTTGCGCTGTCATTCACATACAGGATGTGATCAGTGAAACATAATCTAAAAATGAGGAAGAAAGTATTTATTGATACGGACTCCAATCTCTGCAACATATATTCATTATAAAACAGCAAGGCCAAGTTATACATGACAAAAAAATTAGGAGTTAAAAGGCTCACAGCTCTTGGCTGCGGATTCTAATTTGCAGCAACTGAAGTCACTTCACTATATCTGATCTGGACAGGTTGTTGCCTCTTGCTGTGATAGTCTGAGCCTTGGGAGAGAAACAAAAGGGGAGCACATTTTCAAAGGTGTTTATGATCACTGGCAGGAGATTTATTACATTTTTTTTGTTTTTGAGAAATAATTGTAGAAAATTCTAATGTGTGAGTTAAAAACCAAAAGTGTTGTTTTTAATACAAGTCCATCTTCCGCAGCTTGTTATTAATTATTATTGTTTCAATACATGTTAATCAACAGGGAAACAGACATGAGAACTTAAGATAAAAGCAAAATACTGCAAATGCTGGAAATCTGAAACAAAAACAGAAAATACTGGAAAAGCTCAGCAGGTCCAACAGCACCTGTGGAGAGAGAAAACAGAGTTAAAGTTTCAAGTCCTTATGACTCTTCTTCAGAGCTGAAGAGAAGTAAAGATGTAATGAAATTTATACTGTTTAAGGGGGTTGGAGCAGGTGAAGTTGGATAGAAGGCCAGTGATAGGTGGAGGCAAAGGAGAGATTGCCAGAGATGTCATGGACAAAAGGACAAAGGGGTGTTAATGATAGTGATACTGGCTAAAGGAGGTGCTGATGGTGGCATTAAGATCAGAGAGCAGAATGTGATAATGGCAAGACAAGGGTAAGAACTTATGCCCTGATCTTTGCCCTGACCAGTTTGATAGTGGTGAAGTTGGCTTCAAAGTTTGCTTCCATTATGAATATCTTTTTTTTTAAAAAGCTGTTGAATTATTTATTGTACATCAAGTTGGTCAGCAAGCATTTCCAAAGCAGTTGAAGAAATTTAAAAGTTTGCTGATCTATCACAGGAAGCACTTTCAAAAGAAGTTAAGCCTTTCTCACCCCTGAGAGAGGAAGTGTAGTGTGTTGTGGGTCAATCACAACCGATTCAGTCCTGCCCTTGCCCCAAAAACAGTAATCTTGGTGTAACAGTAAGTCATTGTTTCCTTTTATTATTTTGCAAGCATAAACCTTTAGATGGATCTTGTACATCATTTAGCTGAGTGTAGAGTTAAGCCTTAGTGAACTTGTTTAAAAGTGATGCATGTGTTAAGCAAAACTTGTAGACTGCCCACTTCTGCGATTTGGAGACTGGATTTTTAAAACATTAAAACCTAAAAAATCCCCATGTTCCTTTTTCTTAGTTTGTCATAAAAAAGCATAATTATATAATTATAAAGCTTGGGATGGCAGTCAGATTGCAGACATTGTTCTCATAAACAAATTGTTATTTATTGCATGTTAAGATGGTTGTGCAAAGAGAACTTTGGGGTATATTGTGCAGATTTAATATTTTTCAGATACAGTTGAAACGAATTTACATAAAGCTGCCAATTTCTCTCCTTTTTTTTTCTATTTTAGCTAAAAGTTATCTTGGGACAAATGTGTCCTCTAGGTAGAAATTATATCTAGAAATCATCATTTGTGAGACAGATGTCATAAATGCAGATAATAATTAATCTTCTAATGAGCTGGGCTGGAAAGTTACTTCTTCAGAAATAAGTTGTAGAGGAATGCTAGCCAGTATAATGCCATAGTGTATCTCATAGTTACTGTTACAAATAGGTCCATTGAGCTTCAGAATGTTTGTATTCTGTGGCTCTGATTTATGTTTATAGGAAGAATTTGTTTTGGCTAGTAAGACAAACCAAAAAATATATAAGTGCAGATTTTTCCTAGAAAATTGCGTTATTTCTGCAGAAAAGCTCGCTGGAATTGGCAGGACACTTCACATTTCTCTCCCTCCCTCTTTTTTGCTCGTTCGCAAATCCGATCTTGTCAACATGCAAGACTGAAGTGTGGATGAGGGAATGCAGCTGTTGTACCACAGAGAAGCGCTTGACCTGTGAAGAAGGTTTTTCCTGAATTTCTCTTGTAGTTTTAATGAAAAGCAATTGCTGTCATTTCAGGGTTTTCAGATTAGAGAATGTATAATATCAAACTACCCAAGGTGCAGTTGGCCTGATGATATCATGAGATTAACCAACTTTCATTGCTACCTTTCATTTGGCTGGGACAAGTTTTCCCAATTGAGTTCGATGATAAATGGTTTTTGATGAATCTGTTATGAGGTGTCTGCAGTGGTCAATTGGGAAAGTATTTTTTCACTCACTTTTGGTGATTTTCTTTCCATTTACTTATCTATGATTGTAAGTATACTGATTTCTTGGATTGCTGTAAATCACATTCTTTGTTGGCATAAATTGCTAACATCCCTGGCAACTTCTGTAGTTGCAATCATTCTGGGGAAGACCAAGTTGATGAAACGCACCCATTGTGTTCAAAGCTTGTTCCAATGAACTTCTGATAAAACAGGTTTGGTTTCAGGAAGAATGGAGCAATGAAACATAATACAAGAGAGTTAGGATGTAAGAGTAGATGGAAGATGCTTCCAACAGAAACTAATTTAGTTGCCTTTGATGGGCTGCAATAATGATGAGGTGGATCAAATTTGGACAACATCTCTTCTCAATGCAATGTTGTGGTTTTTAAAGATTACACCAAAGTACCATGTGTTAACTAGAAATTATATTTTATAAAAGCAAAAAACTGCGGATGCTGGAAATCCAAAACAAAAATAAAAATACCTGGAAAAACTCAGCAGGTCTGGCAGCATCTGCGGAGAGGAACACAGTTAACGTTTCGAGTTATAGGGACTTGAAACATTAATTATATTTTATAGTTTGAAGCAATAAAATATCAACACTTATGTATTGTTTTCTAAACAACGTTTTGTACATTGGTTGTGATTGTATCCTAGCAGCTCAGGAGAAGCATCAGGAATGTCATCTTTGTAAGCTTAACCTTCTCATTCTCAACACTCTAGCGGGCCTCCCGAAGTTAACAATGCTGATTTAGTGCAAATATGGAGGCAAATGTCCTGCCATGGACGAACTTGCTTATGTCGTGAGTAATTGAATTACTTGGACATGATTCTCAGATTATATATGATGTCAATTGAGTTAATGATGGATCTACCACTGGCCACAGGGCTGCTGGTTTAGGGCCAGTAGTTGAACCTGGTTTTCCAATTTCTATTCTATTGGGCGTTTTAAGGTACCATGTTTCTTCTTTCTGCCCTGGTTGATCTTCTGTGGGGGTCATGGTAATTTAATGATGCCAGCTAGGCTTCAGTGCTAGTGAGTGACATGCTGGGCCAGAATGGGAAAGGAGGAAGTGAATCTAACTGGAGAAGAGAATGAAAGATGCAGACATAAGGGACAAAAACAGAGGAAGTAGAGAAAAGAGTGGGAAATAAAACGTACATAGTTAATTCTTAACTTTACCAGATATTGACTAATGTTTTGTTAACAGCAGCTGTCCATGTGTTCTGTGTCTCGCAATATTATGATCTAAGTCAAAGTATTAGAAATTTTACCCAGTTATACCTTAGAAGCCATGCAATAAGAATCCTTCTCTGAAAGTTATTCAGCCTGTTACAGAGTGTGAAAGGGATTCTCTGACTTCCCCTTTTTCTGTCAGTATGCTATTTAATCTTTCAAAGGTTGTTCTTCCCTCCTCCAGTAATGTAGCTCTCCAGTCTATTACTGAATCTTCTCCCTACAACTAATAACACTTTGCTCTGTCCCACTTGTGGATGATCTGAAACTTGTGGATCTACATCTTCTATTTTGGGGAATGGTAAACCCTCAATAACAACCTAGGGGAAAGCTTATTGTGTTCACAGTCACCTCTCCTTGACTTATTTGCAGTGTTCACAAGGTAATTAGGAGCTAATTTGGATATGTCACCTCTCGAGTTCCTAACTTTTCCTTCTCTCAATCCAATCACGCTCTCTCACCAAAATATTGTGAATCTTATTCATTGAGAATATCATTGAATCTCAAATGTCATACTAGTACTTGATTTATTAAAAAAAATATGCATTGCATTACGAGTGATGTGATGAGTTGAAATGTGAAGAGTTCCCTTTGTTGTTACAATGTCGGTAGTGAATGCATAATTTATAGTTGTCTGAGCTGCAATGAAGCAAGAGTTATAGATCTTTATCTCAGTTGTACGTCGGTGTGTAATGGTTGTTTAAGATTTTGTTCACTTGACTCTTTTGAAAGAAATGACTTTTTATCAGAGGTTCTAAAAGAGCATTTTTCCAATTGTGGCTGCTAATCTTCAATTCTGACAAAACAATTCCTGGATCCATCGGCATAAATGATGTATTTCAAGACAGTCGACTAAGGAATGGTAGAGGATTCAATTGATTCCACAAAATTTCATTCCAGGAAACTGTAGTAAGGTATATTAACCCTTTGTCCCCTCTGCTGTTTATTGCTGTAAAAATGATTCACAGACGTAAGGTCATATTTTTTTTAGATTTCATGAGAAATGCATCAAACCATAAAATGTGACCCCCAAGTGACCCTGAAGCTTCATCTAACAAGGATGGAATTTGATTTACTCAGCTAACATAAACCGATGGCCTGATTTCTAGTACTAATCCTTTGCAAAGGAGAATGTCATCATTTTTGGATTGAAATAATTCAGTTTGGCAGCAAATAGCTTAGTTTCTCTCAGTCCTATTACTGCAGTGCTCCCATTTCTAGTACATGTTGAGAAATGAGTATTCGGGGATTTTAACCTTCCACTTTAGACATGTCCAAAGATTAAATCGTCTGGATTGTGATTATAAGAGAGATGAAGTGCATGACTCTTGTACCAATTGTCCCTAACCTGGTTCTGGGATGTCAGTTGGAAATTCCTGCCATTTATTGACTTAGTTGCAGCTTGGAAGTGCATTCTGGTCATGTGACAGGTGATTTGGCTGAAGTCCAATGCCCTGGAAAGTAACCTGACCTGAGAGAATTATTGTTGGATCCCATACCTTAGTTTGTTGGGACTTAAGGATCTGGGTTACACTTTTGTTTCAGGGTGACCGAGTTGGTGCCAGAGACAGAGAAGATCAGTAGATCATTCTTAAAAGAAACACATTCTGTTTATTTACAAAAGGAACTCAGCAGCTACAGTTGTGTGCTTACAACTCAAAACTCTGTCTTTACACTTAAGACTCTAAATCAAGACTACTGACTACAGAGGTAGCCCGCGCTACTCTGCTATTGGGTATTGAGGTCATGTGATCTTCCAATTCAACATTCATCTTAAAGGTATATTACACATCAGATTACTACATCCCTCCCCCTTACTCAGAAATATGTTTTACAATTTTTTTCTCAAAATATCAAATTTTCACACAGATAAGAAATTTACAAAGTCAGCCTTTCTGGAGGTTTCCTTATGTCTGTAGAATGTCTCAGTTCTACAGCTTCTGATGTTTCATTCAGAACCTCCTTCACTGGAGTCATCTGAGCATCTGGCTCTTCAGTAGGTACCTGCAAACCTGTTTCCTCGACTCTTTCAGGTACAGTCGGCCCTTCAGACACACCTGTACTCAGTTGAGTTTTTTCAACAGGAGACGTTGACTCAGTGACAAACGCTGGTGGAATCATTTCTGGGTGTTTTGTTTCTTCTCTTCTTATATGATCCACGTGTCTCCATGTGACTCGATCTTCCACTTTCACCTGGTAGGAAAAAGGTCCGGTTACTGCACTTATTTCACCAAACAACCATGTTGATCCTTCTCTAAAATTCTTCACACATACCTTCTCTCCTATATTAAAGGTCCTGTCATGACTGTACCAGTCATGTCCAGTTTTCTGACTTCCCTGACTTCAATCCGCCATTCCCCCACCCCTGCCACCAGGTTTGGCATAATTAGGCTCAATCTTGAACGGAGAAGGCATTTTATCAACAATTCCACAGGTGTGACACCTGTCGTTGCATGAGGAGTGGCTCTATAATGGAAAAGAAAGTGTGCTAGTTTAGCCACTATAGGATCCCAAGACAATTTCTCCATACCAGACTGGAAGGTCTGAGCCACTCTCTCAGCCAGTCCATTTGAGGAAGGGTGGGACGTCGAAGTTTTTACATGAGGCTGATAAATCGGTGAAATTCAGCACTTGTAAATACTGTTCCATTTTCTGATACGGCAACTTCTGGTTGTCCATTGATTGCAAAACCTCACCTTAGCTGGTCAGTTGTAGCAGCCGATGTTGGTATCTTCACTTCATATATGTCCATCCATTTTGAGCGAGCATTGATGATAAGTAGAAACATTGTTCCCATAAAAGGTCCCACATAGTCGATATGTTATCGTTCCCCTGGCCTTCCTGGCCACTCCCCAGGACGTAATGGAACTGTTGCAGGTAACTTTTGCACTTGCTGATACTGCCTAACAACTTCTTACTAAGTTTCCAATTTCTCCATCCTTCCCAGGCCACCAGAGATATCTGTGTGCCATTGCCTTCATTCAGGAAATTCCTGGATGTACGCTGTGAAGTTCAGACAACAATAGTTTTCATCCTTTTGGAGGAACAATCACTTGTGCTCCCCACAATAAGATACCTTCCAGGTTGGTTATCTCATATCTTCTCTGAAAATACAGTTTAATTTCGTCAGTTTCTTGTTCTTGTGACCAACCATGAAGAACTTGTTCTTGCACTTCAGATAAGAAGGTCTCGACTTGTCCAATCTCTAATCTGTTTAGCACATATTGGTGACGAATCCAAGAAGTTCAATAATAAAACGAATTCTTGAGGAATTGGAACATCCTCATCATTTACTCGCATGGTCAAATGACAGTGCATCAGCGTTTGCAATTAGGCTTCTGGGTCTATGAATGTAAGTACGCTGTCAAGATCAATGCCCATCTTTGTATTCTTGCTGAGGCTATAGGTGGTATAAGCCTTGTCTTCGCTGTACAATCCCAGCAATGGCTTGTGGTCCGATATGATAGTAAAATGACAAACGTGTATATACTGGTGAGATTTCTTAACACCAAAGATGATGGACAAGCCTTCTTTTTCAATGTGTGAGCACCCCTTTGCTGCAGCATTGAGTGTTCTCGATACATATCCTACAGGCCGTTCTGATCCATTGTCCATTCAATGGGAGAGCACTGCTCCCACACCATAGGGAGATGTGTCACATGTCAACACCAACTCTTTCTTCGGGTCAAAATATACTAGTAGGGTAGATGATTGCAACAACTGTTCACGTTTGTGAAAGCTTCTCCCTGTGATGTTTGCCAAGACTATCTCTGGTTTTTCTTGAGCGAGTAATACAGGGGGAGCCAGTTCTGTCGACAAATTAGGCAAGAAACGTCCATTGTAATTGATCATCCCCAAGAATGATTTGAGTTCGTATGTATTCTTTGGTGCTGGTGCCTCTCACTTTTTCCTCAACTGGGTGTAGGCCTTGTGAATCTACCTTGTGGCCTAGGTAAGTTACCTCTTTCACTTGGAATGTGCACTTTTCTTTGTTCAACTGCACTCCCACCTGTGAAAGACATTTCAAAACTTCTTCCAAGATTACCAAATGTTCCTTTTCAGTGAGTCCAGTCATGAGAACATCATCTAGATAAGCTACAATGTGGGGCATTCCCTGTAGTAAACTTTCCATGGTTCTTTGGAATATGGTGCAAGCTGAAGCTACGCCAAAAGGTAAATGGGTGGATTGGGTACAATCCCCTGTGTGTGTTGATGGTGACAAACTTCCAGGAGACCTTCTCTAATTCCAATTGTTGATAAGCATGACTCATATCCAGTTTTGTGTAGGTTGTTCCACGCTGGTTTAGCGTATGAGTCTTCAATTTTTGGTATGGGGTGTCTGTCCAACTTAGCCACTTTATTGACTGTTAATTTGTATTCTCCACAAATTCGAACGCTTTGGTCAGGTTTGAGAACAGGCACAATTGGAGCTGCCCACTCTGAAAGTTGCACTGGTTGTGTCACTCCCAGTTTTTCAAATCTGTCCAGTTTCTGCATCTACCTTATCCCTCATTGCATAAGGTCCTGGTCTTGCCTTCATGAATCTTGGTGTTGCATCTGCATCCACATGAATTTTTGCGTGTAGCCTCTCAATTTTTCCAAGTTTGTCCTTGACGACTGAGGCATTTTTTATAGCAGCTCTGATAGCCCATTAGTTCTCAGTTGGAAGATTTCAGCCCATTCCAATTTAATTTTTTCAGCCAGTTTCAACCAAGGAGACTAGGTCCCTTGCCTGCTATTACCATCAAGGGTAATTTCACTGTTTGACCTCTGTAGTGTACTGTGACTTTACATACACCATTGATTTGTATGTCTTCTCCCGTGTAAGTTTTCAGTTGGGCATCAGTTTCTTCCAAATTTAGTTTACATTCCCCATGATTCAAGTATTTAAAAGTATGTTCCCCTATCACCGTAGTGGACATTCCAGTATCCACCTCCATTCTGATAGGCCTCTCATTAACTCTCATGGTTACATAGGTAGGTCCTGTTCTTCCTACCTATAAATTATATAACCAATAAATATCTGAATCTATTACTTCAGGCTTTTCAACATTGTTTATCTCATTGGGTTTTTGCTTTTGTCTGAAGACTGCCTGATTCTATCTTTACAATGAGGTGTCCATATCGATGACAAAGAAATTTGATTTTTTTTAACTGTGGTTCATTAAAAGCTTGTCTGCTTCCACCTCTGTTACCATTGTCCATGTTTTCGCTGCTAAGTCATCTCTTTTTATTTGTCTGTTAGCGGTGGCTGCTTCCTGCTTCTGAGTAAAGCCTTGTATATTTGCACTCATTTTGGCTGAGGCTCTTTGTCCAATGTGGAGGACGGTGCCATTTTGTGCTCCCTGTGTGGCTTTCAAGTCTTGCACTGCACCTTTCATTGCCAGAGCGATTTCCAATGCCTTCTGAAAAGTCAAATTTGTTTCAGACAGTAATCTCTTCTGAATGGCATCTTCATTTATACCGCAAACCAAACAATCTCTAAGTATTTCAATGATAGATGTACCAAACTCGCAATATTTTGTTGATTGTTTCAGACTTGCCACATAACAAGCAATTGTCTACCCCGCAGTTCTATTCCCTGAGTTAGATTTGAACTGTTGCATCGTCACCGAGGGCTTTGGCTGGTAATGATTCTTTATGAGGCTCACTACGTCACCAAAGCTTCTCGAACTTGGGGCACTGGGTGCCAGCAAATTTCGAATTAAATAAACATGTCTTACTCCCACATGGGGATAAGAGGATCATTTACTTCTTCCCCTCTCCCGCAACATCATTCACCTGGAAGTAGAACGGGAGGTGTTCAACAGAGTGAGACCAGTGGTCCGAGGTTGGATCGAGAGGCTCCACTCGTCCAAGTTGCAGCATGCTCTGAGGGGATTGCTTTGATGATCAGGAAGGAATTTTTCTTTACTTACAACTACCGTGCGAGGTATGGCCCAATTTTGGTTCTCTTGATTTCCTTTGTTCTTCCTTGCTTTTTCTCGTACTCTCGTGTCTTTTTTTTTGCTTTTGATTCTCGTCTCTAGCTTGTCCGACCCGGTATCCTGGTTTGTTGGGACTTAAGGATCCAGGTTGCACATTTGTTTTGAGATGACAGAGTTGGTGCCAGAGACAGAGAAGATCAGTAGATCGTTCTTAGAAGAAACATATTCTTTTTACTTACAAAAGGAACTCAGCAACTACAGTTGTGTGCTTACAACTCAAAACTCTGTCTTTACACTCTAAACTCTAACTCAAGACTACTGACTACAGAGGTAGCCCGCGCTACTCTGCTACTGGGTATCAAGATCATGTGACCTTACATTACAACATTCGTCTTAAAGGTATATCACACATCAGATTGCTACAATTAAGTGCTGAAAATTCTGCCAAAGTATAGTGTCTCTTCTTGAAGTATTATAGCCTTCCCTTGGCAGGTACAGTAATTACAACAGTAAGTCTTCACTTAAAGTTGTGTTCCTGAAAATTGCAACTTTAAGTGAAACAACTTCAAACCAAAGTTAAATCTGAAGTTAGGGTCTAAAGAACCTACCTCATTCGAAAAAGAAATTAAAACAACCCAGATTTAAGTAGAAATAGTTTACATTCCAAAGTTCCTATATTGGCAAATTAAATAACTTATAAACAAAATAAACTTAAAAATACATGACGGAATTGTACCAGATTTGCCCTTAGTGCAGTAGCAGGCGGGTAAAGCAATGCAATGGTGGCTTCTCATGCTGTATCATCTGAAACCTGCTGTATTAATTATGCCTTCCAGGGAAACACGCCATTTCCATGGTGGGCAAGGTCTCATTCGCCCACTCACCATCACCTCCCTGCCTCCTCACACCAGGCACCATTTTTAAAGTGCAGCCACGCGCTCCCCTCTCAGTGTTCCCAGCCCAGGGCTGCTGCACAGAAGACATGGCCCTGAAAGGCAAGAAGACTGCAGCCTTCAGGTTCAATGATGCGTTCCTCAAGTGCCTATTGGATGCTGTGGAGGCCGCCGGGATTTCCTCTACTCCTGCTCTGGCTGCAGGATGGGCACAATCTCACTAATCCAGCTTGGGAGGTGGTGGTCAGCGCCAACGCCCTGCAAAAGAGGACAGCCACCCAGTGCTGCAAGAGGATGAATGATCATCTCCGTTCCACAAGTGTAAGTCACTTCTCTTATCACTCTAAACTCACACACTCACAAACCCATCACACACTCACAGGGCCCTCACTCACTGCCAGTGCAAGGGACATCACCATTCACTCTCTCACACTCACCGTCATTGTCCTCACCCCATCCATTGGACCACTCGCCACCCACACAGGCCAGGCAAACTTATCTTCTGACCTGGCAGGCGTCCTGCTTACACTCTCTCCATCTCTATTCATGCAGGACAAGCTGGCACACAACAAGAGGGAGAGGTCACAGACCGGTGGAGGAATGCCTGAAATCAAGGTCCTCACAGACTTTAAAAACAGAGCCATCCAGCTGGCCGGCGATGACCGGGACCGGTCCTGTGCTGACGGTGAGGTTGGCGCTGCTCTACCAAGTGAGGATCCAGCAGTGCAACATCCATCAGACAACCATACTGTGAGTGATGTGTCCTGTTTCACAGGCCACTGCCAGGCAGTAATTATCTCTCCTTGCTTTCACAGGCACACCTGGGAAACTACCAAGGGAGGTCACGACCCAGGGTCTCCAATCAAGCCTTGAGGGAAGCTCAGAAGAGGGATCCTCTGAAAACCTTCCTAAAGACTGGTTACAGTGCTAACCCACACCCTCCACCAGCGCAGAGACACACCTCGGTGGGACCTAGCTTTAGGGGTCACAATCTGGTGAGTACATCGCACTGTCTGATCCACAGCAGGCGGAGGCAGGGACTTCTCAGGTCCCCGGCACTTGGAGGAGCTGCTGGAGGCCAGAGATTTGCTGAGTCTGAGTCAGATGAGGAGCCTCTGGACTCGGTCATGTCACAGTTGCTGGAGCTGCAAATACAAGCTCGGGAACATCAGGAAGGGATGTCCGCTGCACTCCTCAGATCGCAAGGCACGATGGAGGAATCCATTTCCCTTCAGGCTGGGGTGATATCGCCAGCATGCCAACGCACTGAGGTCAACACTGGTAGGATGGTGGCTGCCACGGGGACCTTGGCCCAGGACGTTGCTCCTGCACTGCTGCGTGGGCTGAACTCCATTGCTGATGCCATAATTGGTCTCCAACAGTGTGTACACGAGTGGGGTGCTGGGCAGCTCGATCTCACTCCAGCTACACCTTCCGCTCAAGGAGTTGGCCAGGGGCCCTCAGGCACTCGTAGGGAGGAGGATCAGCAGGTACACACCCCTGAGGCCATTCATCCAGGTGATTCTAGGAGTGTCCGGCCTATCCGAATCCCCTGGTCTTGTGACCTCAGCAGCTCCAGCTCCACAGGCTGAGGAGGGTGATGTTATAACACAGCTGATGGTAAATGCTGAGTTCTTCAAATCCCAGAGGGAAACTTGAGACAATTGCCACAACTATTTTTTCCAATTTGTATGTATTGAGATGTGGGCTTTGAATTCAGTAGTAATAAGACCACCGAGCCTTATAGACTTATACAAAACTAGGTTAAACATTTATTAATAAGAGAAATGATTTTAAGCAAATACACATGTCTACAAATTACTACTGTAATAACTTCTAAATCCCCTAAATAATCTAACTCTCAGTTATACTTTCGTTAAGGCAACAGTAAGACACACAGATTTCAAAAGATCCAGGCAAAGAAACACAATACTCTGAACAATCCAGTTCAAAGTGAGTTTCCTTAACTTCAGTTTGTTGTAGACAGCAGCTTGAGGTGTAGATACTGGAGGCTTTTCACACTTGTTAGATCCTAAAATGCCTTCACTTACACACAGCCTTCACTCCTTTATACATATTTTCCCCTTTGAATGCAAATTCTCATTGTTTCACTATGTCTTTGGACTTTACCTGTCTAATAATAAAAATCCCTCAGAGTACTAAGTTTACCAGTAACCTTTGTTTCTGAACTTCACCTGAAGTGACACCTTTCATCCCTCCTTTGAAAACAATCCAGCCTGGTTTATTTAAAAATGCAAATATCCTTTTGCATCTTACATTCTAAACTTCCCCCATTTTTACCATGTTTACATCAAAGCCCTCAGACCAGCTGCCTTTAATCCAATTAAGTCTCTTTCACATGCACACACACACATAGGCACATACACACATATTGGCACAGATACCACTATTGTACAATAAATTCCAATAACATTATTATATCTTCCTGACAGGTGCCACTGCCACATAGCAGGACCCCGAAGGTGGGTCGGGGTCCTCCAGGCCTCAGCCTCCGTGAGGACACCCACTAAGATCATCGCAGTCAGCAGACTGCCCCCACCTCCGCTTTGGGTGTCGGGGGAGCACCAAGATATAGCGGCAGGGATCGGAAGGTTAAGATGATGTAGTTGCACAGCCTGGGCACGGGTGTTAATCACTTGTACATAATGTTCACTATTGTAAATAAACTCCCAAGAATGTCTCCCTGCCTCTGGCTCCTTGTTCTGATGAGCAGTGTTCTTGTCACTCAGATGTGAAACCTTTCTGCACAAGATAAAGGCAGGTGTCTCAGTCCAGGGCCTCTTCCCTGTGTCTGTGCAGCCTTCAGACCACAGTGATGGTCCAGCCTCACACTCCCTGGACACATTACTGATGTCTGCACCTCGATGGTGCTGGTCATTGCTGCCAGAATGTCGTGGGCAGGTGTCACAGAGTTCCCTCATTCTCTCTGTGTGCTCTCAGTACCTTTAAGGTGGGGCTGGCCCCCATCTCTTCAGCATCTGTGACCAGTGACCCTGTGCTCCTGAAAGGGTCAGGTGTTGAAGGTGGGCAAAAGATCAGATGCTTTTAAAGTTTCATGATATGACCCTGATCATGGAGCACAAGTGAGCTGCCCTCAGCCAGACAGGAGTCAGACACTGTCAGAGACCATGTGAAGATCTATGGAGGGTCCTCACTGCATGTCATCCTCATCCTCCTGCGATCGAGCGACTATTAGGGCCTCCACTGCATCTCCATGACAGGAGCATTCTCACAGAGGGTATTGGCGCTTCCATAAGCCAGACTGGAGTCAAACGTTTAGAAATGCAATATGAGCATCTTCTGGTGCTTCTTGACTGTATGTCATCATCATCCTCCACAAACTGAGCAGTAATGAGAGTCTCCCGAGCACGCCTGCCTCGTCTGGCCAGTGTGAAGTTTTCCTCACCCTCATCACCATCGACATCCTCCTCGTTGGACGAGACCTCTAGCTCCTGCATCTCCCCTTGAGCCAGCTCCCATCCCTGCTTCATTGTTGTAAAGGGCACAGCGGGCGACAACAATGTGTGACACCCTCTGTGGACTATACTGCAGGGCTCCACCAGACCGGTCCAGGCACCAGAACCTTATTTTCAGCATCCCGATGGTTTGCTCCACCAAGTTGTGAGCTGCAGCCTGAGCTTCATTATAGCGTCGCTGTGCTGCAGTCTGAGGCTGCCACACGGGTGTCATCAGCCACGGCCTCTGTGGGTAGCCCTTGTCCCCGAGGATCCAACCCTGCAGCCTCTGTGGACCCTGGAAGACTCCAGGGATCTGGGACCAACTGAGAATGTAGGAGTCGTGCACACTCCCTGGGAACCGTGCACAGACCCGCAGGATGTGTTTGTGGCGGTCGCACAACAGCTGCACATTCAGCGAGTGGAATCCCTTGCTGCTGACATAGTTGACCGTGTGTTGCGACTGAGATCTGAGCGCCACATGAGTGCAGTTGATCACATCCTGCAGCTGTGGGAAACCTGAGATCTGGGCAAATCCCATCGCTCTTGCATCCTGTCTCTGCTGGTCCCGGGTGAAATGTACAAAGTTGTTGCCCTCACGAAGATGGCACCTGTGGCCTCAGGGGTGTATTTGTTGGTGGAGGTTTGTGATATCCCACAGAGGTCACCTGTGGAGCTCTGAAAGGAGCCACTGGCATAGAAATTGAGCGCCGCTGTCACTTTCACAGCCACTGGCAGTGGATGCCCTCCATGTCCCCGTGGTGCCAAATCCTGCAGTAAGTGGCAGATCTGACCAACCAGTTCCCTAGACTTGGGCAGTTTTTGGCTACACTGATTCCTGGTCAGCTGCAGGAATGAAAGGTGGCGTCTATGGGCCCTGGACTGGCTGGGTGCTGACCAGCGACAGCTCACTGTGGCTCTTCAGTGGCTCAGACGCCCCTTCTACCAGAGGGAACTGCTCCTCCCTCTGTGCAGCCAGGTGCCTCAGTCACTCTCTCCTCCATTATCTTCGCTCTCTGTAAGCCATGAGACACACAGCTAGGTCACCAGGCTCCATGATCCTGATGTACTCCTCCTGCAGGATGAAAGAGAGAAACACGTGGGTTAGCTCGGGTGTACTAAGAACCTCTCTTGGTTAAGTCTGGAGGCCAATAACACATTTTGGAGACCACTGGCAACCACTTGGATGGCCAGAGTTTAGTGCCCTGCATGGCTGCCCGAGACCCCACCCTCCTCCACCCCACTCCACCTGACCGATTGGCAGCAGCTTTGCCCATTGGACTGCAGGCTGTGCTCTCAGCTCAGGCACAGACATTCTCCTAACCCACGCTGCAAGGCTGCGCTGTTAACTTGAGCCATGGGGAAGACTGGGGAGGTGATGACATAGTGGTATTGTCACAGGACTAGTAATCCAGGGACCCAGGGTAATAACCTGGGTTCGAATCCCCATGATGGTAGATTGTGGTATGAAACTATTGTCGATTGTTGTAAAAACCCATCTGGTTCACTAATGTCCTTTAGGGAAGGAAATCTGATGCCCTTACCTGGTCTGGCCCACATGTGACTACAGACCCACAGCAATGTGGTTGACTCTTAAATGCCCCCTGAACTAAGGATGGGCAACAAATGCTGGCCTAGCCAGTGACGCCCATACTCCATGAATGAATAATAAAAAAACCAGGATGATCACATTGCAAGGGGCTGTGAGCGCCTCCTCAGGTCAGCTTTAGCAAGGAGATTGTACAACGTGCCCAGACATCCAACTGTTCTGCAGTTCAGTAAAACCCTCATTAGTTTACAGTCTGTGCCCAGGGGGGTGAAAAGCTCTGGAGCACTTGGTGGCACTTTCATGCCTCTGCGTTGCTGGAGTGGGCAGATAAACTAGAGGCCCAACTCCAATCATATCAGTGTGGCTGCGCCTGACCTGTCTCAGCTGCACTTTACACAAGGTGCCCCTAATGTGTGGCCACTTCCTTCACCCCCCACCCCCAGTCCACATGTGCTTGTACGCCACCTTCAACCACAGGGCAGCTTTTGCTTCCCCACCCCCACAACGCGCCTCAACCTTGAAGTCCAACATGCATCCCTCACAAGCTTAAAATTCTGCTCCTTGTCTCACTCGCTCCCTGACTCACCCTCTCGCTCACCACTTCTCTCTCCTGAATCCTTGCTGTGAACCAGGGCTCTGGCGATAAGCGGAGAGAGGCAGGAGAAGCAGCTTCAAGTTGCAGGAGCTGAGTTCTCTCCAAGTGGGTTTGTGATCAGCTTCACACCTTTTTGATCAGATAATCTCTCTTTCCTTCTCTGCCAGCATTTTATAGCCATGGAAGCAGCTCCCATGTCCATAGAGCAAGTGGAGGCAGAGTAAGTGAGGCCACTATCCTGCAGGTTTTACAAAATCGGAGAGGAGTCATGCCCCGGCCCAGTGTCCCGAACATATTCAATCCATCAGTGAGTAAATTGTCTCATTGTCAGGATCAGGGATCTGCTACCAGGAGACATCTGATGAAAAAGAGGTGAAGCTGAACACAAAGCCACTCCTGCAAATCAAAGCTGCTCCTCCTGTCTCTCGCTGGTCATCTGCAGAGGCCTTGTTCACAGTGAGGTTTCAGGAGAGGGAAGAGACAAACGGGAGATTTGGGAAATGGGAGGCTCAGTGAGAGGAAGGGCTGGTGGGAAGGTGTGTTAGGGAGTGGGAGAGGCCACAAGATGGAGGGTTTGCAGCGAGAGAAAGGGTCGGGAACAGGAGAGGCCGCTCCAAAATGGTGCTGATCGGTTCATGGGGCCCTGTGTCAGACTGGTGGGACAGCACATTAAAACAAATCTCGCAACGTGAAATGAGAATACCAGCCCCATCAACCGATTGATATTAAAGCAAAACAACATTGAATGGGACAACATTAAACGAGGAACTTACTGTAACTTTATACCCCAGTAAATGATAGTGGTGTCCTGCTTGCATTTATGTCAATGAAATGGCTTACAATTTCAAAGCTCAAGGACCTAGTTCTTCCACATATGTCATATGTGCTGTGATCACTCCGCTCACAGCCCCAGTGCTAAGGATTTAGGCTCATTCCTCCCAAAGGAACATACAGATAGAAATGAACTCTGAGGATTTGAGTGAAGAATAAGAGTCAGACCTCTGCTTTACTTGATCGTTCCTTATGTGAAAGTTGTACACCGCTGTAAGGTGTATCCCACATTGGGGATCCAACCTGTCAGGATTCATGAGGCACAAGACCAGGATATTTCAGCCCCGTCCACCACCAGGATCTTCCGGTCCTGCTGAAGGTCAATGGGGTTTTGGTAGACCTGCTGCATCCCCACGGCGGCCCTGCCATGGGGGTGGGGGGCTGGAAAATTCCAGCCAAGATCTCATTTCTACGCTAGTATTTTGCCAACAATTACTGCTCCATCTTCTGGTTCCCATTCATAATGATACATTGCCCAGTTATCCTTTCTCTCCCCTGCCCCTCACTGTCCCACCAGTACCATCTTAAACTTCTGTGTAATAAATATTGGATTATTTTAAATATCATGATAATCTTTTTGCATATTGTGTTGAAAAACTTCAAATTTTGAAATAAGACGTGTTAGTTTTAGGAATTTTAAAAAATGAAACGTTGAATTCCTTAATTTGCTGAGAAAAGTAGTGTCTTCAGATTGTGCTGATTAAGCTGAAATAAAGATCTTGTATTCATGTTCCTCATTTGTACAATAGACTCTTGCTTGTAATTTTGTTGCTTCTCAAACCTGTAATGATATTTTAGTCTAGTCTGAGTTGTTCAAAGATTCCTTTTGTTGGAATTCCCCCTCTACTTTTATTTGTCATACGATGGCAAGCATTATAATACTGTTAAATACACTAAGAACCTAACAGGAAGGGTTCCTGCAATTTAACAGTTACTTTTGAGTATTGTGAAGATGATGAAGTCCTATGTGAATGAGTTTGGGTGTAGCATCACAGTACAAACTGACCCTAATTTGGTACCGACTGTGATTGAAGTCGCACTCTCACAGGGCAGTTCCTGTGATAGCTTTCTCATATTTTTGGAGTGAAGAGAGCTTCAGTCAGAATATGTGATACTTGATGTTGAAATTGAGTACAATGGGAACATTTTTAATTCCCCATCACCTTTAAGGACAAAAAAAAGAATTCAGCTGGAATAAATTTTGGGGTCCTAATGCTGAAGTTATATGTAATTTGGATTGTGAGGAAATTAATGTGTCTTTGTCCATTGTGTTGTGTTTCTTTTTTTAATTTATTAATAGGATGTGGGCATCAGTGACAAAACAAACATATTGGCAACTCTTAATTGCCTTTGAGAAGGTGGTGGTGAGCCACCTTCCTGAACTGCTGCAGCCCATGTGGTGTAGGTGCACCCACAGTGCTGTTAGGAAGGGAGTTCCTTTTTGACACATTATAGACGAAGTAATATATTTCCAAGGCAGAGTAGTGCGCTGGGAGGGAAATAGCAGGTGATGGTGTTTGCACGCACCTACTGTCCTTCTCCTTCTGGGCAATAGAGGTCAAGTGTGTAGAAGGATCCGTGAAAGAAACATTAGGGAGTTGCAGCAGTGCACCTTGTAGATGGTACACCACTGATGCCATGATGTGCTGTGATAGAGGAATGAATATTTAAGATGGTAAATGTGGTGCCAATCAAGCAGGCTGCTTTTGCTCTTGAATGTGTCAAGCCTCTTGAATGTTGTTTGGAGCTGCACTCACCCAGGCAAGTGGAGGGTATTCCACACATTCCTGACTTATGACTTGTAAGATGGTGGAAAGGTTTTGGGGAGTCAGGATGTGAGTCCTAGCTGCAGATTTCCCAACCTCTGGCCTGCTCTTATAGCCACAGTACTTATGTGGGCTGGTCCACTTACGTTTTTGGTTAATGGTGACCCCCAGCATGTTGATGATGGGGAATTTGGTGATTTTAATGCCATTGAATGTCAAGGAGAGATGGTTAGGATCTCTCTTGTTGGAAGTGGCAAATGCTTGGCACTTGGCAGGCTTGAATGTTACTTGCCACTTATCAGTCTAAGCCTAATGCCGTCTGTATCTTCAAGCGGTCACGTACTGCTTCAGTACCTGAGAAATCGTGAGTGGTATTAAACATTGTACAATCATCAGAAAACATCCCCTCTTCTGACCTTTATGATTGAGGGAAGGATGTCGATGAAACAGCTGAAGATGTTTGGGCCTTGGATGCTCCCTTGAGCAACTCCTGCAGCAACGTCCCGGGCTGAGGCAATTGGCCTCCAACAAACACCATTATCTTCCTTTGTGCTAGGTATCCAATAGGAAAAAACAATTCGGACCAGTACTCTTATTTCCCAGTTTTTACTGGTGTTCCATTTTAAGGTATACATTACCAGTTTGGACCAGTATTCTTATTTCCCAGTTTTTACTGGTGTTCCATTTTAAGGTATACCTGACCAGTTTGGACCAGTATTCTTATTTCCCAGTTTTTACTATTTTGCCATGACTCCAGCTAGTGGAGAGTTTTCCTCCTGATTCCCATTGACTCCAGTTTTGCGAGGGCTCCTTGATGCCACACTCGGTCAAATGCTGCCTTGATGTCAAGGCCAGTTGCTCTCACCTCACCTCTGGAGTTCAGCTCTTTTGCCCATATTTGGATTAAGTCGCTAATGAGGTTTGGAGCCGAATGGGCCTGGCAGAACCAGATAGTTCCTACTTTTTAGAGCTAAAGAAGTTGATTCAAAATAGCAATATTTTATTATATGGTAAGAAGCCAATCCAGCTCTGTTGCATGAGATAGGCATCAGCTTTTTTCAGTTCTGATGAACCTAATCACATCACATGATAATATTTTTGAACAACAGAGACTAACATGTCAGAAACGTGGACTTATAAAACTAGGCTTGCAGTCTTCCAACCACAAAGGGTGACTTCTCAGTTTCAGTTCTGTCATGGTGCTGGGCCTACAATGGGACTGTACTTCCTCATGGCGTTCCCAGGTCACTCACGCAATCATCCTTGTGACTTGTCCTAGAACAGTAGAAGTGGAGGTTTGTGGTCAGGTAATTTAAGAAAGATGAAGAACAATTGGAACTACTTTAAAACGAGGGAACCTTGTACTTTCAGAATGAGGGTGCAACAATTGTTTTAAAATGTAAGCGTTTAATAATCTAACTTGGAATTCAAATATCTATATTAACATTTGGCCTGGTCTCCCATTAACTGTCGGAGGAGTCACAGTTCAAGGAACAGAAATGCATGTCTTGGGACAGGGAAGTTGTCCATCCACTTTGATTCCAAGTTTGGACAAGTGTTTTCATTGAATTCGCATGACCTCTAATTGACCAGGTTGTAAGTAGAATGCCTTTGGAATCAGACAATAGCCAGGCTCCATTCTGAAATGTTATGGGAACAATTCAAGAAGCTGAATTCCTATTCAAAGGCCACTTCTCCTTTCTTCCTCCCCTATTCTAAATATAATTGTGAAGAGGTTGATCAGTAGAGGCTTTAGCATTGTTCCTTTATTTTGTGCAAGGTGCAGGAAGGAAGAATGAGTGAGATCAAGAGTGTGGCCAAATTCCTGAGTGATGTTATATAATGCTGTTAGGAGAGCCAGTATTACCGTTTTCAAATAATGACTGGTCTAATGCATTCTCAGCCTGATTCTCTATCCTGCAGTTAGCTTTTGCAACAGTTGTAATTGGAGACATCTAAGTATCGACTCATGATGTCTAATTTTATGATGTTTCCATGAGAAGTTGTTTAAGGCCTGACACAATCTTTGGATGTTGTTCTGGAATCGATTATAATCTGACCTTCAACCCCATTCTGTGACAGTGGGCAGGATTTTCTGTGCCCACTGGCGTCGGGCATGTTTGGCGGCGTGAGGGAATATTTGGCGAGAAAGCCAAAAACCAGTTTCATGACGTCGGGGAAACAGTTTGCCATCGTCCGTTAAGCCCATCGAAAGTGGGCCTCGTTTCCCGCCATTGGACGCCGGGAGCCTCATTGTAATACATCTGCATATCATTATAAGACCAGCCCAACGGAATCATTCCTCCGCTGGATTGTCCGCTGATGTTGGCAGGAAAACACGCCGATGTGTTTCACAACTGCATATATAAGGTGTGCACTTGGTGGGCTGCACTTTGAGGGGAACTTGGAGGTGAGTGCACAGTAACATTGTGGAGCGCTTGTAAGGGTCACCTGTTGGACTTCAAGGGTGAGGCAATTTGAGGAGGGTGCAAGGGCTGCCCTACGGTTGAGGTGACTTGGGGGGGTGGACTGGCACAATCCAAAGTCCAGGACTACGTGCTGAGGGACGCACTAAAGCTTGGGGCAGCTGCCGCAAAGGCGCAATGGGGAAGGGTCGCTGTCTAAGACCTTTCTACCACAGCGCACCGAGAGACTGGGAACTGTTTAGAGCCCCTCGGGCTGTACAGATCAAAATGAAAGGCTGTAAATGATTGTAATATTGTTTGTACTGATGCACCTGGTGATACATTTTGTAAAAGTTTAACCTGGATTGTACCCTTGTAATGTTGTTTTTGAAATGGTTTGGAATGTGATTGAAGATATTTTATGAATAAAGTATATTTTTACAAAAAAAAAAAGACTTGGGGGGGTGGGTGCCACCAAGTGCTCCAGAGCTTTACATCGGGCACTGACTGCAAACCAATGAGCATTTTAGTGGACTGCAGAACAGTTGGATGACTGGGCACGTTGTACAATCTCCTTGCTAAAGTGGCCATGGAGCAGTCACTGGTGGAGATGCTCACAGCCCCTTGCAATGTCATCATCCCGGTTTAGACCAGTCTTCCCCCATGGTTCAAGCTAACAGTGCAGCCTTGCAGTGTGGGTTAGGAGAATGTCTGTGCCTGAGCTGAGAGCACAGTATGCAGTCCAATGGGCAAAGCTGCTGCCAATCGGTCAGGTGGAGTGGGGCGGAGGAGGGTGGGGTCTCAGGCAGCCATGCAGGGCACTAAACTCTGGCCATCCAAGTGTCGGCCAGCACTCTCCGGGATGCATTAAGGGGCCTTCAGACTTAACCAAGAGAAGTTCTTAGGAGACCTATGCTGACCCATGCATGTCTTTCTTTCATCCTGCAGGAGGAGTACATCCGGAGCATGGGGCCTGGTGACCTAGCTGTCTGCCTCGTGGCTTACAGAGAGTGGAGACGAAGGAGGAGAGAGTGACGGAGATGCCTGGCTGGGCAGGGGGAGGAGCGGTACCGTCAGGAAGAAGGGGCAGCTGGGGCACCCACACACGCTGCTGAAGAGCCACAGTGAGCCATTGCTGGTCGCTGCCGAGCTAGACCCAGGGTCTATAGAAACCGCCTTTCACTCCTGAAGATGACCGAGAACCAGTGTCACTGAAGACTGCGTATGTCTAGGGAACTGGTTGGTCACATCTGCCACTTACTGCAGGATTTGGCACCACGGGGACATGGAGAGCATCCACTGCCAGTGGCTGTGAAAGTGACAGCGGCGCTCAATTTCTACGCCAGTGACTCCTTTCGGGGCTCCACAGGTGACCTCTGTGGAATATCACAAGCCTCCACCCACAAATACATCCATGAGGTCACGGACACCATCTTCTCGAGGGCAACACAACTTTGTGCATTTCACCTGGGACCAGGACAGCCAGGATACAAGGGCCATTGGATTTGTCCAGATCTCGGGTTTCCCAAAGGTGCAGGGTGCCATTGACTGCACCCATGTGGCGCTCAGATCTCCATGGCAACAAGCGGCCAACTATGTCAGCATCAAGGGATTCCATTCACTGAATGTGCAGCTGTTGTGCGACCACCACAAACACATTCTGCGGGTCTGTGCACGGTTCCCAGGGAGTGTGCACGACTCCTACATTCTCAGTTGGTCACAGATCACTGAGGTATTCCAGGCTCCACAAAGTCTCCTCGGGACAAGGGCTACCCACAGAGGCCGTGGCTGATGACACCCGTGTGGTAGCCTCAGACTGCAGCAGAACGACGCTATAATGAGGCTCATGCTGCATCTCGTAACTTGGTGGAGCAAATCATCAGGATGCTGAAAATGAGGTTCCGGTGCCTGGACCAGTCTGGTGGAGCCTGCAATACAGTCCACAGAGGGTGCCACACATCGTCATCGTCTGCTGCACCCTTTACAACCTGGCGCTGCAACGGGGAGAGGAGCTGTCTGAGGAGGAGATGGAGGAGCTGCATGTCTTCTTTGATGAGGAGGACGTTGATGGGGATGAGGGTGAGGAGGTCCTCGAATGCGACGGTAATGGCGATGATGCCATCGCATTAGCCAGACGATGTGCTCAGGAGGCCCTCATAGCTGCTAGATTTGTAGAGGATGGTGATGACATGCAGTGAGGAGACACCATAAATCTTCACATAGCCTCTGTGAATGCCTGATTCCTGTCTGGCTGAGGGCAGCTTGATTGTACTCTGTGAAATATTGTACTCTGGTCATCGTTAGACCATTAGACCCAGGTCTTTTTTCTTGAATTCAAATTTGGCCATCTGCCATGTTATGTTTCAAACCGGGTCCCCAGGGCATTCACCTGGGTCTCTGGATTACTCGTCCAGTGACATTGCTGTCATACCATCACCTCCCCTCCTCTGTGCACTGCACAATTTCACCCCGTAGGAATGGATTGGATGGCTATAGAACCCTGACCTATACATCCCAGGGCCAATGGGTGACAGAGTCCCGGAAGAAGACAGGGTGGCAGCAGTCAGAGTGACCAAAGAGCAACTGGTGACTCAACTGTTTGGACATTGACTTCCTCCTCCCCCACCTTCCCATAGTTCGACCAGCTGAGTAGATCTGCATCAGAAAGTAGGGAACAATCTTGCTATGGACTGATTAGCCAAGCAGGATGAACACCCAAAGAACAACAGGCAAGATTGAAATGAAAAAAAATACCTGGAAAAACTCGGCAGGTCTGGCAGCATCTGCGGAGAGGAGCACAGTTAACGTTTCGAGTCCGAATGACCCTTTGAATGACAGTTCTGTTGAAGGGTCATTTGGACTCGAAACGTTAACTGTGCTCCTCTCCGCAGATGCTGCCAGACCTGCTGAGTTTTTCCAGGTATTTTTGTTTTTGTTTTGAAACAAAAAAGGTATCTGAGGACCAAAAGGACTAAAAGTTGAATCTAAACTGTGATAATTCGGCATTGAGACAGTCAACTCAAAATAGTGAATAGTTTTAAAAATAGTGCAAAAATTTTCAGGTAACAAAACTTTAGAAGTTTTTTTTAAAACAGCAGCAAATAATTATTCTCTGATAAATGAGTCAACACCACTGCCTGTTATCTAAGCAGCAGCAATGTTAACACGGGGATGAGTTAATCAGCACATTTCCATCTAAATGGCTTTTGAAGGGACAAAATGTGTCAACATAAATTCTCGAATTTCAAACGATTTACATCAATTAACTGGTGGGGGACATGGGCATCAGCTGCAGGGAAACCTGTAGGCTCCTCCTGCAATTTCAAGAGCTTCCTGTGTAACCTGCTCCTGAGCTTGTTCAGTTTCCACCTTTTTAAAGTTGTTTGTTTAAATTTTGCATTTCATTCATATGTCCTTAGTTACCAAGCCACATAGATTTACGTGTCACCTTACCAAAGGACACTCCTAGTTTCACACACACAATGACGTCTTTATGTTATAATTGGGTGAGGATATTTATCTCTGATTTCCTTTAGAAAAAAATTATAAATCACACCAATTCATCTGGAAGGACGCACCATATGCTTGTTTTTAACATAACCAGCACAGTTTCTGTATTGACAACTCTACCTCTGCAAGCCAATTTTAATTGCCTAGCTCACAGTTTGTGATTTCTTTAATAATTGGCTTTCTCTCTATCAATACTTTCTCGTTGGCTTCAATTTTCTCCAATAGAACATATGAGCTGAATTTCGTGCCAAACATGCATTATTTCTCTCATGTTGCTCTTTATGTTTATTAATGTGCCCATTTTTGTTACTTGCTTGCCAAATATTTATGTGAACAATGCAATTTATGGAATATGATTTTCTTTCCCTTCATTTATCTGTACTTTCTGTATCCTGTGCATATTCTGGGCACCTGAAGTGGATTTAGTTGGGATCCCACCCCCTTTTGTGTTCATCTTGCCTGACAGCACCTCCTGTCTGTAGATTAAGCCGAGCCACTTGGGAACGATGCTCAAGGGTTGTAGGTGCTATTGGGTTTGAATCCCTTTAGGGTTCCTTTGGTTTCAGGATGGAAGGAAAGAACATTTGGGTGATGGAAGAGGAAGCAGACAGACTAAGACACTAATAGTAATGTGGAGGTGGAATAATCTGTGCCTGTAAGAGGCAGTTTGCTTCAGGCCAGATGTGGCTGCTGATTTGCCTGGTTTTAATTGACTCTTATTAAAAACCCATCAGTTGTCGGAGCGCTGCCAATGCAAACCAGAATATCTAAACATTCTTTACAAACATTGCACACCACACTAATCGAATAAAGAGTTTTAGTGCACCAAAGGTGCTGGAAAGTTTTTCACTGGAAAGCTCTGCTGGCTTTCATGACACATCTTGTAATTTCCATTTCTTGCCTAGTGTGTTGACCTAGGTTCCCAGACAATGCAGTCTTATGCCAAGTATTTTAACAGAGCAGCACTAATGAACTGTTGGGATTGACTAACTTGCAAAATGAAACTTGATTACTCAAAGCTCAACTTGAAACTTGGATTCCAATGTCAGTTTTTGAGAGTGAAAATTAGCAGCTGGGTCAAAAGAAAGGGATTATCATTGAATCGGCTGGGTGGGTGTCTTGAAGAGCAGTACTGTCCCCACCCCCACCCCACAATCCTCTGAAACCATCTCAATCTTGACTCATTTCCTGAGGTTGGTATTATTTTGGAAGCACAGTGGAGGATCCCAGCAGAATTCCTCCCGGCGGTGGAGAATACACTAATGCCCAGCCACACAATTACAGTGGAGCCATCAACGTAGCACCAGAAAAATGGCTGAACAACTAAAGGGGCAGAAGTGTCTTGAAGATTGGCACAGCAACTACCTTGTAAGCCTCGGCAGGCAGCGTGGTACACAAAGGAATTGAAATGGGAACATATAAGGAAGGTGAGGAGCCACTAAACACACCCTTCCCTCTGCTGGGGTCTTCAGAGTCATTTACTTGGCCTACCACCAGCATCCACATGGGAGGCCCAGGGATGGCAGTATAAATTGGTGCAAACAACAACAATCCTAGTGGGGAGGGGTTGGGCAGTGAGGTGATGGTAGGCCTCAAAGTCTGAATTTTCTTTCTTCCTGAACTACTTTCCCAACCAATTTCAAGCAAGATCACAGAGGAGAATTGAGCTCATGATACGGCAGAAGTTTCTCTCGCCTGACATTTGGCATTATGGGACATACTTATCTGGAGAGTTATATATACCAAAGGCGTTAGCTTATTCTGAATGAGTGATGTGCAAAATGGGCCAATACAATCGCACCATTAAATAACCAACTCATTTTTATTATACATGTGAGTTTACATTGAGAGCCAACTAAAGTTGGAAAATAACATGACTTCTACACAGAAAAATAAAAGTTAAATCTAACATTTGGCTGTTAAATTCAGTTTAAATTATTTTTCTGTGAAAGTTTCAATGCAGAACATTGAACCCATGAAGCGAAGAGAATTAACCCACTTAATTTCTGTTCATCTTTTCAATTCTGTTTTACTCTCCTTCATATTCTGTATGAGGAACTTTTTCATGATTTCAAAGGTTTACCTAGTGCAATGAAAATGAGCTGGTGGTGACTATGGATTTTCTGGCCTGACTGTCTCATGGTCCTGGAGGAATGCAAGGGAATAAAATAATAGACCTGCAACAAAAATAACTTGTATTTATATAGCACCTTTAATGTAATAAAATGTCCCAAAGTGCTTCACGGGAGCATTATAAATCAAAATTTGACATTAAGACACGTAAAGCAATATTAGGGCAGATGACCGAAAGCTTGGTCAGAGGTAGGTTTCAAGAAGTATCTTAAAGAAGGGAGAGGCATAGATGTTTAGGGAGGGGATCTAGAGCTTAGGACCAAAGTACCTCAATTCTGCTGAGGTCAACGAGAGACCCCCGATAGAGGTCAACTCTGCCATGGGCAACAAGAGACCCCAGAGAAAGGACAACACTGCCGAGGGCAACAAGAGACCCCAGAACATGAGGTAACTCAAAAGAAGCAAAATGTGCAAAAAGTAGATGAAGCTACAGGAAAATATTCACGTCAGATCTGAGCTGAAAGATTTGAAGCTCAAGATTCAAGCTGAGTGTATACCTCTGAAAACCCACGATAAACTGAAGTCTTCAATGAGCCAAGCTGTTCGAGATCTGAACAAATAAATTTCAGAGACGACACAAAGGTACCAGGAGGAAATAACAATCCTCAATTCCACAGCTGACAAATCAAAGCAGGAGTTGGGAAAACTCAACCAGATGTACAGCCAGGCAAAGCAACAGGCAGAAAAGGTACACAAAGAAGCTGAAAGACTCCTTGAAGAATCAATATGTAGCCATGGAAAAACATGATGAGCCAAAAAGAACGTTGAACATTACTTCAGAAAAAGCTGTGTTAGAACCATCAGTAACAACAAAAGGATGCACTAAAACTAAAACCCAGAGTGAGTTGGCAAGAGGTCAGCAAGAAAATAAATAGTTGAAAGAACAGTTGATTGTCCTCAAGATCAAATGTAAAAGGGGCGTGTAACCATTCAGCAACATGAAGAAATGAAGACTGCCTTAAGCAGCAGAATGGAAGCACAGCAGAAGAAACCTCGAGACCCTACTTCAATTACAGGAAAGCTCAAGATGAAACAAACAACTTCACAGAGAAAGGAAAAACCTGTCGAAAGACCTTCACATGTTACAAGAATCCCTTTGGTCAAAGTTTATTCCTCTGGGAAATTATGAAGCGAAGGAAAATGAATTTATGTCACTCTGAACAAACTAAAGAACCAGTTGACAGAGAAGACTCAGCAATGTTCCATAGTCTAGGAGGAAGCCAAAAGTTTTAAGAAATAGACTGAAGATCTGAAAATGCAGTTGAATGGAAAAGAGGCATTGAAAGGAAAAGTCATAGAGCTTTCCAAGCTGTGAATGGATAATGAAGCCTTGAGTAGCACAATTACAGAACTGAAACAAGTTAAAACTTTGCTGGAAACAGACCTGGCCAACAGTGAAGCCAAAACGAAGGACAAGGACAAAGCTCTGTTGTAGACAGAAAAAGAAAGGAGAGAAATGAGATTGGAAAATGTAAATCTGAAACTAAGGTGCAAGGCACTAGAAGAAGACAAAGCCAAGCTGACTGAAAAGATACATAAACCTGCAAAAGGGTTTCAAAGTAAAACAGCAAACAAATGTTTGGCTGAAATTGTGAAACAAGTGGAAATGAAAGTTCCATTTGCGAAATGTCTATGCCCAGCAAGAACATGGCGAACAGCGTGGACAAAGAAAATTCAAGCCCACTCTAGGAATGAACAGAGTGTACATTCTCTTCAGAAGGAATGGGACAAACCCACAGTGTCTGAAAAAAGCAGATGAGTTGTTAATAAAGAGAAACACAACCCAAAGGATCACAAAAAGCGAATCAAATGGAGATAGCCAAATACCAGAAACAGAGTGTGCTGCTACCATTCCTCCAGACTGAGCCCTGACAGACTGAGATGTAGAAGAACTGTTAAGCCTCAAGGCCATCTGAATTTATAAGGTCAGAGACTTGAGATGGGGGAGCAAGGATAGCAAGTAAAGATTGTATGACAAATAGTTATACTCCGTTGGAGAGGAAAGTTTTCTTTGGAGAAGAAAGAGGGATGTTGTATGATGTTGCATGTGTCTGCATGCCAGTGTAATGTAAATGTTCTCGGCAGAGCAAGGGTTAGTGTTGGACTGGGGAATAGTACCACCCACAGTATGATGTATAAAGTCACGTGGTAATAGACTGAAAGAACAGTCAAGAAAGAACACTCTAGAACCAGGCTGCATGGAGGTAACAGCACCATGCATGACAGTAACCTGAGATCTGTAAATAGTTAAAGGTTAACAATAAAGGGTTCATGTTTAAATATACAAGTCTCAAGATTTCACCATTGAGACATCTAAAGAACCCATATTACAACAGTATGGATATATGTTTGGAAGCTTATCTTGAGGTCAAATATGACACCAATATTGTGAATATCTGGTTCAGCCTCAGACCTTTGGCAGGGAGAGGGATAGAGTTTGTGTGTAGGGAGCAGAGTTTGAAACAGGGACCAAAACAGTGGCCTTGGTAATCCCAATATTTACTTGGAGGAAATTTCTGCTTATCTAATACTGGATATTGGACAAAAAGTCTGATAGTTTAGAGACAGCTGAAGGGTCAAAAGAGATGGTGGTGAGGTAGAACTGGGTGCCATCAGTGTACATGTGAAAACTAACTCTTTGTTTTCAGTTGGTGTTGTCAAGAAGTAGCATGTAGATGAGAAATAGGAGGGGTCAAGAATAGATCCTTGGGGGACACCAGAGGTAACGGTGTGGGAGTGGGAAGAGAAGCTATTGCAAGTGACTGTCTTGCTACAATTAGATTAATAAGAATAGACCTAGGTGAGTGCAGTCCCACCCACCATGACCATGGTATGGTCACCTATGTTGAGGGCTGCAGACAGGTTGAGGGCAAGGAGAGATAGCTTACCTTTGGCACAGTCACATAGGATGTAACTTGTGACTTTGAGCGCCATTTTGGTACTTTGTGTGGATGGAAACCAGATTGTAAGGATTCAGCCATGGAATTTTGGGAAAGATGGGCTCTGATACTGGAGGTGGCAACACAAGCAAGGATGTTGGAGAGGAAAGAGAGATTGGAGATGGGATGGTAGTTGGCATGGATGGAGGGGTGGCAAAATGAGGTTTTATAAGTTGATAAACAATTTTCAGTTGATTGCAGTGAAATCACATCATATCACAGTTTTAAAAGGTGTTATTTTAGCATAAGTCAGCGTTGTTTAATGGGAAAAGAATTGACATGACCACATGCAGTTTCAGCCGTAATTTCATTTCACAAGGTGACTTAAACCATTTTTTATATTCTGCTAAATAATTGCACTAAATGTAACTATAATAAACATGGAAATTATTGTCACCTACTCACAGATATCTTTATTCTTCCAGGTTACCTTCAAAAACTCCAGGCAGTAAAAAATTCATTCCATCTCTATAGTGAAGTCACCAAACACCATGCTATCAAATTCAGTGAAGTAATAGTCAGAGCTATTTAAACTAAAGAGGCCCTCAGAATATCTGAAGAGAAAATAACGAAGACAGCCTGCATAGCAACAGTGTTACTCATTTGCCTGGACTTCAATCAAACTCCTTCATGGCCTAATTTTACTATTTATAACTCTTTGACTTTAAACAGAGCTAAACCTGACATCACAGGCTCTCAGTTCATACAGCAGTACAAATAATGGGATAAGGATACTGACAACCATCTGGTCAACACCTGGAAAATCTACACAAAAATAACTACTGAAATGCAAAAGCCATATTTCAAACCAGAAGAGATGTTTATCTTTCTGGGAGACATTCTCAGCACAGCTAGTTGATCTTGAAGGTGAATCACAGATCTGTTTAAAATGTGGACCTTTTGAGTCTCTTTATATGCAATTCATGATCCATGTTATAATCTGTAAAAATATATTTGTTCCCTCCCACTTTTAATATTTTCCGCTAGTGTTTAAGTGACACCCGAAGCCGAGAAGGTGGGGAAGTGACCTTTTCTTTGGAAGTGAAATTCTAACTGGAAATACTGGAAACAGGAATCAAGAATGAGCTTATCTAGGCCAATTTAATAACTTCACTGACATTCAGAGTCATCGAGAACTTACTGTGGGGAAATCAATCTCCTTGTCCAGTTGGTGGCACCAACTGAATTTGAGTCAATTGAGTTCCTCAGGTCTGCAACTTTAGACGAGGTCACCTTCTGGTCTCCTTTACTGGCGAGTTTTAATTGGAGAACAAGGGGATGAAAAACACAATAGAAATGCAGAATTAGACCATTAGTAAATTCATAGCAATAAAAAACCTGAGGCTCTGACTGTGTTGTGACCTTCTTTAGTTAAATCAGTGAAACCTGATAGGAGCAACATTCTCATAAGCAGCCAATTATACTCATTGTCGAGAATAATTTTGATTGACACAGGCTATTGCTAAATTTTAACCTCTCAAAAAGCAAGTTGATGGATTATAAACATTTCCTTAGTTCTGAATGCTTTATAAATATTTAGTGTTTTGGTGTAAATTTTAGCAAACTCTCGCATTCCTTCTGGCCAAGTCTGAGATCTTTAAAAATGTTAAATTAGCTAAATGACAAATTGTCACCTCAGCAACGAAACCAGCCAAGTCTTTCACTCAAATATAAAATGTGCAAACATTTGCAAGACCCAATTAACATTTATTTCCATAACATTGGCAGAACGGCTTTAATTGACTGAGGATCAAAAAACATTTTCCCTTTGGTCTTTGTTGCATCATTGGTCTATATTTTCTGGATACACACAGGTCACACATCAATCTTTTTGGTATATTAAAACTACTGGCCTTACTTTGATTTGTTGAGTTTGAGTGTTAATGCAAGTATCTCCGACAAAACAGAATCTAACTCTCGCCCCTTGATGTTCATTGGCATTACCATCACTGAATCCCCCACTATCAAAGTCCTGGGGGTTACCATTGACCAGAAACTGACTAGCCATATAAATACTGAGCCTGTCCACCATCTACAGGGCACAAGTCAGGAGTATGATGGAATATTCCCCACTTGCCTGGATGAGTGCAGCTCCCACAACACTCAAGAAGCTGGACACTGTCCAGGACAAAGCAGCCCGCTTGATTGGCATCACATCCACAAGTATTCACTCCCTCCACCACTGACGCACAGCGGCAGCAGTGTGTACCATCTACAAGATGGGCTGCCGTAACTCACCAACACTCCGTAGGTAGCACCTTCCTAACCCACGACCTCTACCACCTTGAAGGACAAGGGCAGCAGACACATGGGAACACCACCACTTGCAAGTTTCCCTCCAAGCCACTCACCATCCTGACTTGGAAATATATCGCCATTCCTTCACTGTCGTTGGGTCAAAGCCCTGGAACTTCCTCCCTAATAGCACTGTGGGTGTACCTGGATAATATGGACTGCATGGGGTGAATGTTATGGTTGCGGCGGGGGGGGAGGGGGCACATATTGTTCACTCCTCCCCGCCACCATAGAAAGGTCGGCTAGCAGCTTGCGGTGAGGGGTGGGAGGCCAGGATCTAGAGGTTGGGTGGGTACCATCTTTGGGGGGAGCCCCCTATGGGCACAGGGGACCTTCCCCACAAGGACGTACCCCCCTTTCTTCCTGCCCCAAGTTGGGAAAGTAGTGAGCTAGCCACTTTCCTTCTGCCTTACCCCATCCAGCATATTATGATAGTGGAGTTGGAAAGAAGCCCTTAAGTGGCCTTTAGTTGGTAACTGAAAGGCCTCAACAGGTCCAAAGGCAGGTGTGCAGGCTGATGCTTTACCTGCCCATTGTAATATGGGGGACAGGTCAGGGGTGGCTGGAAAGATGGTGGGCTAATTACGTGTTTTATTTGAATGCCTACCCCCCACCCACCCTCACATCTTCAAATATGCTGGTTGGGTGGGGGGTTAAATGCATTCCCATATCACAGCCACCTCACACCATGGGGCTGAACCTTCCGGTCAGTGTGCGGGAGTGGGCTGGACACGCCGACGTGTAAAATGACGCGTGATGACGGTGGGCGTGTGTCCTGACGTTATCGATATTTCGTTCAGAGGGCCTGTGCTGGAGGCGGCTGCGCACTCGCCGAAATGTCAACGGCCTATTAAGGCCATTAAGGAAATAATTAAAGTATTTAAAAATGCTGCCTATCCAACCTCAAGGCTGGCGGGGGGCAGGCAAAAGGCCCAGGCAGCCTTCACGTTTTTCAGGAAACCTTATCCATGGGCGGGATGTGGTTTCCTGAAGCTTCTATAAAATAAATACATAAATTTTCCCACCTTCACAAACATGTCCCAACTCATGTGACCTGAGGGGACATGTTTGAATACATTTTTAAATCTATTCTTTATTAATTTTCATAACCATTCAATGTCCCTGAGGCAGCGCCGTGCCTCAGGGAGATTTCTGCGGTCTTTCACACACATGCACAGGCCCCGAATCTCGCTCCTCCCCCCTGCCTGCACAGGTAGCGCTGAGCGCTTACTGGCCGCACATTACACTGGGCAGACTTAATTGGCCCATCCGCGTAAAATGGCAGCTCACAGCCAATCGTGGGCGGCGATCAGCTCCGTGCCCGCCCCGCCCACTCCCATCCTGCCACCAAGCCATTGGAAAAACCCAGGCCCATGTATAAAATGTAGTTTCCAGCTGTAAATCACACAGGAAGATGCTGCAAATGTGTTTTGATGCTAGGTTGTTATATGTTTGATAGATTACAAACTTATACTGTTTAAATGGCTATATTTTAAAAAGTAATAAAGTACCCAAGCCACACAGACTGCAGCCATTCAAGAGGGTTGCTCACCACCACCATTTCAAGGGCAATAAAATGAGTGGGCACCAAATGCTGGCCATGCCAGCAATGCTCACACCCCATGAAAGAATGAAGAAAAGTAATCTCCAGTAACATAGCATTCAGTGTTTCCTATCATTTCAGTTATCTTGCAGATACCCCGCTTTTCTATCTAGTGCAAATTATAATTCAAGAAATGGAATCATTGCAGGTTTGGTGGTAGCGGGTGTGAGAAGAGACATTTCACTGGCTGTGATGTCGGGTTGGCACATCCTGGATCATCTCCTTCCTGCTTTATAAATGATGCAGTCATGAGAAACACACCAGATTGCTGGCAGTTGGCCTCTGATTGGCCAGCCACACCATTACCTTGCTGCTTCCTCTCGCCAGGTACCAGATTTAAAATGCAGCCGTGTGCACACTTCTCAATGTTTGCAGCCCAGGACGGCTCCGGTGAAGACATGGCCCTGAAAGCCAAGGAGAATGCAGCCCCCCCGATTCAGTGACGCATCCCTGGGACACCTTCTGGACACCCTGGAGGCCCACCACAATGTCCTCTACCCCCGCTCTGGCTGCAGAAGGCCCAACAGCCTCACCACTCTGGCTTGGGAGGTGGTCAGGGCCAGTGCTGCACACAGGAGTTTGGCCATTCAGTGCAGAAAACAGATGAATAATCCCATCCATGCCACATGGGCAAGTCAACCATCTCATCAACCTCAGCTCACCCACTCACAAGCCCAGCACTCACTCACTGCCAGCACAAGGGACATCACTCACACAAACCCTCACATCTCCATCTGGCCTCACCTCCTTTGGAGATAATCTGCTCATCCTGTCCATGTCTCTGCTCAGCACATGCCTGGCACCCTTCTCGTTTAGCCTGGCATGCTGCTTGCTCACACTCTCTCCATCTGTCTTTGTGCGCAATCTTGTCCTGCATAATCGGTGGGAGAGGTCCCAGGCCAGGGCTGGAGTGCCGGACATCAAAGTCCTCACTCTATTCGAGAATCACGTGTTGGAGCTGGCTGGAGAGGGCATTGACTGTTCCTGTGGTGATGGTGAGGTCGGCGATGAACAGCCACATGAGGATCCTGCACCACATCATCCCGCTCTCAACGCTGCTCTGAGTCCCTGCTCTGTCTTCAAAGCGGCTATCGAGCACTAATAAACCCCAATTTCTCTCCTTGGCACGTCTGCACCGTCGCCCTCAGGCAACCTTGACCCCGACCCCAGCGCCAAGAGCACCTTGAATGAGGACCCTGAGGGCAGCACCATTGAAGTCCCATCACAGCGCTCACCCACACCCTCCACCAGCGCAGCTACACACACCTTGGTGGGATCTAGATGTAGAGCAGTCTCGGGATCACAATCTGGTAAACACAGCTGGCAGAGGCAGGGATATCCTTGGTCACTGGCACTCGGAGGGCTGCTGGAGGCAAGGAACCTGCTGAGCCCGAGTCAGATGATGAGCCTCTGGACTCGGTCTCCAATCAGTTGCTGGAGCTGCAAAGACAATCCCGGGAATATCAGGAAGGGATGCCTGGGGCATTCCCCAGTTTGCAAGGGGCGATGGAGGAGTCCATACACCTTGAGCACAGGGTGATAGTGCCAGCATGCTGGTGCACTGAGGTCAACACTGGTAGGATGGCGGCTGCCATGGAGACCTTGGCCCAGGACATTGGCCCTGCACTGCTGCATGGGTTGAACTCCATCGCTGACGCCATAGTTGGGCTCCAGCAGTGTCAAGGCGAGAGGGGTGTGGAGCAGCTCAATCTCACTCCAGCTTCCCCTTCTCAAGGAGTCAGCCAGTGGCCCTCAGGCACTCATAGGGAGGAGGACCAGAGCTCGACACCCTGGGTTCATCCACCCAGATGACTCCGGGAATGTCCGGCTGATCCAAATCCCCTCTTCCTGTGACTCCCGCAGTTCCAGCTCCACAGGGCGAGGGGTGTGCAGCTGACCCACAGCAGGACACCCAAAGCAAGCTGGGTCCTTCCTAGCCTCGACCTCGACCTCGACCCATCAGAGGATGCACGACAAAGTCATCACAGACCCGGCGTCGAAGGCTGCCTCTGCCCCCTTCTGTGCAGATGGCGTCCGTGACCTCCTGGATACACTTGTGGGTGGATTCTTGCCAGATCCCACACAGGCCACTTGTGGAGCCCTGGAAAGAGCCACTGGCGTAAAAATTGAGCGGCATGGTCACTTTCACAGCCACGGGCAGTGGATGCCCTCCAAGTCCCCGTGGTACCAAATCCTGCAGCAGGTGGCATATGTGCCTGACCAGTTTTCTAGACGTGCAGTCTTCGGTGACACTGGTTCTCAGTCAACTGAAGGAATGACAAGTGCTGTTTGTAGATCCTGGGTGGAGTGAAGCACCTCTGAGCGATGGCTCACTGTAGATCTTCAGCTGCATGATCAGCAGGCACGCCCCCCCCCTTCATCTTGAGGGAGGTGCTCCTCCCTTTGCCAAGCCAGTCGCCTCTGTCACTCTCTCCTTCTTCTCTGCTCCCTGTCAGTCATGAGGCAAATCACCAGCACCGTGATCCTGATGTTCTCCTCCTGCAGGATCAAAAAGAGAGATGCGCGGGCTAGCTTATGTCTCCTAAGAACCTCTCTTAGTTATGCCTGAAGGCCCCTTCACACATGCAGGAGAGTGCTGGCCACCACTTGGATAGCCAGTTTGTGCAGAGTGCTCATTGGCTGTCCCAGGCCCCACCCCTCCTTCTCAAGCTCTACTTGACCGATTGGCAGCAGCTTTGCCCACTGGACTGCACACTGTGCCCTCAGCTCAGGCACAGACATTCTCCTAACCCACACTGCAAGGCTGCACTGTTAGCTTGAACCATGAGGGATCCTGGTCCAAACCTGAATGAAGACATTACCAGGGGCTGTGAGCACCTCCCCCAGTGACTGCCCCATGACCACCTTTCACAAGGGGATTCTACAACTTGCCCAGTCGGCCCATTGTTCTGCTGCCCCCTAAAATACACATTAATTTACAGTCTGTGCCCGAGGGGTGGAAAGTTCTGGAGCATTTGGTGGCACATTTATTCTTTTGCGTTGCTCGAGTGGGCAGAGAAGCTTCAGAGGCCGGACTCCCAGCCTCAACGGAGCCGCTGCCAAATAGTCTCAGCTGGGGAAGAATCCTCATTTTTAACAAGCTTTTCCAAGCTCACGGCCACTTCCCTCAACCCCCCCTCCCCCCAACCCACCACTACCCCCACCCCACCCCCTCCGGCATGTGCTCGTGTACTTCCTTCAGTCTGTGCTGCCTTGTCCCCCTCCACCTTACCCCCCCTCTGCACCGCCCCCTCCCACCGACCTCCCGCACTGGAGCCCTTGCCCTGGCACCGCTCTGAAAGCAAGCCGGGGAAAAGTGATTTGCCTGTGGCCCTCACCACCCACCTCCCACCACGAGTGCACATCGCCTCTCCATTGATGTCCTACGGGCGGTGCCCGTGAGGGCTGCGTAAGGTTGTGTGCACTCACCTCCGAGTTCCCCTCGGCGTTCAGCTCGCCAGGTGCACGCCTTTTAAAGGCAGTTGTGAAGTGCGCTGCTCTGAAGCCAGGCCGAGGTGGGAGGTAAGTTGGAAGGGGGGAGATGATTCCAGTGAGCAGGGGTCATAATGAGGTGGTGAAGTATTGAAATTAGGTTCCCAACATGTGGTGGTGGGAAATGTGGCCCACCATTGACAGGAGCAGACGATCGCAAACTTGTTTCACGATAGCGTCAAACTGATTTTGGTCTTTTTGCCATATTGACTGCTCATGCCCACCATGATGCCCGCTGCCAATGGGACTGGACAATTCTGCCCAAAGTGTACCTGTCTGCCCGTCTAACTCTAACCCTAATCCTAACGCTGTAGCATATGATAATCCATCACTTGGACATTAACCCCTTCCCAGTATAAGACACAAGTTGGTAATACTATCATTTCAATAGCACTATTGACATTCAGTGAGGGCAGATTTTGTGAATCTGTGTAAAAGGCTGGGCTTGAACTTGTGACCTTGTGTCAAATTCATCAGTGTTGATCTGTATCTCGGCTTGCAATGATCTGAGTGTGCTTGAGAAGTATGCCTTTCCATAATACTGTCATCACTCTCTTTGATGTCAAGGTAAGAATTGTTGGACAGAAACTGCCAAAGTTTATCCTCCTACCATTCTGGTTGTGACATGATAGTGCAATAATGGAATTGTGACTAATCATGACATTTGACCTTTATCAATTCATTTGCCACATGGTGAGACATGGTGAGGGGAAAGCAGAGTGGAAACTATAGGTCTAAAGTCACAAGTTCCTCCCAAATGTGCTTCATCTTCCATATGTCAGAAACCAAATTACTCATACTGCACCCCAAAGCATGTTTTGAAAGTAATCTATATAATGTGTTATTGAATGAATCAACACTGTCTAATTCTACCATCGCTAGAGGAGCCAGCTGATGAGTGTAAAAATTCACCAGAGCTTTGTGCAGTTCAGCTTTGTAAGGCTCCAGCACTTCTATGCTCAGATCTCAAATGGTCATTCAGTAAATACTTTCAAGCTAATTTATTATGTGTCAAGGGCCACAAGATACCCAGCAGTTGGGGGTAGGTTTATACTGTAATAGTGGTGAGGATGGCTATGTGACGCACTGTTCTTTAACCTATCATGTGACTATGAAGAGTTTTGATTTGAAACAGGGGAAAAAAAGAAATTTTATTTCTGGTCATGAATTGAGAAAGAATTTGGTTCTACAACCACGTGTGGTGAGGTGAAGCTTCACCACTCCCTTTGGTCCTGGAGGACTAGCTCTTCTGTCGTTCACTCTCTCCTGTCTTTCACCCTATCACAGACCTTCCTTTTTTCCTAGTTTGTCCCACCCACCCCTCGCTCAAAACCTATTCCATGTCGAATGTTTCCCAGCCCCGATGAAAGGTCACAGACCTGAAATGTTAACTCTGTTTGTCTCTCCACAGATGCTGCCTGACCTTCTGAGCATTTCCAGCATTTTCTGCAATGCTATATTTGTTTCCCGAAGCCAATAAGACATATGAGAGCCAAACTGACTTCTAGGCTTTGGGTTTGCTCATGTCAGAATAATACACCAGTACTAAGGAGACTGCTTCTTTGGTCCATTTTAATATGAAACATACCACATATTTTAAGAAAAAAAAAATTGGTTTGCCTTGGCAGAATTTTTCACCATGTGTTAGAATCTGCTTGAAATAATACATGGAAAGCTGAAACATTACATTTTAGCTGGTCCACGTTCTAAGAAAACACACAATCTTTCAGAGCAATGTTTTTGTTGAAGAAGAGCCTCAGTAAATGCTGTTGTGTGCTAATAATCCATTAAATTACATCTCCATCGAAACTGCACTTGGTGTCGTTGCTACCCAGCATCCATCTAGGGTCAGATATTTAATTTTCAAGGTGCATTACTTGCTCTTGGAAGTCTGTGGAAAGGTGTCTGTTGTGGGTCAGGAAAATCCAGGCAGGATGTGACAGAATTGTGCTGCATTCCGCTTAACAAGTGTCTCCTTCCGGTCTGGCATGGGAATTATCTCCACCATGGGCTGCCAATAGATGCACCCAGTCAACATAGCCAGCTATTGTGAAGAGTCATTCGGACTCGAAGCGTTAACTGTGTTCCTCTCCGCAGATGCTGTCAGACCTGCTGAGTTTTTCCAGGTATTTTTGTTTTTGTTTTGGATTTCCAGCATCCGCAGTTTTTTGCTTTTAGCTAGTTATTTAATCTGCTGCTAGTCAGTGGAATAGGAGCATAACAGAGCTCAGTGTTAGTGCTGTGTTGTATTTCTCTAACTTTTGGAGTGAATTAGCATGTTGTTGTGTTATCTTTAAGGGATATTTATTCACAAAAATACATTTCAACATTTTCCTTATGATCTATTAAGATTTAACTCAAAAAAAACTACTATTAATATAAAATAAAGTGGCCCGTGAATTGTACATGCCGCAAAGTAATAAATTAAAACCCTTGTATTTATCAGCATACTTCATTGCGCTCCAGGAGCAGTGACACTCTTTTGAAGTTCCGTCACTATTGTAATATAGGGAATCGGCTACAAGATGGATGACCAAATAAACAGTTATAGTGATGTAGGCTGAGGGACAAATCACGGCCCGGACACCAGGCGAACTCCCTTGCCATTCTTCAATAGTTCCATGGAATCTTTTACATCCACCTTTTTATGTCTCAAGGTTGAGATAATGAGTTTAGTTGCTTGATCTTCGCTTCCCTGTTTCATGAGTTAGGGCATTGGACTATAAATCATAAAAAATGATAATGCAATCTGATGATTTTTTTTGAAGTACGATGTTATTTTTAGATGTTTAAACAATGATCACTAGAAGTAGCCTACTAGAAAGGAAGGATATTGGTGCAACTTAGAGACTATTTTGTGCTGCTTGAAGAAAATATAACAATTGATCTGGGACTTTGTGCCAAGTTTAACAAACAATTAGCATTGGGTGTTATGCAATTTGTGTTGATTAATTGCAACTCCTGTTTGAAAACCAGTTCCTTTCCTTGACTCTGTTGCTATGCAATAATGTGTTTCAAACAAAACATTCACCAAAAACTTTAAATGTCTGCACATTTTTCATTACCTTAGTCTGAAAGAGTCACAATGAGTGCTCAAGCTCTGATGAATCTCAAACGTTTTACAACGATTTATAAGATGCAAAAACATGGAGTTCTTTTATATTCTTTCACAGGATGTGGGCATCGCTGCCTACGTCAGGATTTATTGCCCATCCCTAATTGCCCTTGTGAAGATGGTGGTGAGTCACCTTCTTGAGCTGCTGCAGTCCAAGTGGTATAGGTGTACCCACAGTTAGGAAGTGAGTTCCAGGATTTTGATCTAGCAACAGTGACAGAACTGCAATATTGTTCTAAGTCAGGGTAGTGTGTGACCTGGAGGGGAACCTGCAGCTGGTTGTGTTCCAATGATATTTCTAGGTGGTAGTGGTCGCGGGTTTGGAAGGTGCTATCTGAGGAGCCTTGGTGAGTTGCTGCAATGCATCTTGTAGGTGGTACACACACTGTTGCCACTGTGCGTCGGTGGTGGAGGGAGTGAATGTTGAAGTTGGTGGATGGGATGCCAATCAAGTGGGCTGCTTTGTCCTGGACTGTCAGGCTTCTTGAGTGTTATTGGAGCTGCGCTCATCCAGGCAATTGGAGAGTATTTCATCACAGTCCCGACTTGTGCCTTGTAAATGACGGACAGGCTTTGGGAAGCAGGAGGTGAGTTACTGGTACAGAAGGTAAAGTCGCATGGGATTAGAGGTGAGCTGGCAGGATGGATACAGAATTGGCTTAGTCATAGAAGACAGAGGGTAGCAGTTGAAGGGTGCTTTTCTGAATGGAGAGCTGTGACTAGTGGTGTTCCGCAGGGATCAGTGCTGGGACCTTTGCTGTTTGTAGTATACATAAATGATTTGGAGGAAAATGTAACTGGGCTAATTAGTAAGTTTGCAGACGACACTAAGGTTGGAGGAGTTGCAGATAGTGAAGAGGATTGTCAAAGGATACAACGGGATATAGATCGGTTGGAGACTTGGGCGGAGAAATGGTAGATGGAGTTTAATCTGGACTAATGCGAGGTAATGCATTTTGGAAGGTCTAATACAGGCAGGAATTATACAGTAAATGGCAGAACCCTTAAGTGCATTGACGGATAGAGGGATCTGGGTGTACAGGTCTACAGGTCACTGAAAGTGGCAACGTAGGTGGATAGGGTAGTCAGGAAGGCATATGGCATGCTTGCCTTCATTGGCAGGGGTATTGAGTATAAAAGCTGGGAAGTCATGCTGCAGCTGTATAGAACCTTGGTTAGGCCACACTTAGAATATTGCGTGCAATTCTGGTCATCACATTACCAGAAGGATATGGAGGCATTGGAGAGGGGGCAGAGGAGGTTGACCAGGATGCTGCCTGGTCTGGAGGTTATTAGCTATGAGGAGAGGTTGGAGAAACTCAGATTGTTCTCACTAGAGCGACGGAGATTGAGGGGCGACTTGATAGAAGTTTACAAAATTATGAGTGGCATGGACAGAGTAGATAGTCAGAAGCTTTTTCCCAGGGTGGAAGAGTCAATTACTAGGGGACATAGATTTAAGGCGAGAGGAGAAAACTATAGAGGAGATGTGTGGGGCAAGTTTTTTACACAGAGGGTAGTGAGTGTCTGGAATTTGCTGCCAGAGGAGGTGGTGGAAGCAGGTACGATAGTGGTGTTTAAGAGGCAGCTTGACAAATACATGGATAGGATGGGAATAGAAGGATACGGACCCCGGAAATGCAAAATGTTTTAGTTGACGGGCAATATGATCGGCGCAGGCTTGGAGGGCCGAAGGGCCTGTTCCTGTGCTGTACTTTTCTTTGTTCTTTGTTCTTTGTACTTGCTACAGGATTCCTAGCCTCTGACCTACTCTTGTAGCCACAGTATTTACATGGCTAGTCCTGTTCAGTTTCTGGTCAATAGTGACCTCAGGATGCTGATAATGGGGGATTCGGTGATGGTAATGCCATTGAATGTCAAGGGGTGATGGTTAGATTCTCTCTTGTTAGAGATGGCCATTGCTTGGCACTCATGTGGCATGAATGTCACTTGTCACTTATCAGCCTAAGGCTAAATGTTGTCCAGGTCATATTGCATATAGACATGGACTGCTTCAATACCTGGGAAGTCGGGAATGGTGCTGAAAATTGTACAATCAGCAGCGAACATCTCCACTTCTGACCTTATGATGGAGGGAAGGTCATTGATAAAGCATCTGAAGATGGTTGGGCCGAGGACGCTACCCAGAGGAACTCCTGCAGTGCTGTGACAGGACTGAAATAATTGGCCTCCAACAACCACAGCCAATTTCCTTTGTACTAGGTATGACTCCATCCCTCCCCTAATTCCCACTGGCTCCGGTTTTTCTAGGGCTCCTTGATGCCACACTCAGTCAAATGCCGTTTGATGCCAAGAGCACTCTCACCTCACCTCTTGAGTTCAGCTCTTTGTTAGGACCAAGGCTGTAATGAGATCAGGAGCTGAGTGGCCCTGTGGAATCCAAACTGCGGTCAATAAGCAAGTTATTGCTCAGTAGGTGCTGTTTGATAGCACTGTCGACAACACCTTCTATCACTTTGCTGATGATCAAGAGGAGACTGATGGGATGATAATTGGCTGGGTTGGATTTGCCCCACTTTTTTTTGGACAGGGCATATCTGAGTAATTTTCCACATTGTTGGGTAGGTGCCAGTGTTGTAACTGTACTGGAACAGCTTGGCTAGGGGCGCGGCTAGTTCTGGAGCACAAGTCTTCAGTACTATTGCCGGATTTTTGTCAGGGCCCACGGCCTTTGCAGTATCCAGTGCCTTCAGCTGCTTCTTGATATCACGTGGATTGAATCAAATTGGCTGAAGACTGGCATCTGTGATACTGGGGACTTCAGGTGGAGGCTGAGATGGATCATCCATTTGGCACTTCTGGGTGAAGATGGTTGAAAATGCTTCAACTTTGTTTTTTGCACTGATGTGCTGAGCTCCCTCATTATTGAGGATGGGGATATTGTGGAGCCTCCTCCTCCAGTTAGTTGCTCAGTTGTCCTCCACCATTCATGACTGGATGTGGCAGCACTGGAGAGCTTAGATCTGATCTGTTGGTTGTGGGATCGCTTAGCTCTGTCTATCACTTGCTGCTTATGTTGTTTGGCACGCAAGTAGTCCTGTGTTATAGCTTCACCAGGTTGACACCTCATCTTTAGATATACCTGGTGCTGCTTCTGGCATGCCCCCCTGTACTCTTTATTGAACCAGAGTTGACCCCTGGCTTGATGGTAATAATAGAGTGGGGGATATGCTGGGCCATGAGGTTACTGATTGTGGTTGAAAACAATTCTGCTGCTGCTGATGGCCCACAGTGCCTCACGGATGGCCAGTTTTGAGTTGCTGGATCTGTTTGAAATCTATCCAGTTTAGCACGGTGGTAGTGCCACACAACACAATGAAGATGGGGCTTCGTCTCAACATGGACTTTGCTGTGGTCACTCCTACTGCTATTGTCATGGACAGATGCATCTGCAACAGGTAGATTGGTGAGGATGAGATCATATAGGTTTTTCCCTCTTGTTGGTTCCCTCATCATCTGCCACATACGCACTATAGCAGCTCTGTCCTTTAGGACTCGGCCAGCTCGGTCAGTAGTGCTGCTACCGAGCCACTCTTGGCGAGTCCCCCAACCCAGAGTACATTATCTGCCCTTTCCACCCTCAGTAGTTCCTTTGAGTGGTGTTCAACATGGAAGGGCACTAATTCACAAGCTGAGGTGGGGGGGGAGTGGAGGTGTGGGGATGGAGGGATTAGCAGTGTGGTAATCAGCAGGATTATCCCATGTTTGATTTGATGCCACGAGACTTCATGGGGTCTAGAGTCAATGCTGAGAACTCCCAGCCAACTTCCTCTCAACTCTATATTAATGTGCCGCTGCCTCTGGTGTGTCTGTCCTGTCAGTGGGACAGGACATACCCAGGGATGGTGACGGTGTGTCTGGGACATTATCTGTAAGGTATGGTTCTGTGAGTATGTCAGGCTATTGCTTGACAGGTCTGTGGGACAGCTCTGCCAATTTCAGTACAAGATGTTAGTGAGGTGGATTTGCAAGGTCAATAGGGCTGGGTATGTCATTGTCTTTTACAGTACCTAGGTTGATGCCGGGTGGTCCGTCCAGTTTCATTCCTTATTGACTTTGCTGCAGCAGTTTTATACAACTGAGTGGCTTGCTAAGCAATTTCAAAGGGCATTTAAGAGTCAACCACATTGCTCTGGGTCTGGAGTCACATGTAGGCCAGACCAGTTAAGGACAGCATATTTCCTTCCCTAAAGGGCACAAATGAACCAGATGGGTTTTTATGACAATCGACAATGGTTTCATGGTCACCATTACTGAGACTAGCCTTATATTCCACATTTATTACTCAAATTCAAATTCCCCCTTCAGCTTTAGTGAATCCATGTCCACAGCACATTAGCCTGGACCTCTGGATTACTAGTCCAGTGACATTACCACAATGCCACCACTTCCCCAGCGAGTGCAAAAATACTTTTAACAGTCTCGAGATGGGTAAGCCTAGAAACAACATATTTTTCTTACCTGGTTAAAAATCCTCTCCAAAGAGCCCAAGGAGCTATAAGGAGAAGATGGTTATTCCTTACTCCCGCACATCTTGGATTGTTGCAGATAATTATTACCCAGTAAATCTCAAAGTGTGGTCAAACATAATTTAATTTGGGTGTGGTTTCAACTAGGGAGGGTCTTGCTTACTATTTGTTCTACATTCATTCTGGTTTTTCTTGATTTCTTTTTATAATTGCCATTTCACCACACCAGTGCAATTTGTTACTCAGATCTTTGACCCATAGCTGGAGCTTTTTTCAAAGTCATTTACGTATCTGCCTGTCTCAGGGGTAGTACTCATACCTCTAAAATTTGTTGATTCAAAACCCACGACAAGCGTTAAACATACCCTTTTGGAGGAGACATTAAACTAAAGCTCCTCTCAGGTGGATGTAAAAGATCACATGGCATTCTTTGAAGAAGGGCAGGTGAGTTCTCCCTTACCAATAGCTGTGTGCCAACAAACATTATCAAAACCAGATTTAACTGTTCATTTATCTTATAACTGTTTGCTGGATCTTGCTGTGCACACATTGGCTACACACTTGCCTGAACAACAATCATGCCTACACTTCAAAAGTAATGAATTGGGTGTGGAGTACTTTGGGACAATCTGAGGATGTGAACAATCCTTTATAAACACACGTTCTCTCTTCTTTTTTTTTGGCATAAGTAAGAAAATAACATTAATAGTCACTTGGTAGCATAGAACTTGAATATTGCTGAAAAAAGGGACATGCTGTCCTCCATTTCATCTTGCGCTTGTCAGGACAGATTTGCAAGAATTCTAAATTTTAAATCTCTGTAAACAGAAGGAACATATCCATGCACCGTGCCTTCTTCAACTAAACAAAAGCTTGGGGGACAGCCATTCCCTGGTTCATTCCCCATGGCAATGCCTTGACCAGTTTAGAGTTGACCTGCCTGGTTTGAATTTAAACAAAAGCTTGGCAGTAAACTGTTTCTTGGTGCATTCTCCGTGCAACGCCTCTACTCATCAGAGTCCACTTGCCAACCAATCAGCACCCTCTTCTTATACAGTATAAATTGTTGTCCCCTTTAAGATTTGATATTCTTGTAAATCTGTCCTGATGAGTACAAGGTGAATAGCTTCAACAGCATGTGTCTTTTTTCAAAATAGCATCAGGCAAATCTTCTTTACCTTTGGCAGATAATTAGAGTATTGTATTTTCTGCAGTGCAAATATTTGTAAGTAAAATGTTTCTTTTAAGATTTTTTGGAGAAGGTATCAATAGTTTAGTGACTTTTTTCACATATTTCTACTTATAAATTTTCATTTAACAACTTCACACAGAATATCTCCTTGTTACACCAGCTTTACCTTTATTCCATCCATTTCTTAAAGTCAATCTTCCTATTACTAATGTTATGATATGGCAGATGGTAATTGCCAGGCTGGCCAAATCCCAAAGGGAAACTTGGCCAAGCTATCACAACGATTTGTATTTTTATTACAAGAAGGTATGTGCACTAAAGTCAGAAGTAAAGATTCCGCTACCACTTTTGGAGATTTTAAATATCAAATTAAACCATTTATTAACAAAAGGAAAGAAAACTTAACCACACAAAATTATGGTTACACAGTTAAATTTAATCTTTTAACATTTCTGAAAAGATTTCCACCCAGCTAGACTCCCAAATAAACACCCTTCTCCAGACAACAGTCCAAATAGATTCTTAACCTATAGAACATCCAGTAATATTACCACAAGTCACCCACTGTTGCTATAAGGAAGGTATTTCACAGCTTCTCTCTTCCTTTCGCTCGATAATAGAATTCTGAGGCTTTTAACAAAACCTTGCTTTCTGGTGGAAGCACTTCTCTGGGATGAATAAAGGTTGTTTATCATAAGTCTATCTTTGCATAGCCCATCTTTCAAGATCTCACATGACCACTCCCATACAGCTTTCAATCTTTCCTTAAATATATTTTCTTCTTTTTGATCTTTAAAACCCATTGTTTTAAACTTTCTTTGGAAGTTACCTTTTCCAGAATATAAAAATCTTTCCTGTTGTCATTATGGCCAGCCCTTTTGGGAAAAATAAACTTAATAACTTTGCCTTACTTATTTATGAATTTTGCCAGTTGTAAAACTTCCAGTCATGTCTCTTTGAAATTCAAATCTCTCAACTTATCTACAAATGCAAATATTATCCCATCCATTTCCATTGCAAAATGCCTGATTTTATACCTAACCCTTTGATGATTTAAACCTTGCAGTCTGACTGTCTTCAGTTGAATTAAATTAGTCACACACACATGGCACCCACAAGCCTGCTTCAGTACCCCACAATAAATGAGTTTACCAGCAGTGCTGACATCTATGTTGACTCTGATTTGGACCTGCTTTCCCTCTTGTCCTTGAAAGTTATCAATTAAGTTATGAGTGTTTACCACAACCCCCATTGGAGATTATTCCCACATTACTTATATTTCAGGTTTTTAAATTTAATTTGTTCTTGGGATATAAGTGATACTAGGATAGTTGCATTTATTGTCCATCCCTAGTTGCAAGGCTGTGGAATATTCAACCAGAGTTAGTGATTGAAGCAGAGATTGAGCCATCCTTTAAGAACAGGTTAGGAAAGGGGTGAAAGAGATATGGGAAAGTGTGAGCTTATTGGTTAAAGTTACTCATCATGTGGATGATATATACTCTCCAGCTTGTTTCCTTGTTGGGATTTCTATGTAGATGATGAGAAAACTTCAGTTAGACTTTTGTGAACAAAAGAAAGTCTGATGCCATTCTTAACTTGATAGCTATTTTTTGCAGTAGTTAGTATAGCACACGAGCTTAAAAAACAGCCTAGGATTGCTCCAACAAATGAGAGTTGCTGAACATGTGCCGACTTCTTCAACCACTATTTAGAAGGAATTTCCATGTTTTATGGCATTGAGCCATTGGCCTGTATATACAAGATTTAGCTTCAATAACAGTATAATAGAGATTAATTGTCAACCTGCCTCCGACATCTATTCTGGATAGTGTAACTGGTGGCTACTTTGCAGTAATGAATTTCTTTTTTGGGTTGTCAAGGTAACTGCTGCTAGAAGGTAAATATAACTGTATAAAAGCTATTGTATTGATGTCAAACTATTGGTGGAAGATTTTTGCTGAAGTGAAAAGCAAATTCGCTGGATGGAGTTTAATGTCCAAGTCGATTAAATCAGCATATATCACCTTTGGATTCGTCACAAGGATAACACACAACCAGCTTGAAAATAAAACAAAAACAGAATTACCTGGAAAAACTCAGCAAGTCTGGCAGCATCGGCGGAGAAGAAATCAGTTAACGTTTCGAGCCTTCATGGCCCTTCGGCAGAACTGCAGCATAGTTTCAACAAGGGAGAAATATAAATTGGTTTAAGGTGGGTGGTGGTGGGGGTGGGGGGGGTGGGTGGGGGAAAGAGACACATTGAGGGTGTGGTGTGAGCAGATAATCAAAAGATGTCCCCCCCCCCACCCCCCCCCCCCCCCACCCACCCACCCACCTTAAACCAATTTATATTTCTCCCTTGTTGAAACTATGCTGCAGTTCTGCCGAAGGGCCATGAAGGCTCAAAACGTTGACTGATTTCTTCTCCGCCGATGCTGCCAGACTTGCTGAGTTTTTCCAGGTAATTCTGTTTTTGTTTTGTTTTGGATTTCCAGCATCCGCAGTAGCTTTTAGCTTTTTGTTTTTACCAGCTTGAAAATGTCTGATTTGAAAAAAGGACTTGCTGCCTCACTAAACCATTTCACCAACCCTCAGCATAAAAGCCTGGGTTAAAACCAACCTCTGCAAGGTAGACAGAATTATGAGATCACTGAGCGGAGAATGAGAATATTGTCTAAGAATTAAAAGGTGAGGTAGAGGTGAAAGCTGCAGTTTAACCACAATGCGAGTGTCGTGTACTTGTACTGGATACTTGAACACCCCTAGATTTAAAAGCAGGTAGGTGGAGGGATTGGTGAGAGAGAAGTATTTTGTTCACTGCTGGCATCTGAGTTCTATTTTAAATCATGGTAATGTGATGGAAGTCTTTTCTCTGCCAGATGCGAAGCTCTCACATAAACCCAATTCCTAATGGGAACAACTGCAAAATGGAAAAAATTGTTCCTACCCCCATCAGGCAGACAGGAAAAAAAATGATGTTTTGTATGGGAAATGCAAAGATTATTTTGCTTAATCAGCAGAGTGTTCCAATGAGGTTGGGATTAAGACGCAGAGGCCTCACTTGTTTGGTCAACTCAACATGACACAGTAAGGATAATTCCAATAGCAGAGAGTTAGCTGATCAGACTTGTGGAATTAATGGTTTGGAAAATTGTGGGCACTGTGCCCTTGAAGTGCCAATGTGTAATGCTGGCAGCCGGGGTTCATTGGCAGCACAGTTTTCAAAGTTATCGCAATGTCTGTCCTCTATGGAGCAAGGAAAAAATATAACAAATATTATGCATGAAATGAGTAACAACCAGGGGTTGAATTACAGATGTGTTTGGGTAAGCAATGACTGTATAACACATTTTGGTGTTACAATTGCCAACAGGTGCTACGTCATTTATCTACATATTTTGTATAAACCCATTTTAAGGCCACCTGCACATCAATAATTATCTACCTGCACCATTAGTTTCAGATACAGGTAGCCTGTCTATCAAAAACAAAGAGAGGCAGTGCTAATGTACTTGGCCACTTTGGTTAACTTGCCACTTGTCATAGTAAAAGACAATTGCTTATTATATATGGGTTTAGTCACATTGATGAAAGGAAGTGGTAAGTCTACTGGAAGACGGTCCAAAGTTGTGTGGTGGCTATGGATCTATCCAAATCTTGGTTGTTACTGAGGAAGGATGGGTCCTGGCTTAATTGAAAAGAGCCTAATCCAAGTGTCTTGGTGTGTAGGCATGTAGCATTGTGAGGAATATATAGATCTGTGGCAAGAATTTATCTGTCCAATAGCTATCAAAGCTTAGTAGGACAGGTGACTGTTCGAGTGCTCCTTCACTAAAGTGTATCAGGTCTTGAAGTCCCGATTCCCGATGGCAGATATATTTTCATTAACTGTTGGGCATGTTAAACTATTATATAACCTTAAAACGATTCACCACCATTGGGATTTCAGTTTCATATTTAGAGGACCTGAATTCTGTAGCTGTTGTAGAAAATTCTCAAGTGTGAATTTCTCCCTGAATGCTCATCCCCTTACGTTTTAAATTAATTTCATTCCGGTCCTCCAGTCACCGTGTTGCAAATACGATAATGTACCATTGGTCACAAGTATCACTAAAAGAATCTTGCTGACCTCTTCTGCCTGCTCCAAGATTGATGGTTTACAATTAGTGACATCAAAGGTTTCTCAAGGCAATTGCTGTGCAATGAGACATTAACCACCATCTATTCCTTTTCCTGGAATTTTTGATCCATTCCTGTATCTCATTATTGAATTGGCATCATGCAAAATGTCCAATGAGCAGCAGGAGTTTTAAGTTTCATCTCAGCATTGCCATTTCATTCTGCCAATTGCACAAAACTTGTTTTTTTTTCTCAGCTATGAGAATATTGACATTTCTTAGCGTGGAATGAATCCAAAAATGTCACTTCAAGTTATAATTGTAATTTAATTTATTTTTATTTCATTAGTTAACAATACAATTCTTCTCCTCCCTTGCATGTACTCCCAGTGTGACCTAGAAAGCTCCTACTTATGTCGTTAGTTAATTGGAGTTGGTATTTTTAGTATATTAGGTGGCATAACACAGTGTGCAGCCAGACATGTGTTTTACAATGTTGATGCTTGTGGTTGCTTGCAGCATTTTGAAGTTGTCAGTGAAGCTAGGTGAATTGGTCTTTAGAGGGTGTGGTTTCATTTTATTGGAGCTGACTCAACCAAATAGCTATTTTCCCAGTAGATCCCATGAAATGAATTACAGATTAGTTAACAATACAAGCTTTGTACTAATCTTAACAGTCTGCCCCATTTTCTGTTGAAGCTGCAACCTTTGCCAGGGTATGATCCCACTGCTAGTTGTGGGCCCCTGGAATGTGTGAGCCTGGCCTGAGCCTATCCTCATGCATGAAAATCTAAAAAAATTAATTTATTTCTTATGAGCCTAAAAAAAATTTCTAATTGGTTAATCAAAATCTGAAACTGTGTGGCATCTCTCAGTCTGCAACACATTGATGCATAAAGGAGGCCACAGATGCCCTTTACAGGAAGGCCCATCACTATGTCAGGTTTGCCCTGGGCGAAGAAACCCAGGCTGTGAGATTCACTAGCTTTGCCACCATCTTGGGCTTCCCAAGAGCGCAGGGTGCAATAGACTGTACTCATGTCACTTTAAGGGCTCAATAGCAGCAGGCCTGCAAAGGCTACCATTCCATCAATGTTCAACTGGTGTGTGATCATCGGAAGCACATACTGCGCGTTTGTGCCAGGTACCCTGGGAGTTGTCATGACTCCTACATCCTGAGTCACTCCCAGGCGCTTGAGATTTTTGAAGGGCTCGAACATCTGCAGGGATGGCTGCTTGGGGATAAGGGACACCCACTGAAACTTTGGCTGATGACACCGGTGTGTTGCCCTCAGAGTAATTCCAAGGAGAGGTACAACAGCTCCACACACTCCCTTATAGAGCAGACCATAGGCCTTCTGAAGATGAGCTTCAGATGCTTGGACCGCTCAGGCGACTCACTCCAATACACTCCTGATAGGGTTTCATGCATCATCGCTGTGGGTTGTGCCCTTCACAATCTGGCTCTGCAATGAGTTGATCCCTTGCCAGAGGGTGAGCTGCAGAAGAATGAGAGCTCATCAGAGGGTGAAAATCAGGAACCTCAAGAGGCCGATGAGGGTTAGTATGAACACGATGATTCCATGGAGGAAGCAAGACATGGGAATGTGCTCATGACATTCTAATCGCTGCCAGGTTCCAGAAGGAGACAAGGAGAGGTGGTCACATTTCTCCTAGCCCTCAATGCCATTCCCTTTCATCTCAGGGGTGTCCAACCATTTGCATCAAAAACAAGTCCAGCATTCACACTTGCACCTTCTGGCCTCATGAATCGCTAGGCCATGATCTGTGCAAAGCTCCGTGGTGCCCTGTTTATGTGCTCACTCTGGGAAGTGAGTGTCAACTGAAAAATGCGAGATCTGACTTGAAGCAGTCACTGCCAGATAATAAAATAACATCAGGCAGTGAGATGAGGAAATGACTGGGGATCTCCTCCTCCCATCCAGGTCTTGTCCTTTGGCACTACCACTGAGGAGACACAACTGCTGCTAATCAATCAAGGCTGATGAGCTGCCCTCACACATTGGTCTTCCATGAGGAAGTATGGTTAGAACACACTTCTAATAAAGAGTTAAATACATCTCCCTGACATCACACAAGGGTGTGGAGACTATCTTCAGTGAGGTTGACATCACAGGAATGTGACTCTCACAATGGGACACTATCACTGAGTGGGAGGATGGCGAAACCTCGAGAAAAGAGGATTCAAATGTATATAATCACAACGCCTTCAATTGACTAAAACATTCACATAACCATCAAATGTATTTTAAAAAGTGCAATATTTTGACGGTAGCAGCACACCGATGACCCAAAAGTCAAATCAAAATTTCTTAACTTTCCTAACCCTACCACTACTCTTGGGTGCAGCCCTGACATCTGCAGCAGATGTGGAGGCAGCCTGCTGACTGCTATGTCCAGATGTCTGTGATGACCTTGACGTACGTCATCTGGTGGCCAGAGACCTGGAGGGCCCCGTCCTGATAAGGGTCACCTGCTCAGTGGAAGATGCACCCTCCTTGGCCTGAGCAGCTGGAGTGAATGGGGTCCCAGGCAGAGAGGATTCGGAGCGGCTGCACATCCTTGGAGTGTCCTGAGTGGAGGCCCCGGATGTCTGGCTGATGCTCATCCTCCCTGTGGGTGCCCGAGGGCCCCGCCCTGACTCCTCAATGAGAAGGTGCACTTGGAGGAAGGTCAAGGTGTCTCATCCTCTTGTCACCTACATCTTGACAGTGCCCACCAGGGTGTGTGGCCATAGCGTCCAGGACCGAGCACAAATCCGGCAAAACCTGCTGGACCAAGATGTCCATTGTTGCCGCCAACTTTTCCATGATGACCTCGGGGTGGTGGCATGTCGGAGCCACAACATAAAGCGGGACACAGGTGGACTCCTCCACCCTCTGCTCTGGTCTGCTGAGTGACTGCCAAATCTCGGTCTGATGTTCTGCCGCCTGTCGTTGGCAGCATTGAGTTGGCAGCCACTTGCAGAAGCTCATAATCTGACTCAGATTGAGTGGGTGGCTGGTCTCCAGCAGCCCTCCGAGTGCCAGAGACCACAGCTGTCTCAGTCTCTCACTGCTACAGGAATGTGTCCGTTAGGTGTTGTCCTGTACATGAGCCTGAGTCTAACCTAGAACTATGCTCCACAAGGTGTGTGTCTCTGCGCTGGTGGAGGGTGTGGGTGAGCGCAGTACATTTTTCATGAGCTTTCTCTTCAGATGTGGTCTGGGGACTGGGACTTAAGTGGGCATCCTTGTGGGCCTCGGTCTGCTGGTGCCTATAAGATAAAGAATAGAATTTCAGTTGATGAGCATGAGGAATATAAGACTGCGTGTCACTCACTCTGATTGTCAGGATGTGATGAACTGATGGAGTTGTGATCCGTACTCGGTTGCTAGGACAAGCTGATCTCCCCTTCCCCACAGGAGCAGTCCCTGTCCTCCCCAGCAATCTCGGCATCCTCCTTGAATTGCATGAGGGCAATGATGTCCGCTGTCCCTCCCCTGGTCTGCGATCTCTCCTGCTTGTTGTGGGCAAGCTTGCCCTGGATGAAGACAATAGAAAGGCGTGTGATGAGAAGGGGTGGAGCACAGGTTGGGAAAGATGCCCCCTGTGTGTGCGGTGAGCCCTCTCTGGAAGGAGCTGAGGATGGAGTGTGAGCAGCTTGATGGATGGGACGGTGGTGATGTGAAAGTTTCTGTGAGACAATCAGTGGTGATATATCCCCCCCAACACTAATGCTTGTGTGAGATCCCTGAAGAGAGTTGTCCTTTGATTACATGGTGCCATCATGAGAGTTTAATATTGGATGGAGTTGAAGGATGACTTACCCTAGCGGAGTGAGTGAGAGCATTCATCCTCTTCCTGCACTGTTTGGCATTTTGGGGTGCAGTTTCCAGTCGCTCTGACATCCTCTGGGATGGCCTCCCAGGCTGGTGAGGCGTGGCCGTTGTGCTTCCTGGACTCATCCTGTGGATACAGGACATCCCTGTGCATCTGCACTCCTCTGATCAAGGCCTCAAGGGCCTGGTGGATGAAGTGGGATGCTGCTTTCTTCTTGAGGTTTACAGCTGCCTTCTTCTGGGTGGAAGACGTCTCTACCCATGTCCTGGAGACAGGTGGGCTGGAGAGAGAGAGAGATGTATGTGTTTGGCTAGTGTTTAAATATGGTGCCCGGACCTTTGACCCCGCCAGTTAATGGTGGGTGGATGAATCAGCTCCTGACCCACAAGGTGATTTGGTCCGATACTCACCTGTGCATAACTAATGAGCTTCCCAGTGTGGAATTGGGAATGAGTTCGGGCCATTCTGAGCGGATACTGGATACTGCCGGACCTGCCCATCACCACACTTAGTCTCAAAAATAGAAAATTCTGCCCAACGTGTTTTATGGTTGTTTGTTGAAAGTTAAATATTGGTCAGACACTGCAGAGAGCTCACTCTTCTTTGAACTAGTGCAGTTGAACCTTTACATCCACCTGAGAGGGGAAACGAGAGGCCTCAGTTTAATGTTTCATCTGAGGGGTAGTCTGTTTTGGGGCTGCTCTGCAGTGTCAGTCTAGGTTATGGGCAGAATTTTCCACTTGGTGTGTGGGTGCACGCTCGAGCGTGAAATAGTACACAACGTCAGGCGAGTGTCCCAACGTCATCACGCATTCACACGATATTTCGGCCGGTGGGCACACATGAGAGTTGGCAGTGCACCCGCCGACAGTTAAGAGGCCGATTAAGGCCATTAAAGTATCAATTAACAGGGATTTTTTGCTGCCCGTTCAACCTTCCGGTTGGCAGCCGAATCGGCCAGGTGACCTTTCCATTTTTAAGGAAACCCCATCCAAGGGCCGAATGAGGTTTCCGTAATTAAAAAAATAAAATAAAAATCTATGAACAGGATTTTTATAACGTCCATGCACAGGCAGCACATTCTGATACGTGGACATTATCTCTGGATTTTCAATTCTGCTCTTATTGATTTTAAATTCATCAACTTCCTGAGGCAGCTCTCTGCCTTCAGGGAGCTCCCCTTCCGCACTCACCAACCCTCCCCCCCCACCCCCACCCCCACCCCCACCCCCACCACCCCCCCCGCCTCCACCACCCACACTGAGTTCAGCACTCACCCTCTTCCTGCCCCCACCCCCACCCACACTGAGTTCAGCACTCACCCCCCACCCCCACCCCCACCCACACTGAGTTCAGCACTCACCCCCCACCCCCACCCACACTGAGTTCAGCACTCACCCCCCACCCCCACCCCCACCCACACTGAGTTCAGCACTCACCCTCTTCCTGCACCCCCACCCCCACCCACACTGAGTTCAGCACTCACCCCCCACCCCCACCCCCACCCCCACCCACACTGAGTTCAGCACTCACCCCCCACCCCCACCCCCACCCACACTGAGTTCAGCACTCACCCCCCACCCCCACCCACACTGAGTTCAGCACTCACCCCCCACCCCCACCCACACTGAGTTCAGCACTCACCCCCCACCCCCACCCACACTGAGTTCAGCACTCACCCCCCACCCCCACCCCCACCCCCACCCACACTGAGTTCAGCACTCACCCCCCACCCCCACCCCCACCCCCACCCACACTGAGTTCAGCACTCACCCCCCACCCCCACCCCCACCCACACTGAGTTCAGCACTCACCCCCCACCCCCACCCACACTGAGTTCAGCACTCACCCCCCACCCCCACCCACACTGAGTTCAGCACTCACCCCCCACCCCCACCCCCACCCCCACCCACACTGAGTTCAGCACTCACCCCCCACCCCCACCCCCACCCCCACCCACACTGAGTTCAGCACTCACCCCCCACCCCCACCCCCACCCCCACCCACACTGAGTTCAGCACTCACCCCCCACCCCCACCCCCACCCCCACCCACACTGAGTTCAGCACTCACCCCCCACCCCCACCCACACTGAGTTCAGCACTCACCCCCCACCCCACCCCCACCCACACTGAGTTCAGCACTCACCCTCTTCCTGCACCCCCACCCCCACCCACACTGAGTTCAGCACTCACCCCCCACCCCCACCCCCACCCACACTGAGTTCAGCACTCACCCCCCACCCCCACCCCCACCCACACTGAGTTCAGCACTCACCCCCCACCCCCACCCCCACCCACACTGAGTTCAGCACTCACCCTCTTCCTGCCCCCCCCCCCACCCCCACCCACACTGAGTTCAGCACTCACCCCCCACCCCCACCCACACTGAGTTCAGCACTCACCCTCTTCCTGCCCCCAGCCCAGCAACACTCAGTCTTTCCGTGTGCCTTTCACACTGACTGGCCGTTAACTGGCCCACCAGCATGAAATCACGGTCGGGGACCGATCGCTGGCAGTCCCAGGCCTGCCAATCACAGCCGCCCGCAGACCCAAACATTCAAACGGTCTGGAACACACAACCTTCTGACTCTCAGAAGAACAACTGAGCCAATGCTTCAGTTGCGTGAATCTGGTCTTCATTCTCCTTTGGGTATCAGGCCCTAAGGGCATTGGCAACCATGGACTTCCATTAGATTGGTCCAATCTTGCCAAAGTACTGCAGTGGTTTACCATTGCCTTCTGCAGTATGGCCAGGAAATTCTCCTGCTCTCTATTCTTTGCCATCAGGCCTATTGGAAGGATTTGCCAGCTGATTATCAGCCTCTTTGGCTATGTCATGCACACACCTTCCATGGTCATCAAGTCTGGAAGTGGGGCTTGAACCCAGAGCTTCTGGTCCAGAGGTAGGGTCGCTACCCACTGTGTCACAAGACCTCCCTGTAAACTTGGTCAAGATGATATAACAATAGTCTAGACAAAAACGTAAACTTGGTAATGCTTTGGAACATGAATCCATATGGTATAAAGGTATAATTACCAATAATTATCTTCCAAGTATAAACATTACTGAGAAAACCTGAGGCAGATTACATTAAAATATGAACCATCAGTTAAGTGTTCTTGCAACTTGTAAAGATGGGAAAGTGGAGTTGAAGTTCAGCAATGATCCTATTGAATGGTAGGGCAGGCTCTCAGAATGATAGGGCCCTGGTGCTTAAGTTTCTCCATACTTTAACTTTTTAGCCGTTAAATAAATAAAATGTGTACAGATAGTTTGAGAAATGTGAGGTTGGTTCTAATTTATGTTAATTAGCTTTGTCTCTTGCTAGGCCCCACTGCATTACTTAATGTGATTTCAAATGAGCATTCAAACAAAGTTCAAGAGTTCTGGTGTGAACCTTAGGTATTCCATTTTTTAGAAGGCTTGTAACTGCCTGGGTTAATAATCTTAGCCTGAATGGTAGTAAACATATATACCACATTCTTATAAGGACTAGTCAGTATGGTCATGAATATCCCAGATTATGTAACAGTTTCTCCCCCTTTGGTAACTGAGTAAACTGGTGAGCAAACTCAATAGAGAGGAACAATGGAGTTTTCTTCCGTTTTTACTGTACTCAATATTTGTCCCTGTACTTAAATATGCTCTTAAACGTTGAGCCATAAAGAAAATTGCTTGTTAATGATAAGTCCTTGTGAAAGGACAGTTAAGCTATATTTGTGCAATTTTGTTCAGAATGGGATAAATCCAAATTTCAAAGAAACTTCTCACATGTATTTGTGATTGTTTTTGAAGTAATACTGATTGCTTTGGCGGAGGAGGGGATGGGGGAGGTTGGGGACAATGGAGACTGGGTCAGGAGGAAAGTTCAGGGTGGAAGATTGGAAGGGGGGTGTGGGAGATCCAACTGCTCCTGATCCCCAATGAGATATGTTACTTACCTTCTTGGTTGCCAGTGATCTCTAGGGCTGGTTTTCCTATGTGCAGCCATGCCTCAAATATATTGATAAACATCTTATTTACATAAACAAAGTGGGAAATGCCTGCTTCAGGTGTGGGCAAAGGATTCCTCTTGTTTTTGGGAGTAGAGAATAAGTAAGTTTTCTAATGTGTTAAACAGAGTACAAATGTTAAACCTGTGGGACCACTATCAGCATCAATGAGGTGTGTGATAGTTTCACCTTATGTCAATCACTTCAGCATGTTTACTGTGTTGCAGTGATGGGTGAACCACTGCTGAATGTAGGCTGCAGTGAGATCGTGGTAAAGATCGGAAAGTATGCTCTGATTAGTCTGAATCAATGCCATAGGAAATCTGCTAGTAATATTTAAAGATATACTTCCACTAACTTTCTCCTAATGATAAACAGGGTGATTGTAACCAGTTTAAACTAAAAGAAGAAGTCTCTTGTGTCAGGCTGAAATATGGTAAGGTCAGTGAGATGCATTGTGCATGATGGATTGATGCTTGCTACAGGCAAATTCCAGCACTCGATTCCCAATTGACCCACAGCAGCTGTCATTTTAAGAAACCTCTTGCATCTTCTCCCTTTGGCTAATTTTAGACCAGGAGCTTCCAGACTAGGAGTGGCATTAGAGAGTACTTACTCAACCAGCTGCATCTTATCCAATCCTCTACTTGCAATGATTTGTATGAGAACAAACATCTGCACATCAGGAGGACCTTATAAGTTTCTTAAACATATGGTTAATAAATGAAGTGATTATGTCCAAGCTATATCTGAGATGCTATCCTTAGTCGCATTGGACTGCAAGACTCCTCAAGATGTCAAACAATTCTTGAATTAATAAAGTAAAGGAAATTACAATTGGCCTCTGCACAAAGTTTACTGCCAAATATTCAAACACTAGGAGAGTGTTACATATACAATAAACTATTAAGGACAAAATGCAGTTCCAGTAAAGATACTAGATCTGTGGCAAAACACCTTGGAGATGTACTTTTGACATCTTCATTAAACTTGTATTAGCATGAGAATGAGATGGATGTGGGTTCATTATGCTGTGCACTGCATACAAACAAGGCAACCACCTCATACATCTCTCACGAGGTTGTATTTCATTAAAGCAGCACAAGGGCAGAGTGTAGATAGAGAGACAAGGGTTCTTGAAATTATTCAATTTAGATGGGCTATGAGGTTAAATATATTAAATATGAGTATTGCATATTAAACCAAGGTTAATTTTTAGCTGCATGAGGTGCTGATTTTAGATTTCCTTTGTGGATATGAATTGTTCCTTTTTGTGATTTTTACTCCAAGGCATCGAGTCTCACTGAAACAGTTAAAATACATCCAGTCTTAGAGACAACACCTGCAGGAGTTCACTACACAAAACAACAGGAATATAAGTACAACTTGGGGACGGAGTTGCTTTTTGTTTTCAGGTAGGAGCAGTATTTTTCCTTTACAATTAGAGGGAGGATGCTTGAAGATTTTTGAGCCTAATCTTTTCTAAAGCCGCTGGCTCTATTGATACAGAAGTAATAAAATGGTTAGTTATTTTCTCCCAATATATCAAGTGGACAAACATTATATTGCTAAATTATTGAGTAGGGAAGAACTATTATTAAGTTGAAATTCTAAATTGAATTCAATCTCACTGTCATCCTGTGCATCAGCCGATATAGAAACAAATACGAGGCCAAGGCCAACCTGAAACATTGGCCAGGGTTTTCAAGGGGCTGTCGAATTGCAACCCGGTACTGACAGGCTTCCAAAAATGCGACCTCGGAGGTCATCTCAGGACCCTGGCGCCTCTGGGTCAGTTCTGGATTTTCTAAGGCCAGCAGAGGAAGGGAGTGGGGATTGAACTTACCGCCACTTAATGGCCCCTTAAGCTCCTTAAGGAGCCTGTTAAGGTGCCTGTCCGGAACGGAGTGCAATTTTTAAAAAAAATTCCGGAGAGTTGGAGCAGTCTTGAGTGTATGTCAAGTAAATTTCTTCAGAGATGTTTTTGAGGCAGATAAGTGGCGCCAACTAATAACGGCATGAGTGCTGGTCCTTACCTTGTTGTACAAGGTTGCTGTCCACTTCCACCCATGGCCTTCTGAGGAGCTATCAGATCAAATCTGTAAGGTGGCAGCATCCCTTAAGATGGCCGCTGCTTGCATTGGCCACTGGCACTAGGCAGGCAGCTCCTGCCTCCTGGAGCTGCTCTGTGGCTCTATTTGGATGCCGTGTTTGCTTCCTGGCTAATTAGACCACTTACATTTAAAATTCCTGTCACGAGGGCGATGTAGCTCAGGCATAGGGTTGTGATCCAGGATTTATCAGGGCATTGGGCTGCTGAGTCTGCAATGGAAATCCAGCCTTTAACCCTTTGTCTCTCTCCTCAGATGCTTCCTGACCCCACTCGGTATTTCTGGCATTTTCTGTTTTTATTTTAAGAGGCAAGCTTTTCTGTGTGGAGGAGCAAAGGCGATGACACCTTCGTTGTGTTCCATGCAGATATTTAATAGGAATGAAAGAAAGGGTTTTGCATTGACCAGAGCATCAGAGTTATGTTTTTTTTTTATACATAGTGCCTCATTTGTAACTCTATTCTTTGTTTCTTTGGGGACATTAACATAATAATGTAGTTAAGATAAAATGCATGCAATTGTGTAAGCTGCACTCTTGTCAGACTTTGAGACCAACAGCACCCACATAGCCCTCTCCTCCTGAATCTACTACATAGGCCCGGATTTTGGCCAGGATGGAGAGGCTCTCTGTCATGGCGAAAATTCCGGAAATGGACGAAATTTCTAATTCCCGCCCTGAACCAGGCATTCCTCATCTTCATGGGGGCCGGGACTGTAGTCAGGCTGGAGTTCCTACATGCGCGAGACCATTTAAATTACCCCTTTTCCCATGTTCATTTTCATTTTTTAATTTTTTAATTTTTACTTTTTATCCACTTATTTTTATTTTTATTTATTTTCATTTTTATTCGTTGTTTTATCCCCACCTTTTATCCTATTTTCAATCTTTTTTCCCACCATCTTCCCCTCCGCCCACCCCACCCCCACAAGGGCCACATGTCACTAGTTCATGTTGTTCTTTCCAGCATGCTCCCCCTTGTCCTGCTATTATCACATTCTGCTCTCTGATCTTAATGCCACTATCAGCACCTCCTTTAGCCAGTATCACTGTCATTAACACCCCTTTGTCCTTTTGTCCATGACATCTCTGGCAATCTCTCCTTTGCCCCCACCTATCACTGGCCTTCTATCCAGCTTCACCTACTCCACCTCCCTTAAACAGTATAAATTTCATTACATCTTTACTTCTCTTTAGCTCTGAAGAAGAGTCATACGGACTCGAAACATTAACTCTGTTTTTTTTTTCTCCACAGATGCTGTTGGACCTGCTTTTCCAGCATTTTCTGTTTTTGTTTCAGATTTCCAGCATCCGCAGTATTTTGCTTTTAAATTACTAGCTGCCTCCACTAACTAATGATTTTTGAACCATAGCTTCAGGAATCCGGGAGTGCACAGAGCAGACCAGGGAAGAGGAGGACTGAAATTGGTGGATTCTTTGGATAGCTAGGGTACTGCTTTGGGGAGGTAAGGTACCCTTTTGGATAAGTTCCTGGGGCACTTTTGGAAGAGGTAAGGGCACCCTTTGGGATTTTTAGAATTAAACATGATTCAGCACTTTTTATGCACAAACTCATTGGAACTGTCAGGTTGTGCAGAAAGTGTCCAGGAAGTGTCAAAGGATACAAAGTGAGTTGACATGGGTGGGGTAAGGGCAAAACGTGGTGGGTGGGGGCATTGCGTGGCATGAGTTGGAGCTAAGTTGCATTGGGCATATGAAGTCCAATGATATAGGGGGTATGAGAGTCCATGGGGGGTGGGTGGGGGCATGGGTGGCATAGAGGGTATGAGGCCATAGGAGGAGGCATGGCATGGGTTGGCATGAGGGGCCATGGGGGTGGATAGAGGGGCATGGGCTGGCATAGGGAGTGTGAAGGGCCATGGGGTGGAGGCATGGACTGGCATGAGGGTGTAAGGTGCATTGGGGTGGGTGGGGCTATGGGTTGGCAGAGATGAGCTGAGGGAGTATGTGTAGGGGTAAGGGGTGAAGGATGGAGGGATGTTTTTAGTTATATTATTTTTTAATTTCAATGCAGTGCTGGAGCACAGAGGCAATGCCATATGCCCAGCCCACCTCCGCACCCAGAAGCCTCCTCTCTTGTTCCAGAGTCACCTGCCCCAACAGCTATTTCAGCCCTCCCGTAACCCCCAACACCTAACCCCCAACCCTCAACCCCAACCCCCAACCCCAACCCCAACCGACAACCCGCAACCCCCAACCGACAACCCCCAACCCCAAATGACAACCCCCAACCCCAACCCCAACTGACAACCCCCAACCCCCAACCAACAACCCCAACCCCAACCGACAACCCCCAACCCCCCAACCCCAACCCCCCAACCCCAACCCACAAACCCAACCCCAACCCCCAACCCCAACCGACAACCCCAACCAACAACCCCCAACCCCCAACTGACAACCCCCAATCTCAACCCCAACCGACATCCCCAACCCCAACCCAAACCGACAACCCTCAACCCCCAACGGACAACGCCCAACCCCAACCGACATACCCCAAACCCCAACCCCCAACACCAACCCCCAACCCCAACCCCCAACCCCCAACCCCCCAACCCCAACCCCCAACCCCAACTGACAACCCCCAACCCCAAACCACAACCCCCAACCCCAACTGACAACGCCCAACCCCAAACCACAACGCCCCACCCCAACACCAACTGACAACCCAAACCCCCAACCCCAGCCCCAACCCCAACCCCCAACCCCCAACCCCAACACCCAACCCCCAACCCCAACACCCAAACCCCCAACCCCAACCCCCAACCCCCAACCCCAACTGACAACCCCCAACCCCAAACCACAACCCCCAACCCCAACTGACAACGCCCAACCCCAAACCACAACGCCCCACCCCAACCCCAACTGACAACCCAAACCCCCAACCCCAGCCCCAACCCCAACCCCCAACCCCCAACCCCAACACCCAACCCCCAACCCCAACACCCAAACCCCCAACCCCAACCCCCAACCCCCAACCCCAACTGACAACCACCAACCCCAACGTCCAACTGACAACCCCAACCCCCAACTGACAACCCCCAACTCCAACCGACAACCCAACCTGCGGGTGCCCATTTTTAAAGGTTGGATTTGCCAATTCAGGAAATCTCCCGACTCTGTAAACCCGACCTGGGGATGAAAATCTGGGAATTTAATGGCAATTGTTTCAGTCATGATGTTTGACAGAGAGAAAACAGGTGCGGCTTTCTCCTTCAGGAATGGTACAAAATTCTGAAATGGTCATTTGGGACCACAAGCCAAATTCACTTGCACATGTCCACCAGCAACTTCAAGGCAAATGCGTCTCACTTGTCTTTATGCAATTTGTCTCTCTTTAGACTGACATGTAAACAAACATTGACTTTGTAGTCTGTAGAGATGTTTATTAGAAAGATTTGCACACCATTTTCTGGCCATCACAGAATCACAGAATTACACAGTGCAGAAGAGGCCCTTCGGCCCATCAAGTCTGCACTGACACGTGAGAAACACCTGACCTACCTACCTAATCCCATTTACCAGCACTTGGCCCATAGCCTTGAATGTTATGATGTGCCAAGTGCTCATCCAGGTACTTTTTAAAGGATGTGAGGCAACCCACCTCCACCACCCTCCCAGGCAGTGCATTCCAGACCATCACCATCCTCTGGGTCAATAAGTTTTTCCTCACATCCCCCCTAAACCTCCTGCCTCTCACCTTGAACTTATGCCCCTTTGTGACTGACCCTTCAACTAAGAGGAACAGCTGCTCCCTATCCACCCTGCCCATGCCCCTCATAATCTTGCACACCTCGATCAGGTCACCCCTCAGTCTTCTCTGCTCCAACAAAAACAACCCAAGTCTATCCAACCTCTCTTCATAACTTAAATGTTTCATCCCAGGCAACATCCTGGTGAATCTCCTCTGCACTCCCTCCAGTGCAATCACATCCTTCCTTTAATGTGGCAACCAGAACTGCACACAGTACTCCAGCTGTGGCCTCACCAAGGTTCTATACACCTCCAACATGACCTCCCTACTTTTGTAATCTACGCCTCGATTGATAAAGGCAAGTGTCCCATATGCCTTTTTCACCACCCCACTAACATGCCCCTCCGCCTTCAGAGATCTATGGACACACACGCCAAGGTCCCTTTGTTCCTCAGAACTTCCTAGTGTCATGCCGTTCATTGAATGCTTCCTTGTCAAATTACTCCTTTCAAAGTGTATCACCTCACACTTTTCAGGGTTAAATTCCATCTGCCACTTGTCTGCCCATTTGACCATCCCGTCCATATCTTCCTGTAGCACAAGACACTCAACCTCACTGTTAACCACCCGGCCAATCTTTGTGTCATCTGCAAATTTACTAATCCTACCCCCCACATAGTCATCTATGTCATCTATATAAATGAGGAATAATAGGGGACCCAGCACAGATCCCTGTGGTACGCCTCTGGACACTGGCTTCCAGTCACTAAAGCATCCTTCTGTCATCACCCTCTGCCTCCTACAACTAAGCCAATTTTGAATCCACCTTATCAAATTACCCTGTATCCCATGTGCCTTTGCCTTTTTTAAAAGTCTCCCATGTGGGACCTTGTCAAAGGCTTTGCTGAAATCCATATAAACTACATCAACTGCACTACCCTCATCTACACACCTGGTCACCCCCTCAAAAAATTCAATCAAATTTGTTAGGCATGACCTCCCTCTGACAAAGCCATGCTGACTATCCCTGATCAAACCTTGCTTCTCCAAGTGGAGATAGATTCTCTCCTTCAGAAATTTCTCCAATAGTTTCCCTACCACTGACGTGAGACTCACTGGCCTGTAATTCCCTGGCTTATCTCTGCAACCCTTCTTAAACAGCAGAACCACATTAGCTGTTCTCCAGTCCTCTGGCACCTCCCCCGTGGCTAGAGAGGAATTAAAAATTTGGGTCAGAGCCCCTGCGATCTCCTCCCTTGCCTCCCTTAACAGTCTGGGACGCAAATCATCCAGACCTGGAGATTTGTCCACTTTTAAGCTGCCAACATCTCCAATACCTTGTCACTCCCTATATCAATTTGCTTAAGAACCTCACAGTCTCTCTCCCCGAGTTCGATACCTTCATCCTCATTCTCTTGGGTGAAGACCGACGTGAAATATTCATTCAACACTCTAGCGATGTCCTCTGGCTCCATCCATAGATTGCCCCCTTGGTCCCTTATGGGCCCTACTCTTTCCCTGGTTATCCTCTTCCCATTGATATACTTATAGAATATCTTCTGATATTCCCTACTTTTACCAGCCAGAGCTTTCTCATATGCCCTCTTTGCTCTCTTAATTGCTTTCTTAAGCTCCACCCTGTACTTCCTGTGCTCCACTAATGCCTCTGCTGATTTGCTTCCCTTGTACCTGCTAAAAGCCTCTCTTTTCCTTCTCATCGTAACCTGAATATCTCTGTTCATCCATGGTTCTCTGGGCTTGTTTCTCCTTCCTATCACCCTAGAGGGAGCCTGTACCCTCCCCATTTCCTTTTTAAACACCCCCCACTGTTCCTCTGTAGATTTCCCCACAAGTAGCTGTTCCCAGTCTACCTTGGCCAGATCCTGCCTTATTTTACTAAAATCCACTCTCCCCCCAATCTAAAACATGGCCTGCTACTTGGAGTCAAATTATCAAAAATATTGTTTTCAAGCAGAGCTGTGCATTTTTAAACTGTGTGACTCCAGTGTTTCTAAAATTAGTATGAAAGACTGCAGGGGGTTGTGGCAAGGGTAATTATAGACTGGAGCTGGCAAATACATCATTCAAACCAGGACAAAGAGCCATTTCTGTGGATTATTTGCTGTGGAATTTAATGTTTTCCTGAAACTGAAACTTCCCCATGAACATTTAATGTCACCCACAAGAGATTACCTTGGAAATTGGAATGGTTTCGCTTGTTCCTTTATTTTAAGTGGCACATGTCAACATTTCAAATGCTGATACTGATCTAGAGTGATCAGCAAGCTAAATGTTCAGCACTGGGTACTCTGGGTACCATAAAAAAACAGCATTCCCACTAGAACTATCAACACTTGAAAAAGATTAATTTCTTATATAGAAGCATTTGCAGGTGCAAAAACATCTGTTAAAAGTACTGTCAGGTAGGAAAGCTTAGATTTCCCTCGTGAGCACAGTGCATCCTTTTTGTCATTACTCTGTTTAGTTGCAAAATTTCAGAACTTTGATGGTCAAATTGATGCAATCTCACACAGGCCAATTTCAGGGACTGCAGCCTTTACACATATAGGGGTTGCTCAATTTAAAGTTGCATTCACCCATTGAGTCTAATACGTCTAGATCCTAGATTTGGTGAGAATGTAGCTCAGGCCTTTAAAAAATACTGGATGTCTTCTCCCTTGCTGGCTATGAACCATCTATATTGAACATTAGCTCACAACATAAAGTTGACATAGTTCATCACTGTTGGGACTAAACTATCAATCTGATTGAGAGAAGCCATCACAAGGGCTGACGCAAGGAATGGACACATCAAACTGTTGCACTACGAGGTTGGTTAAGGAACTGATAGGAGAGGCCAGGTTCACCCGATGTCAGACTGATGATCGAGGGTGATTCTACTAACTGCAGGAATGTTTCATTCCTCATCATAGCCTCACCATAATGAGGGTTCCAAAAATTTCACAGGACAGGAACAAAGTCAACCTACACATGGTAAGGTGCTGCAAATAAAAGTCATTTTTGAGGCTTCCAAGAAAAGATGGAAATCTATTGAGTTCACTTGTTGTCTATGAGGTTCTGGAAGTCCTGCATTTAGAAGATTGTTTTACAAACTGATTCGGTGTCACCAACATTCTGTGGCTTTCAGAAAAGTTCAGCACGAGGGTGCCTTTAAAGGAAAGCAGATAGCAATGGAGTGAAACTACGCTCATATCATTTCCAATTACATTTTTCTCTGGCAAACTAAAAATGACAATTACTGTGTTTCACTGCACTGGAACTTAAATAATTAGCAGATGGCTTGATAATTTTAGAATAACCGAGTGTTATGCATATTGTAGTCTTCAGCTGGAGTCACATTATGCAACGGAAGGAAGCAACCTTGGGCGGAATTATTCGTACTCGGTGGTGTCGGGCGTGCTCGGTGGTGTCGGGCGTGCTCGGTGGTGTCGGGCGTGCTCGGTAGATTCGGGCGTGCTCGGTGGTGTGGGGCGTGCTCAGTGGTGTCGGGCGTGCTCGGTGGTGTCGGGCGTGCTCGGTGGTGTCGGGCGTGCTCGGTAGATTCGGGCGTGCTCGGTGGTTTCGGGCAGGCTCGGTGGTGTGGGGCGTGCTCGGTGGTGTCGGGCGTGCTCGGTGGTGTCGGGCGTGCTCGGTAGATTCGGGCGTGCTCGGTGGTTTCGGGCAGGCTCGGTGGTGTGGGGCGTGCTCGGTGGTGTCGGGCGTGCTCGGTGGTGTCGGGCATGCTCGGTAGATTCGGGCGTGCTCGGTGGTGTCGGGCGTGCTCGGTGGTGTCGGGCGTGCTCGGTGGTGTCGGGCGTGCTCGGTAGATTCGGGCGTGCTCGGTGGTGTCGGGCGTGCTCGGTGGTGTCGGGCATGCTCGGTGGTGTGGGGCGTGCTTGGTAGATTCGGGCGTGCTCGGTGGTGTCGGGTGTGCTCGGTGGTGTCGGGCGTGCTCGGTGGTGTCGGGCGTGCTCGGTGGTGTCGGGCGTGCTCGGTAGATTCGGGCGTGCTCGGTGGTGTCGGGCGTGCTCGGTGGTGTCGGGCGTGCTCGGTGGTGTCGGGCGTGCTCGGTAGATTCGGGCGTGCTCGGTGGTGTCGGGCGTGCTCGGTGGTGTCGGGCGTGCTCGGTGGTGTCGGGCGTGCTCGGTAGATTCGGGCGTGCTCGGTGGTGTCGGGCGTGCTCGGTGGTGTAAGTGGCAAGAAGGCCAAAAATTGGTTTCACAATGTTGTGCAACCAGTTTGTGATCATCTGCTCAGCCTCTTGATCGCTGCCGTGTTTCCTGCCATAGGACATCAGGAGCCTCATTGTAATGCATCTGCACGTCATTACAAGGCCAGGCCGGCAGGCTCAGCACCCCCACACTGGATGGTCTGCCCATGACGCTGTGATTTCACACTGATGTGTTTCACAACTGCACATAAGTGATGTGCACCTGGTGAGCTGCAATTCCTTCTGGACTTTGATTTTTGATTGTCTATCTTGCTTCAGGCAGCACTCACAGTCATCAGCGCCAGGCCTTGCAGACAGCACCACATCACTTTTAGGATGGCTCACAGACATTTCTCCACCTACCAGACCAGCCATAAGGCTGGGGTGGCTTTGTACGGCTGCAGGACTAAGGCTTGCTTGGGGAAAGGGGAGAAGTGGCCTTAGGCTAGGGAAGAGGCTGCAGGGTGAGGGCTGTATTGGGGAAGGAGGGTATCCCAGGATTTGTATGGGGGCACATGTTGATCTGTGCAAGTAGCCTCAAGATGGTGAGGGTGGAGGAGGCAGTCTCCAGAGAAGATGAGGCCAAATGGAGATGTGAGCGTGTATGTAAGAGAGTGAGTGGTGATGTCCCTTGACCTTGCAGTGAGTGAGATGCCAGTGAATGTGTGATGGGCTTGTGAGTGTGTGAGTTTAGAGTGATGAGATGCCTTACCCTGGCGGCACGGATGAGATCATTCATCCTCTTTCTGCATTGGATGGCCAACCTCTTCTGTGCAGTATTGGCACTGATCACCACTGCCATTACCTACCAAGCCTGAGTGGTAATGTAGCTGCCCCTCCTGTGATCAGAGCGGGGGTAGAGGACATCATGGTGAGCCTCCACAGCATCCAAAAGGCACTCGAGGGATGCATCACTAAACCTAGGGGCTGCAGTCTTCTTGCCTTTCGGGTCCATGTCTTATTTGCAGCAGTTCTGGGCTGGAAACACTGAGAGGCGTGCGTGTGGCTGTATTTTAAATGTAGCGGTTGGCATGATGAAGTGGCGAGGTGATGGCGTGGTGGGTGAATCAGAGCTCATCCTCCATGGAAATGGTGTGTTTCCTGGGAGTGCGTTATTAATGCGGCACGTTTGGGACAATGCGGCGTGAGAAGCCGTCATTGAGGTCAACGGGTAAAATGAAATTTTACCCAACTGCCTTTGCACTTAGTGCAAACTTGAGATGATTCCACCCCTTGTGTTTAAAAATTCTGACACACTCGAACAGGAGCTATAATACTTTTTTAAAGGTCTTGGAAAGAATGAAGATTGTATTTGGTTGTGTGTTGAAAACTAATTCTGACCCTTTCCCCAAGTGTTGCACATATTTCTCAGTAAGCTGCCAAAAACTATGAAAATATCCACTGGCAGACTGCCTTCTGCACTTAACTCTTCCTTTAAACATAGTCACACAGAATTTTTATGCATATTTTATAAGTCTTGCTCAAGAAAGCTCAAGTTCACAGATTGAGACATGACCATTTCACATTACAACCTGTATTTTCTCCATAAATATGTTTCACTGTGTAACATGCGGCCAGTTGAACCCTTAAGCATCTTGACATTCATTAGGTTACACTAAAAAATTAAACTGATAGAGAAATAGGTGTTCAAGTAATAAAATATAAAGACTTTCTTCCCTTTGCTTCCTCCTCTCCTAATGCAAGGACTCCTTAGGTTTGATTATGCTTCTACAAAGTGCTTTGTGGCCTCTTGTTACACTAAAGCTTCTATATAAATGTAGGTTGTTCCTGTGGTAGGGTTTAGTTCCATGCCACTGATTGCCCTCCAGTGCCTCTCTTGAATGAGCATTATTCATACAAGAGCCTTGTTTGTCAGATCATTTTCTCTGTGGGAAAGTGAAGGCCAAACCAAGTCTTGCCTTCATCCAGTGTCCATGCAAACATGCATTTCCAGCAAGAGCGGACCAGCAGCGTAGAGGCATAATGGTCAATGCTCCTCCTGCTGCTCTCACTGGACCACTCGAGCAGCGGCCTTTGGTTTTTTTTAAACAAAGGATGTTGAATAGACTGATGGTATGAATATTAGTCACAAGTCTAGTGGTCCTTTACAAGAACCCTTCAGTCAAAATCATTTAGCTAAATTGTTCTGCGATTTAAGGTTTGGGAATATTGTCACAGGCTGAAGCTTTTGCTTTGATATAGCTAATGCAGTCCAAGGTGGTCATCCTCAACAATGTGGCTTTACACCAAAGGAAGGTCACCCTTTAAACTCAGAGGCTGCTTCTAATATTCGGTCATCTGTTTGCTTTAAGTTGGCTACTTATAATGAACACAAGTTCTGAACAGCCATTAAGGGAAGAGAGAAGAAAATTCAGCATGTGTCTCAGACGAGCTCCCTCTCTCAGGCTACAGGGAGTTATTATACATTATACGTTATTATACATTAAGTAGGTGGGCGGGAGGGGGGGGACTTCCCGGGGGGGTGGGGGACTTCCCACTTTTGGCGTAACTGACAATCTGGGCATAGACTGTGTTCAAAATTGCATTCGTTCCGAAAAATATTTTACCCTCAAATTTTTGTTCAAACCAATTTGCATTGCCAATGAATGTAAAATCTGCCAGTGAAAGCAGACAGCACTTTACAACATAATGTTTGCTTTAAAAAGTATTCCTCGATATTTTTGGGAGTCTTGATACAGTTTGACTATGGAGTTAGGTTGCAGATTAGCCATGATCTTATTCAATACTGGAACAGTTTAAGCTTCTAATGCCCTACTCCTGTTCCTATATTCCTAATATATTTAAAAATGGATTTATCACAGAAAATAGGCACTTTTAATCAATGTCTAGTCTACCGCTTGTGAATAACCTGATTTTAATTAACTGGAAACAACTTTAAAAAACTACACTGAACCAAGTATATTGGGATACAATGGTCAGTTTCTTAGTGAATGAAAAAAAATCAAAGTTTTTAAAATATGCCAATCAATATGGGTCTACGCAAAAGAGCCAGCTTCATTTTTAGAGAATCCTCAAAGGCCTCCAAATGAACACAGTTAATGGAAACTCCCAATGGCAGATAATGTGACCGGGGGGACCAAGACAGTTCTGACTGCCGGGCTAACTTCCAATGCGATGTTACTTTAAACCAGGGTAAAACATCGTGACAAGTTAATTTGTGCTTAAAATTCTGTCACTGCTCATGCAGCCCTCACATATTCTGGGCAAACAGTATCACAAATGCAGTGCAACAGGGCAAAAAATCCCAACCTAAGTGTCTCACAGGAAGCTGAGGTAGTTTATATGTTGTTTGACTGATGTAGAGGGGGAAATCCATTGTGGGGAGAAGTGTAAAACGGGTGATGGTACATCAGTCGCTCACTTTACATTCTGCCCGATTTTCTTGCTCATTAAACTGTTGCCTAAAGAAAGATTCCACCCCCGTACAGCTCAGTGTGAAGCCCAGCTGCTCTAATAACCACCTCATGAACACTTTCAGTCCACTATGTACATGTACCAGCACAGATGCATATTTAGATGTAAATGGTTCTGAAATCTGACAAAACTAAACAAACAAATGTAACCAGTAGTGATTGATCACCTGTCATATTATTTATTGCACCGGGGCCTCCCAAAAACTCTTACGTTTATTATATATGTATATATGTGTATTTATGTATATATATGTACATGTATATATGTGTATATGTATATATATGTATATGTATATATATGTATATATGTGTATTTATGTATATATATGTACATGTATATATATGTATTTATATGATAATAAACCTTCAAAATAAATGGGAATAAAAATGCTGGGAAAGTGGAGCAGATTAATCAGCAGTTCCTTGTAGTTTATTGTGCAGTTTATTGTACTGTTGTCTTCTGAAAAGTACAGAGAATAGATCATTTTGAGCAGGAAGGGGTAAAGGCTGGGAAGTGGTACCAGGTGAGTTGCTTTTGCAGAGGGCCAGAATGGACATGATGGATCGAATGGCCTCTTTCTCTGCTGTAACTATTCTATGATAGGCGCTGCTCCTTCCTGGGCAGTGAGAGTTAGGGTGGTAAGGAAAGCGAGGAGAATTCCTTAACCTCACAGCTGCATGCTCTTTCTATCTATCCCTTCTGGTGAGCACTTAAGAATTGCTGAATCTCCACCCCCACATTTAATTAGCCTACAAATTTAAAAAAAACTTGCATTTATATAGCACATTTCATGACCGCTGGATGTCTCAAAGTGCTTTTCAGCCAATGAAGTACTTTTGGATTGAAGTGTGGTCACTATTGTAATGTAGAAAATGCAGCAGCCAATTTGTGCTCAGCAGACTGACACATACAACAATGTGATGATGACCAGATAATCTGTTTTTATGATGTTGATTGAGGGATAAATATTGACCAGGACACCAGGGATAACTCCCCCGCTCTCCTTCAAAATAGTGTCATAACATCTTTTACATCCAGCTGAGCAGGCAGATGGGGGCTCTGTTTAAGGCCTCATCCAAAATATGGGCCCTCTGACAGTGCAGCACACCCTCTGACAGTGCAGCACTCCCTCTGACAGTGCAGCACACCCTCTGACAGTGCAGCACTCCCTCTGACAGTGCAGCACTCCCTCTGACAGTGCAGCACTCCCTCTGACAGTGCAGCACTCCCTCTGACAGTGCAGCACACCCTCTGACAGTGCAGCACTCCCTCTGACAGTGCAGCACACCCTCTGACAGTGCAGCACACCCTCTGACAGTGCAGCACTCCCTCTGACAGTGCAGCACACCCTCTGACAGTGCAGCACTCCCTCTGACAGTGCAGCACACCCTCTGACAGTGCAGCACTCCCTCTGACAGTGCAGCACTCCCACTGACAGTGCAGCACTCCCTCTGACAGTGCAGCACACCCTCTGACAGTGCAGCACTCCCTCTGACAGTGCAGCACTCCCACCGACAGTGCAGCACTCCCACCGACAGTGCAGCACTCCCTCTGACAGTGCAGCACACCCTCTGACAGTGCAGCACTCCCTCTGACAGTGCAGCACACCCTCTGACAGTGCAGCACTCCCTCTGACAGTGCAGCACTCCCACTGACAGTGCAGCACTCCCACTGACAGTGCAGCACTCCCTCTGACAGTGCAGCACTCCCTCTGACAGTGCAGCACACCCTCTGACAGTGCAGCACACCCTCTGACAGTGCAGCACTCCCACTGACAGTGCAGCACTTCCTCTGACAGTGCAGCACTCCCTCTGACAGTGCAGCACTCCCACCGACAGTGCAGCACTCCGTCTGACAGTGCAGCACTCCCTCTGACAGTGCAGCACTCCCTCTGACAGTGCAGCACACCCTCTGACAGTGCAGCACTCCCTCTGACAGTGCAGCACTCCCACTGACAGTGCAGCACTCCCACTGACAGTGCAGCACTCCCACTGACAGTGCAGCACTCCCTCTGACAGTGCAGCACTCCCTCAGTACTGCACTGGCATGTCAGCCTTATTTTTTGTGCTCCAAGCACTTGATTGGGACTTGAACCTGGTTCATTGTGGTTTGAGAGGTAAGGGTGCTACCAACTGAGCCACAGTTAACAAATTGGAATAAGAAGGCTAGAAAGGTGACAATAGTTTATATATTGTCAAAACTGCTTATACTTAATGGAAGTGAGGCAACTTGATATTTTAGAAATTATCAACGGGTTGACTGCTTGCAAATTGGGAAAAATTGTTGAGCCAGCTGAGATTTTCTTTATTTTTAGCTTTCATTTATTTTAGCAGCAGACTCCGATATAAAAGCTTAATTTTTTATCACTTCATATTTTAAAAGCCTTTTTTTGACATAACATCCAATATTAATTGATTATTAATTAATGTTTCATTAATGAAAATCATGTCTATTCAGGAGGACAGGCCGGGCAATTCTGAGGATTTAGCAGAATCTAAGATATTGGAAAATGCACCAAGTGTAAAAAAAAGATCTGAAGGTGGGGGTCAGAAGGGCCTAAACTCCCCACCCTCCAAAAAAAGGTCAACGTTTGGATCCATTATGAGGTTTTTGTATACTTGCGGATGAGCTTATTTTTCCAAATGCAAATGAAGGGATACTGGATAAACCCACAGCTGAAGTTAAATCCACTGCCCTTCCAAATTGTTAATGTTATTACTAACGCTCACATATCATTCGCTGCTATTCTGGTCTGGTTTTGAGATAGCAGCTTTAGAGAGCAGCCTTTGTCAAGCTGTTGCTGATTTTCTAGTCCGGCATCTTTCGACATTTCTTTCTTGCCTCAATATATTATTTGATCTGTAATTATGCGTAATTTACAAAACAGAAATAGGCCATTCGGCCCAACAGATCTGTGCCATCTAACCCTCTAATTAATAAATCCCACCAAGTGGTTTACCCTGTGTACAGTATGGTCTAGTGGTGTGTTTTTGCCTGTCTTATGAGGTGGAAATTTGGGCATCTTCAGTAAGTAATTTACCATGATTTGGGGCTAAATGTTCAGCATAAGCATGTCAAACTGTACCTGACGCATGACCCCAGATTCTGGATTTAAATCCAGTTAATAGGAAATGTGATTGGTTTTTGAATTGGAGAGTAAGTTGGAAAGAAGCCTGAGCTGTAACAATGGATTGCCTGCACTATGAACACTGGGCACCCTGTACAAGTCCCAACTGATTCTCACGAGTAAACTCTTGTTAAAGGGTTAAGTAGACTTGAATCTGTGAGAATAAAACAAAAATATGACTGCCAACAGTGGTTTTATGCTATGTGATATGGTTTGGTATGCCAATATCTTCTAAAAGCACTCAACACTAAAACTTCAAAATTCATTGCCAATAAAAATGTTGGAAATTAACAACCAGTTCCCCAAAATTCTCTGGGGGTGGGGGTTGGGTGGGGCGATGGAGAGAGAGATAAAAACAAAAAACTGCGGATGCTGGAAATCCAAAACAAAAACAGAAATACCTGGAAAAACTCAGCAGGTCTGGCAGCATCGGCGGAGAAGAACAATCTGTTAAAGGGTCATGAGGACTCGAAACGTCAACTTTGCTCTTCTCCGTCAATGATGGAGAGAGAGAGCCTAGGCATGGACTCTTCATTGGATCCCAAATAAATTGTTAGAACGCAGTTTAACATAAAAACAAACTGCCTCCAGTAATTAATTCTCCAAATTATTTGCTATTTTAAAATAATATTTCGAAGGACACCACAGGCTGCTTATTTAATCACTAACTGTGTTTAAAGAACAACCTTAACATTGGAATGAGCATCTATTTGGTTAATTTTTCAATTTGTGCTTCAAAGGAGTTTACAGCTCAGAAGGAGTTCATTTGACCGATAGCATCTGCACTAGAATCGAAAATAACTGAGGAATTGTGAAAATAGTGTTACTGCGATGAGAAGTGGTAGAATGGCTCCCCTCTTTTCCCCCTCCCTGTTTGACTGCAACCATTTTGCTTTAGATTCTTTAAATGCTTGCCAATTCAGTGAGTGTTTAACTGTTTAAGTGCTGTGACTGTAAAAGACACAAATGGACAGGTTTCTTTGTCAATTTTTAAAAAGGGAATAGTGCTTATTGCACTTAACATGCAATCTGAATAAAAATAATAACAACGCTCCACTTCTCACACACACACATGCATTCAAGAGACCACAAGCAAGTTACAAAGTGGGAGGGTAGGTTAGTAGTTTACGAGTCCAAAAAAATTAGTTGTATGCGGATCTGGAAGATTGATGTCTTGGATGGTTTCAGACTGGGCTCAATCCTCTTTCTGAATTCTAATTCAGCAATGGGACTATTTAAAGAAGTTGACGGGCAATATCTGTTTGGTGTCTTGGGCCAGAACTGCCCCAGATTCGCACTAAGTGCGGAAGTGGATGGGAAAAAGGACGTTTTAACTGTCGGCCGCAATGGCAGCTTTTCGTGCTGTATCGTCCTCTTCCCAGAGCATCCCGCCTCATTCCTAATCCATTTCCATGTGACACGCCAAGCCACTGGCCGGGCAGCCTCTCATTCATCCGCCCCACTGTCATCTTAGTCCTTCAGTAATCTGGGTGCCATATTTAAACGGTGTCCCTGCACAGAGCTACCACTCTTCAAGGGATAGGAGGCTGCTAGGAACTAATGGCTGCGAAAGGGAGGAAGCATGATACCTCCCTCGAGCGCCTACTGGATGTAGTGGAGGTCTGCGCGAAGATCTCTACCCTGTTCTGGGTGAAGACCAGCATGCAAGGTCAACAATATAGCATGGAATATGGTGGCAGCGGTGGTCAGCGCTAATGCCCTGCAAAAGAGGACAGCCAACCATTGCAGGAAGAGGATGAATGGTCTCATCTGTTCTGCCAGGGTAAGTCACTCTTCTCATCACTCTCAACTCACACACTCAAAAACCCATCACATATCCACAGGGATCTCACATCTCAAGGGACAACACCACTAACTCCCACACACACCCTCACATCTCCATCAGGCTCATATCCTCTCGAGCTCACATCTTTATCCCGTCCATGGCTCCGCTCACCACACAAACATCCCACTCAGTGCCATGTGTCCTGCTCACACTCTCTCCATCTGTTTCCATGCAGGAGAAGCTGGCTCACATCAGCAGGGAGAGGTCCCAGACTGGGGTTGGAGTGGCTCATATTAGACCCCTGACACACTTTGAGGAGAGTGCCATCGCGCTGGCTGATGAGAACATGGACCATGTGAGTGGCGACGGTGAGGCTGGTAGCGAACTCCCACCTGAGGATCCTGCACCACATCATCCCTCCCTCAACACAACTGTGAATGCTCTCTCTCCTGCTTTTGACTCTGCTGCCATGCCAGTCACTCAGCTCCATCCACATAGAACCATAGAAAAGTCACAGCACAGAAGGAGGCCATTCGGTCCATCTTGTCCATGCCAGCCCGAGGACACCCAGGTGCCCTTTCTAATCCCACCTTCCTGCACCCGGCCCATAGCCCTGCCGCTTACAGCACTTTAGGTGCAGATCCAGGTACTTTTTAAAAGAGTTTAGAGTTTCTGCCTCTACCACCAACTCGGGCAGCGAATTCCAGACACCCACTGCCCTCTGCGTAAAAAAGTTCTTCCTCATGTCCCCCCTACACCTTCTGCCACTTATCTTGAATCTATGTCCCCTGGTTCTAGAATTCTCCACCAAGGGAAACAATTTTATCCTGTCCGCTCTATCTATTCCCCTCATAATTTTGTACACCTCAATCAAGTCACCTCTCAGCCTTCTTTGTTCTAAGGAAAATAACCCCAACCTATCCAATCTCTCCTCATAGCTACACTTTTCTAACCCTGGCAATATTCTTGTAAACCTCCTCTGCACTCTCTCCAGAGCTATTACGTCCTTCCTGTAATGTAGTGACCAGAACTGCACACAATACTCCAGTTGTGGCCTTACCAGTGTTTTATACAATTCCAACATTATATCCTTACTTTTATATTCTATACCTCTGCCAATGAAGGAGAGCAATCCATACGCCTTCTTTACAACCTTGTCTACTTGAACTGCTGCCTTCAGGGACCTGTGTACTTGTACGCCAAGATCTCTCACTTTATGTACCCCTCTTAGTATATTCCCATTTATTGTGTAATCCCTGTAAGGTCTCCATGGCAGTCACCATCCTACCAGTGTTGACCTCGGTGCATTGGCAATGCCACCACTATCACCTCAGCCTGAAGGTAGACAGACTCCTCCATCGTGCTTTGCAACCTGAGGAGTGCAGCGGACATCCCTTCCTGATGTTCCCGAGTTGTCTTTGCAGCTCCAGCAAATGTGACATGACCGAGTCCAGAGGCTCCTCATCTGACTCAGACTCAACAAATTTCTGGCCTCCAGCAGCTCCTCCGAGTGCCGGGGACCTGGGAAGTCTCTGCCTCCACCTACTGTGGATCAGACAGTGCGATGTGCTCACCAGATTGTGATCCCGAGGCTGCTCTAAAGCTCGGTCCCACCGAGGTGTGTCTCTCTGCGCTGTTGGAGGGTGTGGGTGAGGCTGTGACGGGACTTTAGGGAGGGTGCCTTCAGATTCCTCTTCAGGGGTTTCTTCAGGGATTGATTGAAGGACCTGGATCATGGACTCTGTCAGCTGTTGTGTTATTTGTGCCTGTGAAAACAAGGGGAGATAATTAGTGCATGGCAGTGGCCTGTGAAAGAGGACACATCACTCACAGTATGGTTGTCTGATGGATGTTACACTGCTGGATCCTCACTTGGTAAAGCACCACTGACCTCACCGTCAGCACAGGACCGGTCCCGGTCATCGCCGGCCAGCTGGATGGCTCTGTTTTCAAAGTCTGTGAGGACCTTGATTTCAGGCATTCCTCCACCGGTCAGTGACCTCTCCCTCTTGTTGTGTGCCAGTCTGTCCTGCATGAATAGAGATGGAGAGAGTGTAAGCAGGATGCCTGCCAGGTCAGCAGATAAGTATACCTGGCCTGTGTGGGTGGTGAGTGGTCTCATGGATGGAATGAGGACAATGACGGTGTGTGTGAGAGAGTGAATGGTGATGTCCCTTGAACCAGCAGTGAGTGAGGGCCCTGTGGATGTGTGATGGGTTTGTGAGTGTGTGAGTTGAAAGTGATGAGAAGAGTGACTTATCCTGGTAGACGGAGGAGATTTTTCATCCTCTTGCAGCACTGGGTGGCTGTTGTCTTTTGAAGGGCGTTGGCGCTGACCACCACCTCCCAAGCCCGATTGGAGATGTTGCTGCCCATCCTGTGGCCAGAGCAGGGGTACAGGATGCCACGGTCAGCCTCCTCTGCATCCAAAAGGTGCTCGAGGGATGCATCATTGGACTTGGGGGCTGCAGTCTTTTTGCCTTTCGGGGCCATGTCTCCTTTGCAGCCGTCCTGGGCTGGAAGCGCTGAGAGGGGTGCGTGTGGCTGGACTTTAAATATGGTGCCCAGCGTGAGGAAGCAGTGAGGTGATAGCGTTGTGGACGAATGAGAACCTGGCCACTACCGAACTTAGTGCAAATCTGGCACGATTCTGTCCTGTGAGTGCATCATTCTGCTCCAGCTCCTGTGAATAAATCTCTATCTCCCCATTGTTCAGCAGGTCCACACCTTGTTTCGTCGTGTGGTTGGGGCCTAAACAGCCGTTTTGGGGATTGTCTATTCGCCCAAATTACGGTGCTTCAATCTGTAGTTTCTCAAAACCATTAATCTTTATTTACAGCAAATATTTACACATTTGTGTCCACAAGTTTTGGAGCTTCTCCTGCTCCTTCCTGATCTTGCTTACTTCTCAGTCTTGTGATCCTTCAGCATTATTATTTTAGAATCATGGATGCTTCTGATGTTAACCCTTTACTCACCAGAGGGAAGGTACGCTGTGTATTGGATTCAATCACCACAGTTTTCCCTTGGCCATAATCCTCACATGATGACCACCAGAAGGCAACCAATCCATACCAACCTTAACCAATAAAACACCCAGTACTCCATAAAATACTCAACTGACAACCCCTGTGCATTCTTTTAGCACCTGTGCTCGTGCTCCTATGCAGTGCTACTCCAGTAACTGTGGCATGGCTGATGGAAAGCTGTTGACGTTCACTGGAGGAGATCGCAGATGGCCTTATAGGATGCCCTCCGGCAGCTCTGACCCTTGAAGGCCCAGGTTCAGACTGCAGCAGTTCAGTAGGGGAGGCAACAGTCTGCTCTTGCTGTCTGACAGGCAGCAGCAAAGGTGAGTGGCAATGGTGGGAGTACAAGTGCTATCATTCTGAGAGAGGGCAGCAGCTTCCAATGGCACCTGTCAAATGGACATCCAGCACTCCAACACAAACCCGCTGCGGGGGAAGTTCCCTGGATTGGCAAGCCAAATGGAGATGGGCAATGAATTTAAACAATTAAAGGCCCTACTAAGGGCAATTTTCCTGGGCAGCCAGCATTCTGATGATGACAGGGCTTTGGGAAAACATCAGCTTTATGGAAGCAGCCTCCCTGCAGCAGTCCAGGGTGCTATCAGAGCCAGAGGCTCCATGTCCCATAGCGGTGGCTGTGAGCATGAAAGGTAGCCCCTGTGACCTCAAGAATCCCCTCGGAGGGGTTTCACCTCAGTTCAGCTGGGCCTTCCATCCTGGAGCATGCAGAATTTTAAGTAATACTTACCTCTCCAAGATCACCTAGCTACCTCAGCAGCACCCCCACCCCTCTCCGGGGCCCTCTGGGACAGAAGAATACAGGAGGCTTCCTGCCATCCTTAATTGAACGGCAGGCTGGGAGGCAGCCGATCAGGGAGCTGCCTCTGGTAAAACCACATCATTGGTCCCGTTGCTGGCAAGTATGGGTTTGTGACCCCCATTTGGTCTTGATGTTGGGGGTCACTAAGAACGCAGTTAAATTAAACTGGTGGAGTTAGAGAAAAGGATTCTTGGTGGTGAAACTTCTGCCGCTTACTGTGAATCAAATCATTGAGTTAAATTTATTCTGAAATGGGAATATTTTTTTAAGTGAATTATTAATTGAGCTTCCCCCCCAAAAAACATATTGTAGCAATTGTTGAAGTCAGGTTTAGTATATGCATCTGGAATGTTAATAGTAAGTGAAACTGAATGCATAGTTCTCACCAAAAAAAATATATCTATCCTCATAAAACCCAATCCCCACGGTAACAAAGCTCTCTCTCATTTAGCTGTTTTTTCATAAAATGGATTTCTCTTCTGCTGATGTTGGATTCAGGCTGGAGGGGGAAAACGTTTTAAAATATGTAATTTTATTATTTAGAAAAACAACCTTTGAACATTTGTAAATTTGACAAGTAATCTACTTTCATATCCAGCTTTTAATACTTCCAACGGAGAAGGTGTTTGGGTGAATGGTTAAGACTCTCTATTGACAGAATCACACTGTTCCCAGGGGACAGGAAGAGGAAATGACTGATGTGGCCATTCTGTTTTGGCTCTGGTTGGTGACAGCACCTCAGACCAATACAACTGGCAACGTTCCCTCATCGCTGACATTAGAACCAACAGAGCACCAGATATTTTCAGGAATCCTGATGATTCAGTGTAAGTTTGTGGCATTTTCTGCACAGCCAGAGAAATGGCTGCATTAATAATATCCTTCACTGGAAACTCAGGAGATGTATAAGTTGCAGTGAGCCAATTTATTTTTTAAATAAGAAATGCTGCACTTCATTGGAATTGCCTTTAATTAATTATGTTAAACTCTTATTGCTTCCACATGCTTTGATTTCTCAGAAAGCCATTTATGAGGAAAAATATTCATGCCTCTGTAAAGAGGAAGGTCAAGTATGCAGTTGGACACCATTGTTGGAACAGGAAGATTTTTTGCTGCTGAGCTGTAATCATGCTGGTATTGCATAAATTATTGAAATGGAGAACTATTCCTATGAATGCTTAATCAAACACAACGTGCAAAATCATCCCAGATTTACTCAATGGGCGGTAGTGGATGGGGACAAAAGCCGTTTAACCCAGCTGCTGAAATGGCGGCTTTTCACACTGTATCGTCCCATCCCCGCATCATTAACTATGTAGCCACAGGAAATAGGCCATCTCGCTGGCAGGCGGCCTCTCATTTGCCTGCCGTTACTTTGCCGTTTCCGCACTCCGGGTGACATGTTTAAACACAGCTGCCTGCACCCCTCCCGATGCTTGCAGCCCAGGGCTGCTCCGGTGAAGACTTAGCCCCAAAAGCCAAAAAGAGCCTAGTTCCAGGGAGCAGAGTCAGAGGGCGGAGTTCCAGAGGGGTGAGTATAAAAACCTTACCTCGGGGATTCGTGGACCTCGGGTCTTTTAAAAAAAAAATTAAAAGTGGCGTCACGGTAAATCTGTGACCTGATTGGCTGGTAGGGAATCTACACTGAATTTGAAACTAAAACATTGTTAAACTAATTAAACCAAATAAATTAATCACTTAATTAATAAGTAGAGAGTATCTAGACCAGAATCAGGGGATTACTGTTCTTAGAATTTAGCATTTATAGTAGAAATCTAGCCCTAGGGAACGTACAGTTAATAAGGAGTCAATAAGCAGTTCTTAGATTTAAATTAATTTATTAAATAGTTCTAGAAATGGCAGTTGCTGGGGTGAAGTGCTTCACCTGTGGGATGTGGGAAATCTGTGATGCTTCTCGTGTCCCGGATAACTACATCTGCAGGAAGTGTCCCCAATTGCAGCTCCTCACAGACCCGCATGGATCGGTTGGAGCAGCAGTTGGATGCACTTAGGAGCATTCAGGTGGCGGAAAGCGTCATTGACAGGAGTTTTGCAGACGTGGTCACACCCAAGGTACAGACAGATAGATGGGTGCCCGCTAGAAGGGGCAGGCAGTCAGTGCAGAAATCCCCTGTGGCTGTTCCCCTCTCTAACAGGTTTACCATTTTGGATACTGTTGGGAGGGGATAGCCTATCAGGGGAAAACAGCAGCAGTAGCCAGAGCAGTGGCACCATGGCTGTCTCTGTTGTTAAGCAGGGGGGGTCAAAGAACAGAAGACCAATTGTCATAGGGGGGACTCTATAGTCAGGGGCTCAGATAGGCACTTCTGTGGTCGTGACAGAGACACCAGGATGGTATGTTGCCTCCCTGGTGCCAGGATCCAGGATGTCTCTGATCGGATATGGGACATTCTGAAGGGGGAGGGAGAACAGCCAGAGGTCGTGGTTCACATTGGTACTAACGACATAGGCAGGAAGAGTGACGAGGTCCTGCAGCGGGAGTTCAGGGAGTTAGGCAGAAAGTTAAAAAACAGGACCTCTAGGGTTGTAATCTCAGGATTACTCCCTGTGCCATGTGCCAGTGAGGCTAGAAATAGGAAGATAGTGCAGCTGAACACGTGGCTGAACAGATGGTGTAGGAGGGAGGATTTCCGATATCTGGATCATTGGGATCTCTTCCGGGGCAAGTGGGACCTGTACAAGAAGGACGGGTTGTATCTAAACTGGAGGGGCACCAATATCCTGGCTGCGAGGTTTGCTAGTGTCACTTGGGAGGGTTTAAACTAGTATGGCAGGGGGGTGGGAACCAGAGCAATAGGTCAGCAGGTGAAATAAAGGACTGGGAACCAGTGAATATGGCCAGTAGGACTAAGAGGAAGGGCAGGCAGGGAGAAATTACTGAACACAGTGGGACTGGGGGTCTGAAATGCATTTGTTTCAATGCGAGAAGTATAACAGGCAAGGCAGATGAGCTTAGAGCTTGGATTAGCACTTGGGACTATGATGTTATTGCTATTACAGAGACTTGGTTGAAGGATTGGCAGATAAACGTTCCAGGATTTAGATGTTTCAGGCAGGATAGAGAGGGATGTAGAAGAGGTGGGGGAGTTGCACTGCTGGTTAACGGGAATATCACAGCTGTACGACAGGAGGACACCTCGGTGGGCTCATGCAGTGAGGCAATATGGGTAGAGCTCCGGAATAGGAAGGGTGCAGTCACAGTGTTGGGCGTTTACTATAGGCCTCCCAATTGCCGGCGGGAGATTGAGGAACAGTTATGTAGGCAGATTTTGGAAAGATGTAAAAGCAATAGGGTTGTTGTGGTGGGTGATTTTAACTTTCCCTATATTGACTGGGAATCATTTAGTGCTAGGGGTTTGGATGGTGCAGAATTTGTAAGGTGCATCCTGGAGGGCTTCCTGAGACAATATGTAGATAGTCCAACTAGGGAAGGGGCAATACTGGACCTGGTATTAGGGAATGAACCCGGCCAGGTGGTCGAAGTTTCAGTAGGAGAGCATTTCGGGAAAAGTGACCATAATTCAGTAAGTTTCAAGGTACTGGTGGATAAGGATTACAGGAGTCCTCAGGTTAAGGTGCTTAATTGGGGAAAGGTTAATTATAACAATATTAGGCAGGAATTGAGGAATCTAGACTGGAGGCAGATGTTTGAGGGCAAATCAACAACTGACATGTGGGGGCCTTTAAAACGTCAGTTGATAAGAATTCAGAACCGGCATGTTCCTGCTAGGATGAAGGATAAGTATGGCAAGTTTCAGGAACCTTGGATAACGAAGGATATTGTGAGATTAGTCAAAAAGAAAAGGGAAGCATTCGTAAGGGCTAGAAGGCTGGGAACAGATGAAGCCCGTGGAGAATATAAAGAAAGTAGGAAGAAACTTAAGCAAGGAGTCAGGAGGGCTAAAAGGGGTCATGAAAAGTCACTGGCAACCAGGATTAAGGAAAATCCCAAGGCCTTTTATACATATGTAAAAAGCAAGAGGGTAGCCAGGGAAAGGGTAGGCCCACTCAGGGACAGAGGTGGGAATCTGTGTGTGGAGCCAGAAGAAATGGGAGAGATACTAAATGAATACTTCTCATCAGTATTCACCAAAGAGAAGGACTTAGTGGTCGATTTGTCTAGGGAAGAGTGTGTAGATAGCCTGGATCATGTTGAGATCAAAAAAGAGGTGTTAGGCGTCTTGAAGAATATTAAGGTGGATAAGTCCCCAGGGCCAGATGGGATCTACCCCAGAGTACTGAGGGAGGCAAGGGAGGAGATTGCTGGGGCCTTGACAGAAATCTTTGTATCCTCACTGGCTACGGGTGAGGACCAGAGGACTGGAGAATGGCCAATGTTGTTCCATTGTTTAAGAAGGGTAGCAGGGATAATCCAGGAAATTACAGGCCGGTGAGCCTTACATCAGTGGGAGGGAAATTATTGGAGAAGATTCTTCGTGACAGGATTTACTACCATTTGGAAGCAAATGGGCGTATTAGTGAGAGGCAGCATGGTTTTGAGAAGGGGAGGTCGTGTCTCACTAACTTGATTGAGTTTTTCGAGGAAGTGACAAAGATGATCGATGGAAGGGCAGTGGATGTTATATACATGGATTTCAGTAAGGCCTTTGACAAGGTCCCTCATGGCAGACTGGTACAGAAGGTAAAGTCACACGGGATCAGAGGTGAGCTGGCAGGATGGATACAGAATTGGCTTGGTCATAGAAGACAGAGGGTAGCAGTGGAATGGTGCTTTTCTGAATGGAGAGCTGTGACTAGTGGAGTTCTGCAGGGATCAGTGCTGGGACCTTTGCTGTTTGTACTTTACATAAATGATTTGGAGGAAAATGTAACGGGGCTAATTAGTAAGTTTGCAGACGACACTAAGGTTGGAGGAGTTGTAGATAGTGAAGAGGATTGTCAAAGGATACAACGGGATATAGATCGGTTGGAGACTTGGGCGGAGAAATGGTAGATGGAGTTTAATCCAGACAAATGCGAGGTAATGCATTTTGGAAGGTCTGATACAGGCAGTAATTTTACAGTAAATGGCAGAACCCTTAAGTGCATTGACGGGCAGAGGGATCTGGGTGTACAGGTCCACAGGTCACTGAAAGTGGCAACGCAGGTGGATAAGGTAGTCAGGAAGGCATATGGCATGCTTGCCTTCATTGGCAGGGGTATTGAGTATAAAAGCTGGGAAGTCATGCTACAGCTGTATAGAACCTTGGTTAGGCCACACTTGGAATATTGCGTGCAATTCTGGTCACCACATTACCAGAAGGATATGGAGGCATTGGAGAGGGTGCAGAGGAGGTTTACCAGGATGCTGCCTGGTCTGGAGGTTATTAGCTCTGAGGAGAGGTTGGAGAAACTCAGATTGTTCTCACTAGAGCGACGGAGATTGAGGGGCGACTTGATAGAAGTTTAGAAAATTATGAGTGGCATGGACAGAGTAGATAGTCAGAAGCTTTTTCCCAGGGTGGAAGAGTCAATTACTAGGGGACATAGATTTAAGGTGAGAGGAGAAAACTATAGAGGAGATGTGCGGGGCAAGTTTTTTACGCAGAGGGTAGTGAGTGTCTGGAATTCGCTGCCAGAGGAGGTGGTGGAAGCAGGTACGATAGTGATGTTTAAGAGGCAGCTTGACAAATACATGAATAGGATGGGAATAGAGGGATACGGACCCCGGAAGTGCAAAATGTTTTAGTTGACGGGCAATATGATCGGCGCAGGCTTGGAGGGCCGAAGGGCCTGTTCCTGTGCTGTACTTTTCTTTGTTCTTTGTTCTTTGTTTTGTTCTTTGAGTGCAGCTCCCGATTCAGTGATGTATCCCTGGGAGGCCTTCTGGATGCCATGGAGGCCGCTGCAATGTCCCCTACCCCCACTCTGGCCGCAGGAGGCCCATCAGTCTCACCACTCCAGCTTGGGAGACGGTGGCAGAGGTGGTCAGTGCCAGTTCTACATAGACGAGGTCAGTCATCCAGTGCAGAAAACAGATGAATGATCTCATCCATGCAGCCAGGGTAAGACAACTATCTCATCACTCTAAACTCACACACTCACAAGCCCATCACACATTCACAGGCATCTCACTCACTGCCAGCTCAAGGGACATCACCACTCACTCTCTCACACACACCCTCACATCTCCATCTGGCCTCATCTCCTCTGGAGACTGCTTCCTCAGCCCTCACCCTCTTGAGGCCACTTGCACAGATCAACTTGTGCCCCCAACACACACCCTGGGATACCCTCCTTCCCCAGTACAGCCCTCACCCTGAGGCCACTTCTCCCCCTTCCCCAAGCAAGTCCTCACCCTGCAGCCATTGGAAAGCCTGGGGTGGCTTTAAGACTGGTCTTTCTGGTAGTCTTATGGCTGGTCTGGTAGGTAGAGACCTGCCCATGAGCCTCCCTAACAGTAATGTGGTGCTGTCTGTGAAGCCTGGTGTTGATGACTGTGAGTGCTGCCTGGAGCAAGGTGGGCAAATAAACCTCAAAGTGCAGCTCACCAGGCGCACGTTGTTTATATCCAGTTGTGAAACAGGTCAGCGTGCAATCATGGCGGCGCGCCCGGGCGATCCAGCCTGGGTGGATGATTTCAGTGAGCAGGTTCCCGATGTGTGACAGCCATTGACAGAGTGGAGCAGACGATCACAACAGCATGAAGCTAATTTTTGGCCTTCTTGCCATATTGTGCCCCCTCTCCCCAAGCCGCCAAGATGCCTGACACCAACGTGGCTGCAAAATCCTGGCCAACATTTTGACAATGAGGATGGTTCAAGAATAATAATGAAAGATTCACAGACAAATCAGTGCAGCTAAAGACAGGTTTGGGAAACACGAAAGGTAATAATTAACTCCTGTATGTTGTAAGGGTTTTGTTTTCCTCCAGGCCCATATATGTCTAGAGTGAGTCAATAACTATATACCCATGTATATTTACCTGGATCTAGGTAGCAATATGATGCTGTCAGTTTTGGGGCTGCCTCATATAATATCGTTCTCCTTTGCAGTCATTCTATTTCAGTTCCTTCATGATGGGAAATGGATTCAAGTTTACTCTAAAAAGTAATGTTACCATCAATATGCAAAACTCATTTTTCATGTTGTATTATGCAAGGTAGTGATTGTGAATATAATTGAAAACACCCATTGAATAGTAGTGTAGGTGCATGTCCAAAAAAATCCAACCAGTCAGAAATGTGCAAGTTGCAGCAAGTTACTAAAAGCAAAGATGTTGGCAGCTTTGGAGACAATGACGGGTATTTATCTGGCAGCACAGAACACTGTCAAATCAACACTGAGTCAACAAGAGTACATTTTCAAGGATTTTGAAATCTTGTCTATCTTTTGTAATTAAAATCACAGTTGTACCATTTTTCTCTCATCTCCATTTGTCATGACTTGTCCTTCATCATTAGCCACCTTCTGATAATAAATTGCAATTCTCCACATGAACACAGTAACTTTACCACCAGGAAATTTGTAAAACATCAAATTATTACCAAGAGAAAAGCTCAATCCAATTTAAAGATGTGTAAAGCCCTATGCAGGCCTAGCTGTAAAAGGGTATTTCTTGATTTTTGAGAGGTTGAAGTGAGCAAAATATAAAGTCAACAAATATTTGTTGCAGGGGGTAAGTTTGCTTTCCATTAGAGATGGTCTACTCCATATAATGTTTCTGCTTTATTTCCAATTGATCATATAGGTTTCTCGTGAGAAGGAGAGAGAGAATTAATCCCATGGTTCTTACATGTTGCTACCTAGCTCTAGACTGCCCTTACTTCCAGGTCATGTGTCTTCTTACATCACCCTGTGGGTGGTACTGTACTCAGTCCCACGTTAACCCTTAACCCTTACCACATCCTTCTATTACAGTTGCAATTTTTAAAATAGTTTTATCAACATTCTGTAAGAAGGTATGGAGGGAAAAGATAGCTGGATGGATGAATCAGGTTAGTAGGGGCACTGTCCTGCTGCCCAAGTACAAATTACTGAAATCGATTGAGCATTTCTGGGTGGTTCCAGTGAACTCTGGCCTCCATCTCCCCCAAATAAATTTAGTACTGGGACCTTACGTACTCCTCCAGTAACCACAGCAGATTCAGCGCCCCAAGGGTTCAGTAATTAAAAAAAAAACACCTCCCTTTCCACTGATCCAATAGAGATTCATAATATTGTAATTACATATTCTCAATACAAAGAAAACCAACTTCATTGTTGTATTCCTTTTATGACAGTCAGACAGCAAGATGCTAGTTTTGTAAAGTTAATGGTGAAGTGGGACAACTTGGATAGCATTTTTATCTGACAGTGACAGGTCACCGGGTTCCTGGGTCAGTGTAGATAGAAACATCATTGTAGAGTTACATAGAATGCATAGAAAACACTGCACAAAAGCAGGTTTTTGCAAATATGAGGTTTATAAGATTGTTGTTTCAGGGCTGTGCCTTTAATTTAGGATAAAATGAAGAGGTCATGTGACCTGCTCTGAAGTCTGCCTAACAGCAGGTTTGGGTGACGTGGGTGTTAAAGATTAAAGAGGCCCGGGTTGTTTTGCTGGAAAGAGGGTGTAAGGTGTTCACAGTTGGAGACAGTCGGCAGCACTTGTGGTTAGACAGCTGCTCTCCAAAGTCCCAGGAAAGTGTTGAAAATGTCAAGTTGTAAATGGTTGAACTTTAAATTGTCCACTTACTTCCAAGATAAAAGATATTTGGGGTCTCAACAATAGCTAATCAGTATTTTATCTGGATACAAGGCCCATGTGATTCACGTTGCATGGAGATGGGCCTTGAGAGCGGCAGCGTTTCTAAGATATCCCTGAAACTCCCATACACAGGCAGTCTGCCAGGATCCAGGAGAGTGCAAGCAGCTAGAGGTTGAAAGTCTCTATGGTTCAATGTGCAGGAGTGATGGGAACTCGCACTCAGATTGAAAAGAACAAATTTGGGAGGATTTGAAATGAGGCTGGAAGATTTGCACAAGATGGAGGGAAAATCTCTAGGAAAAACCCTCACCATCAAAGATAATTCTGGAGTTGAACTACCAGGTTGGGAAAGGAAAAGAATGAAAGTAAACCACCTGGAGACAAGAATTACTTTGGACTGGGTCCAGGAAAATTGAATGACTACTTAAAGGACAGTGTAAAGCATAAAAATGAAGTGGGTTTTTGGTTGTGTTATAAGTAAAAAGGGAAAGTTCTGTTTTGTAATTTAAAGTATAAGTTGCCTACAACAATAGTGCTTGGTCAATGGTGCTTTCAGCTATTAACTAGAAGTTTGAATTTCTTTTTAAAGGTTTTGGGTCTGTACGGAATCTTAACAAGACCATGTGGCCAAACAGATCTACGCTGGTGATTATGCTCAACGTGACCTTCTTCATCTTTCTCCCTCATGTGTTATCTAGCTTCCCCTTAAATGTGTCACCATAAATGATCCTCAGGCATCAGCAAGTACATTGGCCAGGGCTGGGAAAGAGAATTATATATGCATCACTGGCAACTTGCATTTTCACGGATCTCGGTCCAATTGCCGTACTGAGTTGCTTCATACATTTCAGTATATCTGCAATATATTACTCTCAGGTTTCTTGGGAAATGAGCTGTAACTTAAAAATCCCTCTGTTTTTTGTTCTATTCTCCATTACTTCACCAAAAGAAATTATGACGCTGATTTGCCACTTCATACAAACCACATGAAGTAATTGCTTTACCTTGTGACTACAAGGGAAAAAAGATATCCATTTATAAGGTGAGAGGAGCTGCTGCCTTCAGAGTCTCCATAATAACTGCTGCAGGTAGAGAGAGATTTCTGAATCAGCCCTTAATTTCTGCTAAAGGTTGAGAAAATATCTGTTTGTTTTGATTGCCAAATTCCTAAAATCTACTATATCAAAACAAACCCCTCTACACATCAAAACAGAAAAATCTAGAAAAGGTCTAGTTATTTTTAGTTTCGGAGAAATAAAAATCTGCGATTCCAAATGTTTTTCTAAATATACTCGTGTGACTCATGCCCAAAACTCCTGAGCAAAGTGAAATTTGCAAGAGGAATGTTCTATTCCCTGTTCCTGTGCAGTACACATCACCTCCCCTATTCCCATAATCCTAACTCTCCCATTCTATGCCTATAAATTACCTGTTCCTCACTGTCATTCGGACTTCATCTGTCATCAACTCATATCCTTCCTATCTAACATTCACAAGGCACCACTAAAAAAGACATTGAAATGCTCCTCTATGTGATAAAAAAAGAATAAAATGCTCAAGCCAGTACTCATTTAAAAACTATACTTTGAAAACTCAACTTGATAAATGCGGCAAATCTTTCTCTCATTGGTGGATTGTCTATAAAATAAGCAATTCAGTGATTCTGAATGACCACGGTTCTTTCTCTATCTCTCTACATCATTTTCCTTCTTTGTGATAATAATCGATCTGTCGTCTTAACAATTTTTCAGTCTGTTTTTTAAAATTTGGATGAATAGACCAGAGCCCATTTTTTTGAGAATGTACCGCAAAGTGATAGTTGATGCACAACTGCAAAATTCAAGCAGATGAATTGCTCAGTGAAATTTACACCAAAAGATCATTTAGGCCTCAAATTTTCTTCAGACCTGAGCACATATCCTGGTAGAAAGCAGCTGAAAGGGTAACCGAATGGGCAGCAAGTAATCTAGCAAGGCCACACAGGCTGGGGCTTTGGATCAAAGAGCGCAGAGTGGGGTTTCATGCTGGGACTGGGGTGGATGGATATTCTGTCCAACCCATATTTAGACTGTGGCTAAAAAGACACTTCGGTTGCCAGAATGATGTTACCTGCCAGATGTTTTGACAGCTCCCACCTCTTGCGTGCCCAGCGACCTGGACAGCAAAAAGATATTAGCCAAGGGTAATTCATGAGTTGGGATCATGTGTGTGTCTTGGCCTGGAAAACTCCGAAAGATACCATGATGGCACGGTGATATTATCCTCATGGAAAGGAGCTTGATTCGCACTGTTTGTCTTCAACCTTCTACCAGCAGCTTGGCTGCCCCCTGAACTCTGTGCAGTGCTGCATATTGTGCCCCATTGCCTCCCATCCTATTATGAGTGCTGAAGATGTATGGTACAAGAGTCTGCCAGAATTATTGAACGGGAATAATTCAACCCCGATCATAGATGCTCCAGCGGGATGGGGAGTACGGGTCCGTGGAGGGATGGTGTGGTGCATTTTTCGCTCTATATGTTTATCAGGCCTAGTCTGCTACATTTGCACACTCTCACACTGCCAAAGTTCATAGATCAACCAAAGCCATAATATTTTAGATCTATTTGCAGATGGCTGCATTTACCTTAATTTTATATTCACTCAAATTTTATATCTTGGCTCAAAGGGAATAAGACTAATCTCTTTAGGAGATGTGAATTAAACAAATAGAATCTCTACTTAGCCTTGAGTCACAAGTCTAAAACCATGCATGTTCTCCCTCAGTTATTCACATTAATATTTGATATAATTTTATATCACAAGCTAGTCGAACATTCTACTGTGGCTCTCTTAACTCTCCATGTCTGATTTAAAACATATTTGATAAGTCCAGATTTATTGTTGTTCATTTTTAAAGGAGCCCACAGCCAACACTGCTAAGCTCCAGTTGTAACAAATGAAGATCAAAGGAGCTAAACCGAGCAATTTATTCTGCGGTTGAAGAGGATAAATTTGAGACAGCAATCTTGGACGGTTTTGTCAGGATCACAGGAGCTCTCTCCAATGCACCTGACAAACTTTGCCACAGCATTCACACCACAGACTACTTCAATGTTGGCCTTTCTGAAGTCAATCATCATGTTTACCCATTAGAGGGAAGTGGAAGTATTTCCTGGAAGGGCACTTCGTCATTTCTGGACTTGCCAAAACTGTGCCGTTAACACCTAAATAGTGGGCCTGGAGGCAAAGTATTACGTATACAGCTAATTCCATGATGTTTGTTCCCCATGAATACATTTTACAAAACTAGCGTTTTACAGGCGCATTTCAAAATCCACATACAATCTAAGCCATCACACCTTCATATTTCATCACAGCAAGCTAATTTTAATTTAGTCCAACATTTTAACAACATTTGGACCAACTGTTGCCATCACATATTGAAAGATGTTGTAATCTGTAGTGATTTTATGAATTCCAAATTGTCTCTCACTTTTGCGATCTGTTGTCTGGACTTCTTCCCTTTGCAATAGGGACAATTGAAATCCTCTCTGCCTTGGAGAATCTCTGTGCATTAACAGCACCCAGTGTGGACATTTTATGAGGGATCTTTTTGCAACCAGAGAACAATGGAACAAAGGAAGGAAACAACAGTTTTGTTATTCACTTTTAATCTGTAGAACAAAGGAGAAGGTATAGAGCTATGTCCCTCTACTGTGTCTCAGAACTTTGTTCATTGCCTTACTCTAAGAACATGGTCAAAAGGTCAGTTTTAATTACACCGCTATCAGGAAAAGCATTTTTTTGTTTGCTGTGTTGCATCTGGGAAGTTCTTCCACAGCAGCTGACGATGATGATCTTTTGTGCGTTCATTCTGCTATGTTGACACTGAGAAATTAAGCTCTGATTTTATATGTGATTTGAATCTTGTGTCAGCGAAGATTTAAAAATTATTTATTCTGACTCCAACTGTAGTCAATGAATTTTCCCAGACATGATATGGAATAATTCTAATCTTTCTCTTCCCTGGGTGAGATGATGCAATATTTTTTAGCAAGATTAGACATTAGGATTTGGGGAGACAGTGGCATAGTGGTATTGTCACTGGACTATTATTCCAGAGACCCAGGATAAAGCTCTGGGATAAAAGCAAAATACTGCGGATGCTGGAAATCTAGAACAAAAACAAAAATACCTGGAAAATCTCAGCAGGTCTGACAGCATCTGCGGAGAGGTACACAGTTGACGTTTCGAGTCCGTATGACCCTTCATCACAACTAAGGAAATAGAGAAATGAGGTGAAATATAAGCTGGTAGAAGGGGGTGGGACAGGAGAGCTCGATAGGGGGCCAGTGATAGGTGGAGGCAAAGAAGAGACTGCCAAAGATGTCATAGACAAAAGGACAAAGGGGTGTTGACGGTGGTGATATTATCTAAAAGATGTGCTATTGGGGACATTAAGGGTAGCAAGCAGGACAAGCTAGTGGCAGATGGCCCTAGTGGGGGTGGGGTGGGGGGAAGGGATCGAAATGGGCTAAAAGGTGGAGATGAAACAATAGATCGAAATGAATTTAAAAATAGGTGGGAAAAGAAAAAAATATAGTTGTAAAAAAATTATAAATTATTGGAAAAAGGGGGATCAGAAAGGGGGTGAGGATGGAGGAGAGAGTTCATGATCTAAAATTGTTGAACTCAATATTCAGTCCGGACGGCTGTAAAGTGCCTAGTCGGAAGATGAGGTGCTGTTCCTCCAGTTTGCGTTGAGCTTCACTGGAACAATGCAGCAGGCCAAGGACGGACATATGGGCATGAGAGCAGGGTGGAGTGTTGAAATGGCAAGCAACAGGGAGGTCTGGGTAATGCTTGCGGACAGACCGAAGGTGTTCTGCAAAGCGGTCACCCAGTCTGCGTTTGGTCTCTCCAATGTTGAGGAAACCGCATTGGGAGCAACGAATGCAGTAGACTAAATTGAGGGAAGTGCAAGTGAAATGCTGCTTCACTTGAAAGGAGTGTTTGGGCCCTTGGACGGTGAGGAGAGGGGAAGTAAAGGGGCAGGTGTTGCACCTTCTGCAGTTGCATGGGAAGATGCCGTGGGAGGGGGTTGAGGTGTAGGGGGTGATGGAGGAGTGGACCAGGGTGTCCCGGAGGGAATGATCCCTGCAGAATGCCGCCGGGGGGGTGAAGGGAAGATGTGTTTGGTGGTGGCATCATGCTGGAGTTGGCGGAAATGGCGGAGGATGATCCTTTGAATGCGGAGGCTGGTGGGGTGATAAGTGAGGACAAGGAGGACCCTATCATGTTTCTGGAAGGGAGAGGAAAGTGTGAGGGCGGATGCATGGGAGATGCGTCGGACACGGTTGAGGGCCCTGTCAACCAACGTGGGTGGAAAACCTCGGTTAAGGAAGAAGGAAGACATGTCAGAGGAACTGTTTTTGAAAGTGGCATCATCAGAACAGACGCAACGGAGGCGAAGGAACTGAGAGAATGGGATGGAGTCCTTACAGGAAGCGGGGTGTGAGGAGCTGTAGTCGAGGTAGCTGTGGGAGTCGGTAGGCTTGTAATGGATATTGGTGGACAGTGTATCACCAGAAATTGAGACTGAGAGGTCAAGGAAGGGAAGGGAAGTGTCAGTGATGGACCATGTGAAAATGATGGAGGGGTGGAAATTGGAAGCCAAATTAATAAATCTTTCCAGATCAAGACGAGAGCATGAAGCAGCACCGAAGCACAGTCATCGATGTACCGGAGAAAGAGTTGTGGGAGGTGGCCGGAGTAGGACTGGAACAAGGAATGTTCCACATACCCCATAAAGAGACAGGCATAGCTGGGGCCCATGCGGGTACCCATAGCCACACCTTTTATTTGGAGGAAGTGAGAGGAGTTTAAGGAGAAATTGTTCAGTGAGAGAACAAGTTCAGCCAGACAGAGGAGAGTAGTGGTGGATGGGGATTGTTCGGGCCTCTGTTCGAGGAAGAAGCGGAGAGCCATCAGACCATCCCGGTGGGGGATGGAGGTGTAGAGGGATTGGATGTCCATGGTGAAGAGGAGGCGGTTGGGGCCAGGGAATTGGAAATTGTTGATATGATGTCAGGCGTGAGAGGAATCGCGAATGTAGGTGGGAAGAGACTGGACAAGGGGAGAGAGAATGGAGTCAAGATAGCAAGAAATGAGTTCCGTGGGGCAAGAACAGGCTGACATGATCGATCTGCCGGGACAGTCCTGTTTGTGGATTTTGGGTAGGAGGTAGAAGCGGGCCGGCCGAGGTTGGGAGACTATGAGGTTGGAAGCTGTGGATGGAAGATCTCCAGAGGAGATGAAGTCAGTGACAGTCCTGGAAACAATGGCTTGATGTTCAGTGGTGGAGTCATGGTCCAGGGGGAGGTAGGAGGAAGTGTCTGCGAGTTGGCGCTCAGCCTCCGCAAGGTAGAGGTCAGTGTGCCAGACAACAACAGCACCACCCTTGTCAGCGGGTTTGATGACAATGTTGGGGTTGGACCTGAGAGAACGGAGTGCAGTAAGTTCAGAGAGAGATTAGAATGGGTGAGAGGAGCAGAGAAGTTGAGACGACTAATGTCACGCCAACAGTTCTCAATGAAAAGATCAAGAGAAGGTAAGAATCCAGAGGGAGGGGTCCAGGTGGAGGGAGAATATTGGAGGTGGGTAAAAGGATCCGTTGAACGGGGAGAGGACTCCTGCCCAAAGAAGTGAGCACGGAGACGAAGACGGCGGAAGAAGAGTTCAGCATCGTGCCGAGCCCGAAATTCATTGAGATGAGTGCGTAAGGGTTTAAAACTAAGTCCGTTGCTGAGCACTGAATGTTCAGTATCAGAGAGAGGAAGGTCAGGGGGTATGGGGAATACACGGCCGAGGCTGGGATTGGAAGACGGGGTGGGGACAGAGGGATGGGCAGGGGTGGAGGGTCCTGGATGGGTGTTGGTGTCGATGAGTTGTTGGAGCTCTGGGGACCTGGGTTTGAATCCCACCACAGCAGATGGTGAAATTTGAATTTAATAAAAATCTGGGATTAAAAGTCTGCATTGCCGATTGTCGTAAAAACCCATTTGGTTCACAAATGTCCTTTTAGGGAAGGAAATCTGCTGTCCTTACCTGGTCTGGCCTACATGTGACTACAGACCCACAGCAATGTGGTTCTCTCTTAACTGCCCTCTGAACAAGGGCAATTAGGGTTGGGCAATAAATGCTGGCCCAGCCAGCAATGTCCACACCCCATGGACAAATAAAATAAAAAATAAACTTGCATAATTACTGCAGTGAAATGCATCTGCATTAAACTACACCGTAGGACTTAAGCCACTTACTTTCTCATCCTGGTTCTGAAGATTCCAATGTTATTAAGTTAGCTTAGATATATTTTTCAGCTGTTTTTTCAGACAACAAAAGGAGTCTGCTTTTATCAGAACCCTCCAAGCCAAGACTTGCTGTGCCCTAGATGCTTGAGAGCCTTCAGATCAAGAATTGGTCTTTTCAGTTACCAACAATCACATGATGTCAACTACGACAGAGATAAGCCTCCCCATGATCTTCACTTGCAAAGCATCGGCCATTATCATGATCAATGATTATATTTTGCTTTATTTAAAGTCTTTTTGCCACCATAATTCTCAATAACAAAAGCTGATAATTTTTTCTGTCTTTCTTTTGATTCTTTAAAAAATACCATTTCAAAGTAAAAGGAAGTTACATCCTCAGTAAAGTTGCTTGTAGCAATTGTTGGAGTTGATGGTGTAAACAGGATTGAGCTAACATGACCCAGACCTTCCTGTCACTTGCCATTTCAACACTCCACTCTGCTCTCATGCCCACATGTCCGTCCTTGGCTTGCTGCATTGTTCCAGTGAAGCTCAACGCAAACTGGAGGAGCAGCACCTCACCTTCCGACTAGGCACTTTACAGCCTTCCGGACTGAATATTGAGTTCAACAATTTTAGATCATGAACTCTCTCCTCCATCCCCACTCCCTTTCCGATCCCCCTTTTTTCCAATAATTTATATAGATTTTTCCTTTCCCACCTATTTTTAAATGTATTTCCATCCATTGTTTTATCTCTACCATTTAGCCTATTTTGATCCCTTCCCCCACCCCACCCCCACTAGGGCTATCTGTACCTTGCTCGTCCTGCTTTCTACCCTTAATCAGCACATTCCTTAGATAATATCACCACCTTCAACACCTCTTTGTCCTTTTGTCTGTGACACTTTTTGGTTATCTCCACCTATCACTGGCCCTCTATCCAGCTCTACTTGTCCCAACCCCCCTTAAACCAGCTTATATTTCACCTCTCTTCTATTTTTACTTAGTTCTGTTGAAGGGTCATTCGGACTCGAAACGTTAACTGTGTTCCTCTCCGCAGATGCTGCCAGACCTGCTGAGTTTTTCCAGCTATTTTTATTTTTGTTTAGGAGATATACAGTCATTAACTCAGGACTTTTTAGTGATCGCTGTGTTTGTTAATCATCATCAGCCTCAGTCAGCTGATACAATTCCATCAATCTCATTGGCTCATTATTCGCAGAGCTCAGCAAAGAGACATTGAAAGAGGATATTAATTACATTTCTTGTAACTCTTGTTTAAAAGAAACACTGATCTTATGTTTAATTTTCTTCTTTGTACTGACTTGATTTGCATTAGATTCAGATTTATTGCGTTTATCACCCAGCTGTGTTTTTAGTTGTTGCTCTTCTGAGGTTTTACTGTTGTAAATATTGTACATATGACTGAATTAGAAATATTCTGAGATCTTTGATATCAATCAGTCGGAATTTTCAGCGATGTTTTATACCTTGTGGTAAGTTGGTAAAACATTGATGAAATGGATATGTCATGATCGGGGTTTCCCCATTTTTCTTAGTTCCCTTTACCACTTGAAATTTAATGACTGAGAAGATTACTGGATGTTGGGATGTGCTTGACCATGGGATTGACCATTATGCTGTCTAGTTCTTGCCTCTTTACTGCTCTATACTGTACCTTGCACAGGCAGCTCTGAGAAAACAGGGGCTTGTTGTTTGGCGAATTGTCAGGTGAAGTTCCTTCCGTCTTTCCTTCCTGAACACTATGGGCAGAGTTTTGCCCTTATCGGGCGGGAGCAGGCAGGGGGTGATCGGGAAGCTGACCGCTACCTGTGATGGAAGCCGGAAGGCCAACTAAGGCCCGCCCAGCGTAAGCGCAGGTGGCAGCGCTCAGCGCTGTGTGTGTGGGCGAGGGGGAGCAGGGCGAGCGCCAACTTAGTGCATTCGCGCGAGTGCGGACTTCAGAATCTCCCTGAGGCTCGGAGCTGCCTTAGGGACATGAAGCATTTTCAAAAAAAGAGAAATAAATAATGTAATAAAATATGTCCCCTCACGAGATGCTGTCAGACGAGCAGGGATGTGTTATTAATTAAATTTTAAATTTTTTATTTTATTTTTATTTGCTTTAGGAAACCTCATCCCGCCCATGGATGAGGTTTCCTAAAAAATGCAATGACCACTCGGTCTTTTCACCTGCCCTGCCCACCGTCAGGTTGGACGAGCGGTGAAAAATTCTATTCAATTGATCCTTTAATGGCCTTAACAGGCCTTTTAATTGTCAGGAAGGTTTAACTGAGAGGACTTGCGTAATCCTATTGAAATTCACTTTCCATTGAGTAGTCAGAGACAGGAACAGACAGAATCCAGGGTGATGCGCATGACCCAAACTGCTGAGTTTTTCCAGGTATTTTTATTTTTGTACACAGCTGACTCCGGTACGCGGCCGTCAAACGAAATATTGCGTGACTGCACATTGACGCCGGGACGCTCGTGTGATGTCAACGCGCATCATTTTACGCTTGAGCAGGTCGGGCACACACCTGCCCACTGAGCTAAAAACGTTGCCCTGTGAGTAACTGTGTTAATCCGGCAGTGTGCTGGGCCACCAAGGCACTACTGCAAAGCTTCATCTTAGATTTTTTTGAACCTTGCTGTTGATTTAGCAGCTTGCTCTACACCCAGGCCAAGTGTGCAGCACAACTGCTGATTTCTCTAGCAGCAGGTTTGGCACCAGCGGTGAGACCATTGCCAAGAAGGTGCATGGTTTAAAACATACTCAGGCCATCTGCTGAACTGGCTTTAAGTTTCTAATGATAGAAAGAGCTGACTATCCTGAAATGTTGCTGGCAGGTGGAGGTTGCCTGAACTCTATGCATGCATTTAACACACAGACTGGAATTCTGCTGTCATCAGTCTGGGAGAAGTGCATATTCATGGCTGACAGCTCATTCAGCTCTCAGAATGCACACTTTGTGATGCAATATAGCAAGAACAACTCTACTACTCTTCAAGGGCTCTGGCTAATATATTTATAATTTTATATTACTTAATATTTTAGAATTCTTAGTGACTAAAATGACTTCTTGTTCAGGTTTCTAATGATATGTCCTACTTTTAGTTGCCAAAACCAGTGAGTTTGGGTTATGCGCATCACCCTGGATTCTGTCTGTTCCTGTCTCTGACTACTCAATGGAAAGTGAATTTCAATAGGATTACGCAAGTCCTCTCAGTTAAACCTTCCTTCTCCTCAATCCTATATCTAGCAGTCAAGACCAGCATTATCCTCCCATCATAGTTGTGCTGAGATGTCAGTGGAGAGTGTGGTCTGTTGGCTTCCTGTGTCACTGGATGGACTGACCTTTGCCTTGCGTGTTTTTGAAAAGAACTTCCCTCTCACAGTGTTAAACTGGTACAGCCTGCACCAGTTACTTAAACTAGTACAGTTAAGTATATAAGAAAATGCATGTATCTGATTCAAGTGTAGACCTTAGAATGACCAATCCCTCCCTCTCTATTTCATTTTACAGAATTTCAGTAGATCAAACCTGTTCAATTCAACCTGATTGTATATAACATTTACCCTGCAAGTATTCAGGGGACATTTGCCTTTTAAGTTTAGTCTCAGTGATAAACTTGTTGTGTAAATTGAGAGCCAGGCTCGGACTTGACCCTGGTGCAAAGGGGAGTTAAGGCTCCTTGGAGTGGGTAGTCTTCCTCCAGTTTAATTTGACACCACATGGAGTTAAATCCAGTTTAGAATCAAATCTGATTTATAAGGCCCTTGGGGGTGGGGGATAGTGGGAGGTCTTTAGACTCCCTTAGCACCTATAATCCTACATTTCTCTCATTTAAGTACAATGACTCTGCTCTCTAGGCATTAACATTTCTATCTGTTGGGAGAGAGTTGGTGTAGCCTGGGAATCACTAGTCTCAGTTACAGCCAGGCGATGTAAACAGAGTTCTCTGTCTGGCCAGAAGCAGAACTACACCTGTTACTTTCAGGCCAATAGCTGCAGAGCAAATATCCCATAAAATGTGGCGTCTAAATTGACATTCCAAATATTCTCTGTTTATCCTTTCAATTAGTTCAGCCTATCAAGTGCCTTGCATTCACCATACTGTTATCTCAGGTTAAACTAGCCTCAAATAAAACTCAAATCACTTTGTTGTGAAATGTTTTTGTTAAGTGCCTCCTGTTTTATTAAGTGGTGAATCAATAAGAGGAGATGGCAGCACAATGATTTCCAAAGTGACTATTTTTATCTACAGTTTAGGGAAATGTTGATCCAAGCGCTGCATTTCCTGACTAATTAGTTGAGTTTATTGTGATTCAACAATTTGACTAAATGACAGTTACTATTTGAGGGATTTATTTTCAGGCAGATTTTGTTATAACAGTCCTATCCAAATCTGACCAGCTTAAATCCACTTTGAGTCTGAAAGTATTTTAATCTAATGCTGGTTTCCATTCCTAATTGAGGAAGGCAGAGATTTCTATAAAGCTAGTGCTCAGCTAAAAATAGAATGGTGGAACACATTAGAATATCATACTATAAAATTACATGGCCTCACAGCACATGGTAGGGAAATAAGATACCTCTATGTCAGTGGACAATTTTGTGTATGCAGTGTAAATATTTAGTGCTAAAGACTCACTACATCTTGCATTACTATCAAAATGGCATCTTTTACAGTACGTTAGGAGGTAATTCCCTTTCTGAACATAATGCTGTGTTTTATCTCCTTAGAAATGTTTTCCTTGTGCTATTTTGATAAGTAGTTGGAGCACAGTGCTGCCAAATCTCGAGATCTCATCTATTTAAGCATGGAATGACCACAAGCTGATCACCTTGTGAAATTCTGGTTGACAGATATGTGTCACAGAGATGCCCACATTAGGTGACAGACTCTATGCCAACAGCAGTGTACAGCATGGGTGGAATTTAGTTGAGGTAATGGGGGTTCTGCACACCGGTTGGAGAATCGGTGGGAGTCCCACATCACCTTCCACAGTGGGGGGCCCAAAGCAGTTTCAATGCCGTCAGGCCAGTTTCAGGCACCTGACTCAATCAAGGCCCCCATAGGGCGGAATTCCCAGCTCCAAGAGCTGGCAGCCAATCAGAGTCCAGCAGCTCTCCATTATCAGCATGGCCACGAGAAACATTCACTGCAGCCAGTAAGGCACTGAGGCCTTCACCAGGGATCATCGCCGGATCCCTGGAGTGAGGTAAGTGGGAGGGGTGGGGAGGGGAGCCACTGACGAGGGGTGGAGTGGGGTCAGATTCGAGGGCAGCGGTGGCTTTCCCCAGCTCCTACTCCCCCTTCCCAATGCTGGGTCTCTCAGTCGGGTGCAGACCGGCCTGTGAGTGAGGAACTCGAGCCTCCTCACCATGAGGCTGCAGGCAGGCTTTCAGGAGGCACAGGAGACAGATGTGAGTTCAGTCACATCCCTGAACTGCATTAAATCCCAGTGGGCTCAGGGATAATTGGTCTCAAGCAGCTCGTTAATGAGCCTAATTCCCTTCTCGCTGCCAGCAGATGGGATTAATGCGTCTGGCCCTTCCCGCGCCAGCCCTCCCCCCCACTACTAAATGTGGGACAGATTTCCTGCTGCTGGGAATCCAACACTGATCCTTCCGCCTCTCAGACCCCCCCGCCATCATGCCCACTCCAGCAGACTCATTAAATTCCACCCGACGTCTTTTAACAAGTTAGAGCAAATGAGAATGTCCATCAACGTCAGTGAGGCTGGCACCATTAACAGAGATTATTTGCAACTAAAATGCTTCAAAAGTTGCTGCTGTGTAAAGTGAATTTAACCTGTACGTCGCCAGGGTGCAATTAAATCCTTCACACACGGGACTCAATGCTGGAATTTCTTAAAGAAGTTAGTCAGCAATTAATGACAGACATTTTAGTAAATTCAACTTAAGCAATTCTTCACTTGGCAAAAACCTATTTGTGTTTTTAACTAAGAAGCGAATCTCATAAAGGAATAAAAATACCTGGAAAAACTCAGCAGGTCTGGCAGCATCTGCGGAGAGGAGCACAGTTAACGTTTCGAGTCCGAATGACCCTTCAACGGAACTAAGGAAAAATAGAAGAGAGGTGAAATATAAGCTGGTTTAAGGGGGGTTGGGACAAGTAGAGCTGGACAGAGGGCCAGTGATAGGTGGAGATAACCAAAAGGTGTCATAGACAAAAGGACAAAGAGATGTTGAAGGTGGTGATATTATCTAAGGAATGTGCTAATTAAGGGTAGAAAGCAGGACAAGCAAGGTACAGATAGCCCTAGTGGGGGTGGGGTGGGGGGAAGGGATTCGAAATAGACTAAAAGGTAGAGATAAAACAATGGATGGAAATACATTTAAAAATAATGGAAATAGGTGGGAAAAGAAAAATCTATATAAATTATTGGAAAAAAGGGGGATCGGAAAGGGGGTGGGGATGGAGGAGAGAGTTCATGATCTAAAATTGTTGAACTCAATATTCAGTCCGGAAGGCTGTAAAGTGCCTAGTCGGAAGATGAGGTGCTGTTCCTCCAGTTTGCGTTGAGCTTCACTGGAACAATGCAGCAAGCCAAGGACGGACATGTGGGCATGAGAGCAGGGTGGAGTGTTGAAATGGCAAGCGACAGGGAGGTTTGGGTCTTTCTTGCGGACAGACCGAAGGTGTTCTGCAAAGCGGTCACCCAGTCTGCGTTTGGTCTCTCCAATGTAGAGGAAACCGTATTGGGAGCAATGAATGCAGTAGACTAAATTGAGGGAAGTGCAAGTGAAATGCTGCTTCACTTGAAAGGAGTGTTTGGGCCCTTGGACGGTGAGGGAGGGGGGAAGTAAAGGGGCAGGTGTTGCACCTTCTGCGGTTGCATGGGAAGGTGCCGTGGGAGGGGGTTGAGGTGTAGGGGGTGATGGAGGAGTGGACCAGGGTGTCCCGGAGGGAACGGTCCCTACGGAATGCCACGGGGGGTGAAGGGAAAATGTGTTTGGTGGTGGCATCATGCTGGAGTTGGCGGAAATGGCGGAGGATGATCCTTTGAATGCGGAGGCTGGTGGGGTGATAAGTGAGGACAAGGGGGACCCTATCATGTTTCTGGGAGGGAGAGGAAGGTGTGAGGGCGGATGCGTGGGAGATGGACCGGACATGGTTGAGGGCCCTGTCAACCACCGTGGGTGGAAGACCTCGGTTAAGGAAGAAGGAAGACATGTCAGAGGAACTGTTTTTGAAAGTGGCATCATCTGTTCTGTCTTCCTTCTTCTTTAACTGAGGTTTTCCACCCACGGTGGTTGACAGGTCCCTCAACCGTGTCTGGCAGTTTTTTGCTTTTTTCTATTAAAGGAATATGTTCACTCTTTAGCTCATATAGTGAAGAAAGAAAGTGTTGCTTCAGCAAGATCAATCTTTTTCTTAAGCAGCCCCTCGGGTCCGAGGATGACTTGCTTCCACACTAAGAACGAGTTCTCAGGTGACTGAAGACTGCAATGCACGACCTACAGTCTCTGTCACAGGCGGGGCAGACGGTGGTAGGAGGGGAACGGGTGGGTGGGGTGCCCGGGTTGTCACACGCTCCTTTCACTGTCGACGCTTGGCTTCAGCTCGACCTTGGCGATGAGACTCGAGGTGTTCAGCTCCTTCCCGGATGCCTTCCCTCCGCTTCAGGTGGTCTTTCGGCTAGGGATTCCCAGATGTTGGCGGGCATGTTGCACATTTTCAAGGAGGCTTTGAGGGTGGCTTTGAAGTGTTCCCTCTGCCCTCCTGGGGCTCGCTTGCCATGTGGAAGCTCCGAGCAGAGCACTTGTTTCGGGAGTCCCGTGTCAGGCATGTGGACAGTGTGGCCCGCCCAGCGGAGCTGATCGAGTCTGGTCAATGCTTTGATGCTGGGGATGTTGACCTGAGTGAGAACACTGACGTTGGTGCCTATCCTGCCGATGGATTTGCAGGATTTTGCAGAGGCTGCGCTGGTGGTACTTCTCCAGAGTTTCGAAGTGACTGCTGTACATAGTCCACATCTCTGGGCCATATAGGAGGTCAGGTATCGTTACTGATCTGTAGATTGTGAGCTTGGTGCTGGGTGTGAGGTCCTGGTCTTTCAAACGCTCTCTTCCTCAGGTGCTGAAGTCTGCGTTGGTGCACTGAAGGCGGTGCTAAACCTCATTGTCGATGTACAAGATCAACACATAACAAGAGAGCAACAGAATTAGTGCAGGATTCCAGATCTTCTGGGATACACAGGCTGGGAATTCTCAACTCATCAAACCCTCAGAGCTTCCCAGGCCAAGTTGTGATAACTTTTGTAATAAAGTATATTCTAACAATTAAAAACACAAATAATTTGCAATCAGTGGATTTGCCATCGGCTTTTATTAAAAAGGCAATAATACAAACTAGTAACTTGGTAACTAGCGTACTTAGATATTGTGGAGTTACAAACTGGGAAACCGGACATTTGCAGCACCAATTTTAACCTCTCTGCACATCACATGGTGAAGATCAAAGCCCAGGTTTGCTGCTGAGTTTAGTTTTCTTTTACCCTGCTATTATTCACAGAAGAAAATAGGTCTGTGTGGAGTATGCATTTCACAAATCAACACACAATGAACACAAAGACTCACTCATCAGCTGTGAAAAGGCAAATAGCACCAAGGCCAACCAGACATCGCACACTGGGTCCATAAAGGGAGCTTGATCAAACAATGATACAAACAGAAAGTGCTGGAAAAGCTCAGCAGTTCTGGCAGCATCTGCCAGAGGGAGAAACAGAGAGCAGGATTTTTCACTGAGTGGGTGGGTGTGCGCCTGACCCACTTGAGTGTAAAATGATGTGCGGTGATGTTGGGCGAGCGTCCCGATGTCAGCGCGCACTCGCGCGATATTTTGGTCGGCCGGTGCACGTGGGAGTTGGCAGTGCTGACAATGAGGAGGCCCATTGAGGCCGTTAAAAATCTAATTAAATGTTATTTTTCACTGCCCATCCAGCCTTACAGTTGGCAAGCAAGGGAAAAGGCCTTTTTAGGAAACCTCATCCTCGGGCAGGATGAGGCTTCCAACAGCAATTAAACATAAAATATCATTTTAACAGGTCTCAGGTCATGAACTTTTTTTTTAACAATTGAAAATTGTTTATTTTTAATTCTTAAACTCTTCATCTCTCTGAGGCAGCTGTGTGTTGATGCACACTTGCCCTCCTCACCTCCCGCCACACAGGCAGTGCTGGGTGGGCGCTGCCCCACACATTTCATGCTGGAAAGGCCTTATTTGGCCCACCAGCGTGAAATCACCGTCCGGCCCTGATGCAGTTGGCGGTCAGCCTCCCAACAGCTCCCGCCCCATCCCCGCTGAACCCGTCAACGAGGGAAATGTCTCGGCCAGAGTTAATGTTTCAAATCCAATAGGACTGTCCTTCGGATCGTACAGTGAAGCAGGCTGGACCTGGGATTGCCCAGCCCTTTATGTACCGAAGCCCAGGATTGTTGGATCTTTGGGCCTGTTCATGAGATGTGCAGTAGGATGCTGCCCTCAAATCCCCTCCAGGACACGTTTACACCATGATCGGTGCGGACAGTCTCTTGTATGCTGGATCCTAAACAAGGTCTTTCCTTTTAAATTTGTTCAAGTGGTTTGGGCCTTTTATTTCCCACCCTAGTTGCGATGGGAAGGTGGTGAGCAGTCCAAAGCAATTGAGCATCTTGCTGGACTTCAGCGGGCATTAAAAGGTGTCCAATTTTCTTGAGACTGCAGTCACGCCAGACTGGATAAGGCTGGACGGCTCCCCACCTTGAATTAAATTGGTGAACCAGATTCTTTGGACATTATTTCTAGTACCAGCCCATACATTACCAAATTTATAGAATTCAATCTCCAAACTTGCCATGGTGGATCTTGAATTGCAGCATCTGGGTTTTGTGTCCAGGATCTCAGTTACTCCTCACACTGGTGTTGGTGGGGGTGGGGGTTGGGGAACGGGGGTAGTGGTTACGTGTAGATGTTTTGAGAATGCTAATCTTTGTTTGAAATGCCCTGGTTAAAATCAACTCCTGAATCTCTGAAAAAGTGCAACAAAGACTAAGGGGGGGGGGGCAATTTCTTTAAAAAATGTATCTTCCATCCCATTCCTGTATTGGCTCAGGATCTAAAGTAGCTGTCATTTGGATTCTGTGTAGATATGAGACTTGGAAAATTCCACACTGTGTGAAAAATTCACCTAAATAAAGCAAAAATGTCAACTTAACAAGTACTCCATTTTCAGTTAGAATGAGCAAAGACTCTAAAAATGATAGGAAGACTGTAAATGAATGTGTTTGCAGGTAGTTTTACAGCACAGGGGCATCACGACCCAGACAGTTCTTCACACACACTAAATAGTGAAACACTGGTGTCCGTCATATTATCTTTTGTTTATCTATTTTGAGTGAAAACTGTTTTGAAGCAAGACGCTGAGGTGGAGAAGCACCAGATTCACAAACAAATGCCCACATAAAATTGCAAGAAACATTTGCACGTTTCTTTTAATACTGTGGAATGTGATGCATTATTGAGACTGTTGAGTGTTGGAGCCACTTTTTAAAAAAATTAAAATTTGTTCGCCAGATGTGGGTGAAGTGGGTACAGCCAAAGTGTTATTACCTATCCCTAGTGCCCTGAGAAAGTGGTGGGGGTACTTCTACGTAAACCCCTGTTGTCCTTGTGGTAATGGTGCCACATATCTGTCATATGATGTAGAACATAACTCATAATTACTTTCAAAATCAGTCTGCGTTTTACAAAGAAACATTTAGTTGCAAAATTGTTTAATAGTATTTTTAGCTTTTTGGAATGAACTTATAACTTACTTTTTCTTGCTCATGATCTCCCCTCTTTGACGTGCTGGCTACTCCCTGGGTACAGTTCCACAAGCAACTCTGACACCTCTCGAGTAGGAACGGTTCAGCTGGGAGTTTTGTCAGTGTCAGTTGGTATATGGATACAGGGCTCACCACAACCCACGTTAGGGACACAAACAATGCTGCACATTACCAAGGAATGTCCCCTCTACAGAATAAGTGGTGGACTAATCACCTTAAATTCAGCTAACGATGAGGCGATCATTTGGCTCCGGAAATTTGCATTTGCTAAATAAATAATAACATCTTGATCCACTCAGCTGTAAACTACACGAGCATTTGCAGCGTGGTAACTGTAGCTGATCTCTGACCCCCTAACCTCTAACCTTTCAACCCAGGGCATTAAGGTCAACTGTAGCATTCCTATTGCTGTAATTACTCAGCCTGTGGCATCCTTCAGCATGGTACGGTTTAGTTATTGGTGACATCCAGCAATAAACTTTTCTTAGCTTTGTTTCTCCAGCACCATTATTTTCAAATTGGTGCAGGTTACTTGGTCTGTGACTGAGGATGTGACACATCTTTGTGCAGGTGTTAGAACATTTTCACTGACATCTGAGTGCCGGGATGAGCAGAATTGAATGGAAAATATCAACAATAACCAACCGTGAAAGATAAATACAAGCCAAAATACTGCAGATGCTGGAAATAAGAACATAAGGAATAGGCACAGGAGTTGGCTACCCAGCTCCTCAAGCTGCTCTGCTATTCAAAAAGATCATGGCCGAATTTATACATCATCTCCACGTTCCTGTCTTATCCCTATGCCCCTTGATTCCATTAGTGCCCTAAAATCTTTCCATCTCAGCATTGAATATAGTCGATGACTGAACATCCACCGCTCTCTGGGCCAAAGAATTCCAAAGACTGTAAATCCCACGAGTGAAGAGATTTCTCTTCATTTCACTTCGAAATGGCTGACCCCTTATCCTGAGACTGTGACCCCCAGTTTGTGACTCTCCTGCTCTTTAGCATCTGCTCTGTCAATCCCGCCGAAGAATTGTATACATAAGGGCAGAAATTTCCCCCCTTCGGTGGGGTTGTGTGGGAGCGGGTGGGGGTTGTGTGGGAGCGGGTGGGGGCGGGTGGGGACAGGCACGATCCCGATCGGCGTCCCCAATCGGGTCCTCGCCGCCATTTTATGCGGGCGGGCCAATTAAGGCCCCACCCAGTGTGAGGTGTGCTTGGAGATGCTGTGCTCTCCCTGTGCGGGCGGTGGGGGGATTCCCTGAGTCAGGGCCTGTGCTCTTTCACACAGAGGTGACTCAGGGAGATTAGTTTAAGGTTTAAAAGTTTAAATAAAGAAAAGAAAATATTTTAAGACATGTCCCCTCATGTGACAGCGTCAAGGAACATTAATGAAAAGATTTATTTAATTTATAAACCCTTCATGGAACCTCATCCTGCCCGTGGATGAGGTTCCATGAAAAATACGAAGGCCGCCTGGGCTCTTCGCCTGCCCGACAACCTTAAGATTAGACAGGCAGCTCAGTTAATAACTTTAATTAATAGTTAAATGGCCTTAATAAGCCTTTGACAGTTTGGTGGGCGCACAGCTGAACTGAAAATCTGGATGACGTGTCGGGACGTTGGGACACATGCCCGATGCTACCATGTGTCATTTAACGCGTCGGCGAGTGGGCCCCACCCCTGCTCGCCAACCCGAAAATCCTTCCCATAATGCCGAGGTCACCTCTCATTCTTATAAAGTCCAGAGGATTATGGGCCCATTTTACCCACACTCTCTTCATTAAGACAGGCCTTTCATTTCAGGAATCAATCGAGTGAAACGTCATTGCACCTCCTCCAAGGCAAGTATACCCTTCCTTAAATTATCCAGCAAAAAATAGAAAATGCCAGAAACGTTTATCAGAGGTTGTTTGAAAGTTTTCATGGTGAGAGCGGTAAAATTGAGTAAGATGATTTTACGATTACACCGTGTAAAATTTGCTTTGAAAAGAGTAGTTGTTACCTTGGAAGAGTTCCTTAGAAGAACTAGTAGCCTCAATGTTTCGTGCAGTGCAGCGCAACCTGCCCATTGTCTGGAGGAATGACTGCAACTGGTGGGAGAGATAGTTATATATAGTGGAGGATGAGAATATGGTTAGGATCTTACAGTTGATTGGTCAGGGCTTTTCCACCTTTTCCAGTCATTCCTCCGGATGTCGGGCAGACTACGCTGCCTGAAACATCGAGGTCCATTGGCTCTTCTAGCTTTTTAAAGGTAACAATTGCTTTTTTCAGAGCAACGGTGTAACTGTAAAATTGCCTTACCCAACACCCAGCAGGCCTATCATTGTGGTGAAGTTTTACCACACAAATTGCAAGCAAATTTAGAAAAATTCACTTGAGTAAATTACACCCCCATGAAACCTCCCAACACCAACACAGTTTCTATTGAGTGAGACACCCGGGTGTTTCCTGCTGTAAAAGTGCAGCACAGCCAATGACAGACAATATTATACCCAGATAATTATCTGTGTAAAAAGCGAGAGAAAATTATAACTAAAGGTATCATTTGGGTTCAGTTCAAGCAAACAACATAGTATTTGTAAATTAGAGTTGAGTGGCTAAGAAGTTTGGAGACCCTGATTAACCTTTGCGTAAATTGTGCCAAAGCATGAATACTGTGCATTCCTTTGAAATTGCTTATCTTTGTGTGCTCTGGAAAGTAACAAGGGCATTTAATCACATGTGGATATTGCAGCCTAGCAGTAGAAACTCGATTAGCTTGTACATTCCTAAACCCTTTTTTCTTCTGTGAGCAACAGGAAGCCATCTCATTTAATAATATTTACTCTGCTTTCCTGATGTGGTTCTCAATTCCCTTTTCCTTTAAGCTTCCCCAAAATATTTGGACATAAGGCGCCTATGACATCAATTGCAAAGGAATTTCGGACTCTGGAAGACTTTGGTGGAAAGTCTGAACCACTGACTTAAGGGTTTAGATTGCAAATGTGCTTACTACTGGCTGACAATCACTCCCTTCGAGGCTGCATAATTAGATCTGCCTAATTGATTACGTTTTAAGAAAGTGAGACAATCCCATGCATTGTCCATAGTAGAGTCACTTAATTGAAAAAGGACATTCACAAAATGGGCATTAATAGGCATTTCTTTAGCAGCAAGGTAAGGCCTTTTACTCATCATCCTTTTTATCCTTTAATTAGTCCTATCCTCTGTTGAGAGGGTGTTGGTTACAGAATGGTGTCACTTCAGATTAATTGTAAGTCTTTATTAACCAGTAGAACTACTTACACCTGCACAGTAGAGGATTACAGGCTAGGAACTATCTCCATGCTCAGGTCTTTACCAGTCTCTGCTCAACACCACACGAACCCCTGGGTCTGGGTCATGTGCCTTCCTACATCACTGTGTGGTCGGTACTGTACTCAGTCCCACATTAACCCTGTATGTGCCAGACCCTTATACTACACTCTATCATGAGAACAGAAGACATAGAAGCAGCCAATCAGCCCTTTGTGCCTGCTCTGCCATTCAATAAGATCATTCTTGATCTTGACCTTGACTCCATTTTCCCACTTATCCCTATATCCCTTGATTGCCTTAGTGTCTAAAAATCTATCAATCTCCGACTTGAATATATTCAATGATTAAGCATGCACAGCCATCTGAGGTAGGGAGTTTAACCACTTGATTCTTGTGTCCTCTCTTCCCTGCACCTCCCCCTTCTTACTTTGCTTATAAATTGGCACATCTCCAACTTCTTCCATTACGGGTGCAATGTCATCAACTCTGTCTCTCTCTCTCTCCACAAGTATTGCTGAGTATTTCCAGCATTTTCTGTTTTATTTCAGATTTCCAGCATCTGCAGTATTTTGCTTTTGTTGTCAGTTTGACTCATTTTTATTCTTAAGAAGAAAAACAAGTAAAAAATAAGGGATGCTGACCGAAAACGATAACTTTTGTTGCATTTCCAATGCTCCCCTGTCTTACTCTCAACCTAAAATATGTGAAAGGTACTTAGCAGAAAAAACAACGTTGCTTTTTGAGAACTATCGAGGCTTTCTCAAAGAGCAGTGAAGAAAAATGGTGCTGATTTGAGTAGGCCCTAAAACCCTGAACTTCAAGTGAAATCTTGCATCAAGTTCATGAAGGGCAGGTTTTCTAAGTTTTGTTAGAGTACTGTCCAGGGGGATTATTACATGGAGTTTTCATCCACCATTTTGTGGATGCAGCATCTCATGATGCAGCAAGAGATTGAGGAAGAGGAGAAGGACTTGGGAGCAAAGGTAGTGCACTAATTGAATAGACAACCTCACAAAAGATGATGAAGGAGAGGGAGGCTGTGATTGAGGTAAGGCATGGGCTCCATGCTTCTTGCAGTGATAGTCAAACATCCACATCGTTACTCACGTGGAAGCAAAGGTCACCACCGCTTTCAATTCTTCTTCAGTCGTGTCCTCCCAAGCACCCTCGACTCTATCATTCTACTGCTTAATTCGGGATGTAACAGACGCACTGTGCACCCGTCTAAACACATTTCTGCAGCGATCACCAGGAGCAGTAGCCAAAACTGTAACATTTTCGCCGAGTTGTTTTCTTCCTTAAGGTATGTGGTATCATTAACTATATTCATGTAGTATTTTATGCATTTACCATCAATCTGATGGCAGATCTAAATATGAAGCAGGGCAACCACCGGTAAATAATATGAGTGAAGTAGATACTTTCTGGAGTTCAGACATTTTGCTTTAATTCTGAGGAAATTGATCTTGATCTAGGTTTTAGAAGGTAACTAGCTTGGTAGTTCCTCAAAAATGAGGCCAACACTCTGCAATCGGGACTGATGGTAACTTTGTAAAATGCCTCCACCACAGTAGAAAATTGCCCAAAAATGTAAATATGCGCACTGTTACTGAACGTATATATGGTTTGTTAAAGTGACACTTGCAACGGTCTGGGGAGGGGGCAGCAGGGCTCAGAGTATGCCCCAGTGAATTGGGTGAAATTTTTATGTTGCACCATATGGACAAAATACCACCAAAGGCAGAGAAGATCAGATTACTGAGGGTGAACAATAGCAACAATAACATTTGCAGACATGTAAACCTGTGCAGAACTTGCTGAGTTTGCTGTACTACTTTCAACTGGACACACTGTAATCTGGGAATGGCTTTGTTCACTGAGAGTGAGAGACTTGTGTTTATGTGATGCCTGATCACATCTCTAAGAATTTTACCAATATTCTACAAATACAATAAATCATTTTGAAATTCTGTGACTTATGTAGGAAAATATGGCAGTTATTTTGTATATAGCAGAATCTCACAGCCAACAATAAGTTGTTCCTTTTCTGTACGAATGACAGCCAACAAAGATGAACTGATTTAATTTAGTGAATGACTGACGTTTTAATGCATGTTTGAATGGGTGTGGTGCAAATCCTCTATGTCTTTTGTGTTGTATTTAGCCCTTGTGTTTTGTGCACTGTTTTCTGTTTCTGTTTTAAAGAAAGACTGGCACTTGTATAGTGTCCTTTAGGACCTCAGGCTTTGCAGACAGCTTTATAGCTATTTCAGTACTTTTTAAGTGTAGTTACTGTTGTAATCATAGAATGGTTACAGTAAAGAAGGAGACCATTCAACCCATCATGTCTGTAGCAGCTCCCGGCAAGAGCAATTCACCTAGTGTCACTCCACAGCCTTTTCCACATAGCCCTGCAATTTGTTCCTCTTCAGATAAGGATCCAATTCCCTGTTGAAAGCCACAATTGAGTCTGCCCCCATCGCACTCTCAGACAGTGCATCCCAGTTCCTAACCACTATCTGCGTGAAAGCATTTTCCCTCATGTCGCCATTACTTCTTTTGCCATTCACCGTAAATTGGTTGTTCTCTGTTTCTTGATCCTTCCACCAATGGAAGAAATGTGGCAGCCAATTTGCACACGGCACATCCCCCAAAACAGCAAGGTTGACCAGGTAATCTTTGATCTGATATTGATTGAGGGATAAATATTAGCCGGGACTCTGGAGATATCTCCCAGTCTCCTCTTTGACTTTTGCCATTGGATCATTTCCATCCTGAGAGAGCTGCTGGGGCCTCAGATTAATGTCTCATCCAAAAGACAGTACCTCTGACAGTGCAGCACTACCTCCACACTGGACTGGAATGTCAGCCTACATTTTCTTGCTCAATCCAAATTACCCCCTGAGTTGAGCAAATAGTGGTGGGTGACTACTGAGCCAATGGGAGAGCTACTAGCGATTTAGTATGCCCACTTCCTTCATCTGTAACTAACTCTGATTTATTTTCATTAGTGTCAGGAACTTTTTATGCTGAAGTTACTCTGGGCTCCTTCTCTCAGTACAACATCTGAAATGTAAGAACAATTCCAGAATCTTCCTCTTCATTGTCAACTGTCTTCTCTGCTCCAACCCCCTGCCCCTTCCTTCCAACAGCAAGTTTAAGAGAACTATGGGCTTTTTCATCTCTAAGTTTGAGACTATTTGTGTAGCTGCCTCAGCATCATCTGCTCCTCTCTTCTCCATCAAACTCTTGCCTGCTCTCCATCGTGCTCCTTTGATCCTCCTTTCCTCCCAACTTCTGACCATACAACTATATTTGCCCAGCTCTTTTGGCTGATGACTCCCTTTGCACAGCCATTGGTTTGATCCTGCAAATGCTCTTGACTATTTTATTTTCTCCAACCATTGCCCTTTTCTAACCTTGCTTCCCTCTATTATGCCTGTGAATACATTGTCTCCACTTGGGTCTGTGTTCACCTTGCCTATAATTCTGTTTGAATCCCTCCCATTTTGCCTCTGCCTGCCAATGACAGTGAGATCGCCCTGCATGGTTAAAGTCACCCGTGACATCCTTTGTGATTGTGGCAGTGGAACCTTTTCTTATCCTTATTGACATTGACATGGCATGTAACATGGCTGACCACTCCCTCCTCTTCCTCCCCCATTTCAACCTTCAGCATTTGTGTGATTTCAATTCATGTTTTCACAAGAAAGTCAGCACATAGAGTCATTGAGTCATGCAGCACAGAAACAGGCCCTTTGGCCCATCGTATCCATGCCGGCCACCAAGTCTGCAGCCATGGAGTATTGTGCGCAGTTTTGGTCTCCTTACCTAGGAAAGGATATATTTGTCATAGAGGGGGTGCAGCAAAGGTTCACCGGACTGATTCCTGGGATGGCAGGATTGTTGTATGAGGAGAGATTGGGTTGATTAGGCCCTGTATTCACTGGAGTTTAGAAGAATGAGAGGGGATCTCATTGAAATGTATAAAATTCTGACAGGGCTGGACTGACTGGATGCAGGGATGATGTTTCCTCTGGCTGGGGGAGTCTAGAACAAGGGGTCACAGTCTCAGGATAAGGGGTAGGCCATTTAGGACTGAGTTGAGGAGGAATTTCTTCACTCAGAGGGTGGTGAACCTGTGGAATTCTCTACAACAGAGGCTGTGGAGGCCAAGTCACTGAATATATTTAAGAAAGAAATAGATAGATTTCTAGACACTAAAGGAGTCAAGGGGTATGGGGAGAGAGTGGGAATATGGCGTTGAGCTAGAGGATCATCCCTGATCATATTGAATGGTGGAGCAGGCTCGAAGGGCCGAATGGCCTACTCCTGTTCCTATTTTCTATGTTTCTATGATTTCTCCTGTAGTCTCCCTCTGGTCACCTCTGGAGAACCCACCATTTCTCACTTTGTTTCTCCTTCTTTCCCTTGTTTACATGTTTCTCTTGAGCAATTTCATCCATAGACACATTTATGACACCCAGTTCTACAAATCCATCGCTATCCCTAACCTCACAATTGTTTCAGTATTTCCAGAATCTCTCTCCAACATAATATTATGGAAGAGCCAAAAGATCCACCTGGAAAAGCTATGTTGGTGCTGCTCATGTTCCACCTCAACTGGAGGATTATTACAGCTGAAGGGACATTAGTATGTTTTGTGTAACAACATTGTAAGCCTGCTCTTTATTAATGGATTTACAGTTGTATTTAACAGAGAACAGAGAGCATTCTCTCCCCATTGATGTCAAAGTGGAACAATCATTTGTTGGTGTGTGTTCAAATCTGGCTTAAACCCTCAGCGTGTAATCTTCAATCTGTTCTAGCCAATTGTATAGTTGTTAGGAAAATGGTGCCAATGCTGCCTCTTCACTGAGGTTACAATTGTTATGTTAAGTTCCTGCCTGTAAAGAAAATATCATATTGATAGAATGTACACACTGGGAATGAAAAATCTTCCAAGGCCAAATTGAACACCCTGATCTTCCTGTGTTAAAGTATCTATGCCCATTCCTGTGTCAAATCTCTGAAAATACAGGCTTATTCACTTGCCTTAAAACCGATCTGATCTATTTGGGTCACTTTATAAATAGATCTTATTCATGCAAAAAACTGTGCAAAAATGAAACTAATCTGCATCAATGATTGCACCTCCACCCTCATACCACACTCTGCCCCTGTCCCACTTCAGCTCATCTGCTGCTGAAACTTTTATGCATGTTTTTGTTATTTCTAGACTTGACTATTCTGACACACTCCTGGCCGGCCTCCCATGTTCAGGCCTCTGCAAACCTTGAGGTCATCCAAAACTCTGCTGCCTGTGTCCTAACTCGTATCAAATCCTGTTCGCAAATTGCCAAAGTTCCATCTAATTTCTTTTGGAGTGTGCAGGCAATGTTTGAGTCTGTGCCTCCTTTAAATTTCTGGCGTCACTGCAACCTACCCAGGAATTTAATGGGACCGACATGTGCACAGCCTGAGCAGGAATTTTTGTGTTGCTTCGCAGTCGTGCAACTTAGCGGGAACGTTGCCCATTATCCTTTTGTTCGCTGACCTGTCCCTGGTTAAGCAAGGCCTCAAGTTAAAAATTCCCATCCTTGTCTTCAAATTCCTCCGTGGCCTTGCCTATTTGTATCTTTGTAATCTCCTCTGGCCCTACAACTCTCCAAGATCTCCGTGCTCCTCAATTTCTGGCACCTTGAGCATCCCCCATGTTAACCGCTCTGCCACTAGTGGCCGGGCCTTCTGTTGCCTATGGCCCATGCTTTGAAATATTGAAACCTCTCCACCTCTCTTTCCTCCATAGGACATTCCTTAAAACCTACCTCTTTGACAAGATCTTCCCTAATATTTCCTTATGTGGCTGCGTGTCAAATTTTGTTTGATGTAAAAATTGAGCGCCACGGTCGCTTTCACAGCCACTGGCAGTGGATGCCCTCCATGTTCCCGTGGTGCCAAATCCTGCAGTAGATGACGGATGTGACTGACCAGTTCCCTAGACATTTGCAGTCTTCGGCAACACTGGTTGTTGGTCATCTGCAGGAATGAAAGGCCATGTCTATGGACCCTGGGTCTAACTAGGCCCCAACCAGCAACAGTTTGCTGTGGCTCTTCAGCGGTGTGTGTGGGTGTTCCAGCTGCCCTGCTTTCTGAGGGAGCTCTCTTTTCCATCGTCTCTGCTCTCTGTACACCACGAGGCATGTAACTAGGTCACCAGGCTCCATGCTCCTTATGTACTCCTCCTGCAGGATGAAAGAGAGAGACGCTTGGGTTAGCTTGGGTGTTCTGAACCTCTCTTGGTTAAATTTGAAGGCCCCTTAATGGACCCCGGAGAGTGCTGGGCACCACTTGGATGGCCAGAGTTTAGTGCGCTGCATGGCTGCCCAAAATGTCACCCATCTCCACCCCACCCCACCTGACCGATTGGCAGCAGCGTTGCCCATTGGACTGCAGGCTGTGCTCTCGGCTCAGGCACAGACATTCTCCTAACCCACACTGCAAGGCTGCACTGTTAGCTTGAACCATGGGGAGACTGGTCCAAACCGGGATGATGACATTGCAAGGGGATGTGAGCATCTCCACCAGTGACTGCTCCATGACCAACTTTAGCGAGGAGATTGTACAACATGCCCAGTCATCCAACTGTTCTGCAGTTCACCAAAATGCTCATTAGTTTGCAGTCTGTGCCCGAGGGGTGAAAAGCTCTGGAGCACTTGGTGGCACTTTCATGCCTCTGCGTTGCTTGAGTGGTTAGATAAGCTAGAGACCCGACTCCACGTATGTCAGTGTGGCTGCATCTGAACTGTCTCAGCTGCAGAGGAATGGTCACTTTATACAAGGTTTCCTTAATGTGTGGCCGCTTCCCCCTCCCCCACCCCCCACACGTGCTTGTGCGCTACCTTCAACTGCACCTTGCTCCCACCCCCAAGTTGCCTCAAACTCAGGGCAGCCCTTGCCTACACCCCCCCCTCAACGTGCCTCAACCTTGAAGTCCAGCAGGTGACCTGGGTTTGCGCTGCGCTACATTACTGTGCAACTCATCTCTGAGTCTCCCCCAAAGTGCAGCCCGCCAAGTGTACGCCTCATATATGTTGTTCAGAAACAGGTCAGCTTGCAATCATACCGACATGGGTGGACGATCCAGCTGGGGGGTGTTTCCGATGGGCTGGCTTTATAATGATAAACAAATGTATTACAATGAGGTTCCCGATGTCCGATGATGGACGATTGCAAACTGGTTTCACGATGTTGTCTTCTTGCCATATTGTCTGCTCATGCCATTGAGTATACCCAACACCAGCAGGCACGGAAAATTCTGCCCAGAGTCTTTGGATATTTTGAAGGCAGAGGCTGGTAGATTCTTGGTAAGCGAGGGGGTGATAGATTATCGGGGGTGGGTGGGATGCAGATTTGAGGTTACTATCAGATCAGCCATAATCGTATTGAATGGCGGAACAGGCTCGAGGGGCCGAATGGCCTACTCCTGCTCCTTGTTCATATGTTCATATGCACTGATTGTGGGGTACAAGAAGCAACTAGTAAAATGCTGCCTGCATGTGTCAGTGGATCATGGAGCACTCCGATGAACATTTGGTTGGAGATTATATTCCAAGATCTCAACAAGAATAGAAACTAATAGCTGCCATCCAGAATGGCTAATAAAGTCATGGCACAATTGTACAGCAGCTGCAGAAGGGTAGCCGTGCAGCATATTATTATCCCACTTATGTCTATTTCACTGTTGAATTTCTTGATATTAATCAGTTACCATTTTATGTTGCAGTTTGGTCTATGCATATGGACAGATATTAATGTATTTTATGGTGGTCACTGTCAATGAATTTCCTTTGTTGTTCAGTTATACACCCTGAGAAGTAATGAGCAAGGAGTGGAGCACAGGAATTTAAAAAAGTGTGTACATGAGCCCCACTTTAACTTATATGGCTGCAGATTGTACTCTTATTGTCTAAGTCTCATTTTGGGATCCTTTGGATCAGCAATGGTCTTAATAATGTGGTAAGGGAGGCCATTCTCCAATGGTTGTATTATAAGGTATTATTGGAATGTGGTCTAATTTGACTCAGCATGCAAAGCTGCATTTAGTACCTATTCTTAGTTTTCCTGAGAAGGTGGAAGTGGGTCATCTCCTTGAATTGTTGCAGTCCTTGAGGTTGATGCTTTCACAATGGTGCCAGATAAAGAATCCCAGAATATGGCCCCAGCAACAATGGGGGAACAGCAACA